>NW_028288842.1:5290949-5607674 GCF_059628265.1 Tinamus guttatus
CTGGGAATTGCTCTCTGCTCACGAGCCTGAAAAAGCCCACAGAGCAAAGCATCTACTAGCACCATTTACCCAGTACAGCTTGAAAGCACAGATCACAGCGTTAATCATCTCAGAAAAGCTGATACATTATTAACAGCTACTGCAGGGATTTGTAGTAATCGTAATACTAAACAAAGAAGATGAAAATAAAGGCATTCTTGGATGATTCTTGTAAATATACTCTCTTCTAGGGAGTTGTATTTTATTTTGTTTTTCTTAAAAAAGTGGGATCTTTGTATTGAGTGTTCCATTTGAAAACATATTAGATTAAATGGAATAGAGGCAAAATTAAAAAAAAAAAAGTTCCTACTTTTTCATGTCCTAATCTTGACTACAGGGGGATTTGAGAGCTGTGTCTCTTCAATAAAACAGTGTGTGTTGAAAAACGAAAGTTTTACTACATAATTTTCTACTACATAATTATATGAACTTGGCTGTATGGAGGAATGTTTCATAAAATTATGTTTAATCGAAAGTCAATTTATAGCTGACAATAGTTTTGATGGCAAATTTATGACCATGGCTGTAATTCGTAACCAGAGAGAATTCTTAAGTGGGAAGTAAAGGCCTTTCTTTCAGAGGTAGACACCTTGTTTTTAATAAATATATTCACTACTGTATCATCAAATTTGTTAAGATCATTAAAGTACAACTTTATGGAACCACATTCAAAACTTAATTGCAGAGTTTCCACCTTCTGCAATCAGTGAGGCAGATCTCTAATATACAGAAACCTTGTTCATTACCAAAGCTCAGTTACACCCTCCATCAAGTGGCAGAAAAAAATAATACATGTTTATGTAACTAAATATTGTGTCACAACCACAAAGTAATTAGACCAAGGTATTGTGAGCAACCTAAGTGTTAAATATTTCAGACTTTGCAAACTTAATGAACATATTAATAACACAGAATATTTTCTTTAGGTGTTGATTGACAGCTGTTTTTAAAGAAATGTTTTCCCCATTAATTCTATGCTTCCCAAACACTCTATCTTCTGTACAAATAAAGATGTTACAGGTAAATGGTGGAACTGAGATACAGACACATAGAACAGGAATAGAGCTTGGTTGTTTTAATGCTTCGTGCCATGAATACCCTATCAGGTATTTGCTTTCTATACAACTAGTCTATTAAAAAGAAAAAAAATGGCAAAAAAAACTCATAGCTTATTTTCATAGTTTACAGAGGAACACGCAACTACTGTATTTGCAGAAGACATTATACTGTAGAAATCAATAGCAGTTACTTTGATAGAGTGATCATGAAAGGGACTAGGAATATGAAAAACAGCAGGAAGTACCAAAGACGCCTTTTAAGTCAAAGATTATTCCCTGTTTTGTGCTATCAGGAATGAAGATTGCCTTAGCTCTGTTCGTGTATTTGTCTTAAAGCTTTTAAGGGGAAATTGTGTTAATTTAAAGGAAGCCTAAGTTGTTTCAGGGCTACTGTCTTCCCTTGAATACCTACGTGTTGTACTAACCTAGTAAGAATCAAACTGCCCTTGCATTCCTTGGTAAATAATCCCTCTTTGACTCAGTCTGAAGGTACCTATTGAATACATGGCAAGGTGATTGGGGATTATAAGGGATGCCTTGCTTGAGAAAGAATTGAGGAAAGCACCTGAGGAAATGGCCATCATGTTTATGTCAGATATTCACCACACAAAGCTAACATAACACATTTATCTTCACAAGTTTGACAAGCACATCATCTAAATGTGTTGTGACATTCATAACTGAATGGGTAATAAAATGCCCGCTCTAACCTCTGTTTACTCTAATTGACGTGGCTCTTCTATCTACAATTCAAGAAAATGGCTCCAGGCTCAGAAAAGACAACCGCAAACTTTAAGAATGATGCTCATGAACCGGATTCGTAGATTGTCTAGGCTGCTTTTATGGAGACCTAAGAAGCAAAGCCAGGAACCTGCTATTTCACAGTGATGCTGGATGCTGTGGCTGCAGGTGATGCTGTGAGAGGAAGCAGACAGCTCTGTTCATAGGCTGCCACAGTAGCTTTTGCAGCGGCACAGTAAATGCCACTAATGCCCACTCTTAAAGTTAATTGCCCTCTGCAAGAATTAACCAGGTACCACAGCTTCATGCATAGTATCAGCTCGGCACCTATATGCTTAGAACACCCACAATTTTTGATACGCCAGTTTAGTTATAGTTACAAAATATTCTGAAAAACACACCAACTGGGGGTGGGGTTGGGGGAGGAAGAGGAAAGCAATAGCACTTTTTTTTTCCTTCAGGTAGAAGGAAATTGTCATCCCTGACCATGATATATCGAACTTCAGAATCTCAGACCTGCTTTGATTTTGTTCCTGCTTCGCCATTCCCAGTTCAAAATTCCCACTGCTAGATTCCACTAGAAAGCATAGGTTTAAGAAGTAAAACATATGTAAAAATGAGGTATTGCTGGCAGCTAATGACAAGTCACACTAAACAAAAGTATTTTAGATAATTCTGTAGCAACGTTCCTATTCCTTTCCCAAGCTAATGCTACGTAATGGGATTTATCTTCTTCACTTCGTGCAAGTAATGCTATAAACATGTCTACGTGGTTAAAAGATTGCTGTGAAAATGCAGTGCTTCACGCTGATGGCTGCTGTTGCCGGGGAGGAGCTCACAGTGCCCTCCCTTCCCCGAAAATGCAGTTGGCCAAGTCAAAAGAAAGCAAGCACCTGGCACATTGTGTTCAGTTCAAAATGAAACATTTCATTTCCTTTTGTTCAGGTTATTAAAGCCTTCTGTTTACACCTTTTATAAAATGATATACAGTCAGTAATGAAAAAGCTGTTTCTGAGGCAAAATCACTTCAGCTTTTCTGAAGCAATTTTCTCCTTTTGGGCCCAGCTGCTTATTGACTTGACAAAGGGTTTTGCTCTCCCTAAAACTCCATTTTCTAGTTAATTTATTTACAAACCTCTCTTCTTTCCTTCCTCTCCTGTCCCTAGAAAGACCCCATATCCTGCTGCCTCCTCACAAGTTCACTACATTCTTCTGCACAAAAAAATCTATCTGACTTTATTTAACACAGGTCAGAAGAGGCTTTCTACCCTTCCTCTCCAATCTGTACACAGCTAGGAGTTTCTTATGAATTATCTAGTGCTAGGTATTGATTTCCCCTTGGATTTCGGGATTTTTTACCACAGTGCATCTGTGCAGGGCCTGGCTGCTTACCTTTTTGAGAGGCACATTCCTCTGTCAGCTGCACCGCCTCAGGCCCACTGATGGGGCAGAACATAAGCACTGTAAAGGAAGGACGGCACCATGTTAGAAAAGTTTAGTTTCCAGGTATATTGGTAACTGAGCTCTTATAACGAAGGAAGAAAAGGAGTGAAACACAAATATTTATAGATGTTTGAACAGGGATTTTCTGTTGTATCCATCCGAAAATCAGGTTTTGTTCATATGGAGGCATGCATTACTGCATTGGTATTTACAAAGCAGCAGATGTTGATCTGAATCACTTCACAGAATACATTAGCAATTCAGGAGATTTAGGAGGCTGCTGATAAGAGAAGATATAGGAGCTATGTAAATTGTGCTATTACACATCAATAAAGTTAAAGTCTTGGTGTAAATGGGAGCTTTCATCTCCATTTGATCTCTTCACAAATATGTAGTCTGCTTGAATATGGCCGTTTTTCTGAATAATAAAACCATCAGGTTTAAACTTGCAGAAATAAGTAGGTTATTTCACCATCCTTCACAGAAGAGGCAGTTATAAGGTTTTCTTTTTTCTATCTGCAGTTGATATTAAAGTTATAAATGTAGAGAGCAGTTATGGCTAAGTGTAACTATTTTCCCTTTGCTTTTTAATTGCTGCGTCCTGTTTAACAGATCCTTGATCCCTTGTAAGGAATGCTGAACGACTCTTGGCTTCCTGTGAATGGAAAAAAATGTCATGACAAAATATTTATAATAAGTTAGAATTAGTTAGTAGTGAACTCACAGAAGGAGATGTGCACATTTAAACATGGGGATCTCCACATTTAGAGTGTCATTGAGCCTGTTTGATGCTGGATTTACATTTGAAGGCACTGGTTTATGTAGGGAGCAAAGCTGGAGATGATTGCTAGACTCCTGGTATTGTGAAAGAATCTGGAGCAGCTACAGCTCCTGTACTCCAGGAAACCCAGCAATAACTGGAGAGAAACAGGGAAAAAAGAAATGAAGAAAGCATATGGAGGGAGTCGCAGGGTACACACGGCATGCCTGCACCAGGATTCCCACTGTATTAAATTCAATATAGTCCTAGTGTTTCTCTGAAGAATTTAGCTCTCTGTAGTAAGCTCATCATCAATTAGTGAGGCAAACAGAACTACACCGAAAAGGAGCTAAAATGTTAATACTGATGCAACCCCTTTCAAGGAAAGTGCAATCACTGGACTTACATTTCCTGCCCTGTGATATAAGTTTGCATATTGCTAAGATTTTGTTTTTAACTGTGGTTGTTTTAAATATTTGCCAGCAGGCTTTTGTAAGTAACTTTGTTAGTCTAATAGCAGAAGCTGACATTTGTAGCTTAATGGCTTAAGTGTTCCAGTATGCTCAAGTGATTTAAGTGCTTCAGGGATTGTTACCCTAATTCCTCGAGAGTGAAACTTTAATGTCACATATAGCAGAGGAAATTACAGCAAGTACTCATATGAATAACATCATTTACAGTTAAGGGATAGCTAAACATTGCTAGAGGTGGATATAAAACAGAACAAGCCGATCCAAACATAACCAGCCTTTCGGACAGGCTGAGATCTGGTTACAATCTTTATAGCTGAAGCATCTCTAAATATTCCTGGAAGGAATGTATAACTACTCTCACTGTAATATTTGAGTCACCTTTCAGCTAAGGGGGTACAAATGGTGAAGACAGCACTGAAAATAAATGACCATTAGGGACGCCTTAGGAGACATAAAATAAATAGCCAGTGTAAAAAAGTCAATAAAAAGCTCTCTTAATCTTTGCATTTTTGGTTTTGAAGTTACATAGCTGTTGAAATGTGGACAAAAAAAAAACAGAAAAAAAAAAAAAAAGGAAACTAACTAACTTTTTAAGTAACGTAAATGGAAAAAGGAAGAGAGCCAACAAAATGAGAATACACATTGCCTGTTCATATTTGTATACGTAACGTCATGCTGCAAACATATCTGTTCAGAGTGCATCTACAATGCCAAATGACTGAGCTGCATAGCTCCCAGGTCTGGCCCTTTAGACATCCACACTGGTTGGAGTAAAACAACTGGTTTCCTTCAAGACAAAATCCAAGTGTGTTTCTGAGAATAGCGTGCTCAATAGACCATGCCCTAGATCAGTAGGGATGAAAACCACAGCATCATCTGCTACAATTCTCCATCAGCCTCGCATTCTCAAAGGCCCCTAAACATTTTTGTGTTACCATGCATACCATGGCATGCAATATCTACCCATGCTCTTATGCTGTAGAAACATTACTCTCTCCCAAGCCATCATATAGTCTGCACAAGATCTCAGGCACTTCTAAAGTGAAAATCTGAGGAAAAAAAAACCCCACACACAAAAAAATCAAAAAACCCCACATCTTACAGTCATGAGATCTATAAGAGGCCTGTGCCAAGTGCAGTGCAGCATGAAGGCAGCTAGCTGATCTTAATGGGGTTAACCCTGAGTGGGGAGAATATGATCTACTTAAAAACACTGGTTGTTCCCTGGGCAGATACCATTAACACTCTCTTAGTACCGTTCTGAGAAAGATGTACCCAGATTAAGTTCTGTAAAACTGCTGTTGAAAATAAGCAGTTCTATATAGACTGCTTTTATAACTTACAGTGTAGACTGAAAAGTCCAGAAAGAATCAATCTAGCCACGGTCAAATGAGGTTATAACAGAATTTTACAGAATCAATTATTTCTACTAATAAACTGCAGAAGGATGTGGGCTTAGCTTCTACTTAGTAAAACACTCATTGAGCAGAGCAGAAAAGGCATGTGATTGCAGATTCCAGAAAAGAGGTGACATGGTCAACACACTGTTTGGAAACAGCATCAGACCTATGTAGATTAGGGATTTTTTTTTTTTGCTATCTCAGTAAACTGTTTCCCATCATCCCTGAAATAATGCAGATTAGTAATTAAAAAGCCTGCAGTGTGAATCTCTTCAGTTTTTCTTTAAACAAAGCCATATTTTGTTGCTCATTTCTCTATCTCTTTCCAACCTTTTGCAAAACATAATAAAAACAAACCTTGTAGCAAATCAAGTGTGAATATATTCACATCTAATACTAAACAATTGATTCAGTGGTTACAGCCTAGTAGGTGTCATTTCAGAAGCTTTCTGTCTCTGTCATTGATATAGGCATTAGAAAAGCAAGCTGCAGTTTGTGTCTCTGCGTATAACAAATACTGTACAGTGATCTCAAAGAGCAGATAATTAATCCATAATGACATAATTTATTAGCTTATTAGCAACAGTAGAGCATGCAATGATATCATATAGGTGAGAGGCAGGGAAAAAAAAAAAAAAAAAAAAACACCTAACTGCATTTTTATCCTAATTTAGCTGAACTTAAGAGGCTAAATCAAGAGGATTTTAGAACAGGCTGATACACTTTAGCATTAGAATAAAAGGAATTGAGAATAATGTTGCCAAAAGCAGTAGTATACTCTTTTGAAAATAGGAAACTTCCAAGACCTCTTACAGTGTGTTATTAACAGAACTATAATAATAATTGGGGTCTGAGAGAAGTCTCAGGAAATGTAACTGTTCACTTTTAAAATTTTTCTCCTGGTTTGTTTGTATTTTATGGCAATTAGTATTATAAAATAAAACATAACAGAAAATGTGCATGCTTCTATTAATTTGCATTATCGTGTAATGTAATTAAATATATCAGTGAAAGAATATGAACTGAATACAAAGGGGCCTGTATTTTTTATCTGTTCTGATGAAGGAACAAAACAAAAATGTTCCCCAGCATTTTGCTAGGCAAAGAAGGGCAGAACAATTTTGTGGAAACTGCAGTTTTAACTAAGAAAGCCTTTTTTAAAATCTGAAAGTTATTGTAATGATGTGCAAAGCTGTACCACATCTGATATATAGGCCACACAAGATGCCAGAGGAATGCATGGCCAAATCCAGAGCAATTCTAAGTTGTTGTTATCTTAAATGGACCTCTGGACTAGCCTAGAAAATCATCCTTATTCTACTCTGTGAGTAGTAGAAGTAGCACATCTCACTTATTTTGAGTTAGTCCTCATTCTTGTACGGGTTCTATACAACTTCCAAGTCCATTATTATTCCTAGATAAAGAATTTGCAATAATACATGGCATTAAAAGATATTCTGGAAACCAATTAGATAAAAGCCCTTCCTTGCTTAACTAAAAAGCATTGGGACTGTCTTCCTGAATTTGGATGGTCTTTCATATGAAATGAGGACAGGGAAAATGGATAAAAGGGAGAGTTATTGTATAATAAAAAAGATTGCAGGAAACAGAAAAGTCACCTTTTTATTTAATAATTCAGAAGTTTCAAGATATATTAGTCTTACCATGACGTTTGACTGGGGCAGAAGAAGCCCCTCCCACTCAGTTATCTGGGAAGACTCATTAAACTAAATTCTGTTCCTTGATGCTTTGCAATCAATGTTTAAGGACCATAGGAGTCCTGGGTGCTGCCATAGAAGGCCTGCAGTTTTGCAAGGGTTTTACCGCTGAGTAATAAAGCTCTCAAGACATTCTGCACTCTGCAGACAGAGAAATGGAGATACAGGCCGATGCTATGTGTCCACAAAGTAGCCAAGGCAAAGATAAAAGATGCCTTGGGTCATAGACCACTGTTCTGTCTTTAGATTGTGCTACTGCTATTCATAAAGGTTTATTCATTTCATATTATTATTCAAAAATATGTGCAATAGTGAAGACAGTAGAAACATTAACATAAAGATTTTTCCAATTGTGTTTTATTACACACAAAAAAGGGAAATGCTCTGTTGTTTCATGGATGACCTTTCCTGCTTTTCTGATTGATACAGAGTCCAGAGAATTTAGGACCAACATTTGGGTCTGAGCATACTTCTGCACTGTTGACACATCTTCAAGAGGTTTTGATATGTAAGACCTATGTATTACTGTAAGGGCAGGGTTTATTTTAAGTTACGCATGCTGTTCATGTGCTCACTTTTACAACGGTATTAGTTCCTCCCTATTGAAATCAATCCCAGGGATCAAACAGATCACATTCTAAATTCAAACAATTCAGTAGTTTAATGAGTTTTCATTTTCCTACAACATTTTTTTTCTACATGCAGGCTCACTCTAGGGTATATCATTCAGCCCTTCCTTGAGTTCTCCCTTGATGTTTGTGAAACACTAAGACCGGTAGCGTTTGCTTTTGATGCAGCCATGGATTTACCACAGGCTCTAAGGAAAGCTGCATTTCAGAGGTCAACGTTGCGTATGTTCCCTTTTTGCCAGGCAAGGCAGACAGCGGCAAGTCAATCCAACTATTTACAGCAGGGTTTTATTGCCCCCAGAGTGAACAGGCCACGCTGTCCATTGTGTATGTTGCATATTGCAACCTTTCATGTAACACCAGGGACTGAATTGCTTGGCCTCTCATTTCAGTTTATTTACTTTTATGTTGATAAAAAATACAGTAAAGTAGAGGTCTTCACGGTAAAGAGAGTGTCTAAAAAAACTACTTGTTCAGCATAGTCAGCCCAGAGGGAAGATGGGTTCTAATTCCCATTAGTATTTGAAAAGATTTTTGGAGTTTTTTGATTGTTTGTTTTGTTGGCTTGTTTGTTTGTTTTGTCTTTTTCTACCCTGAACAGGAAGAATATAACTGCAGCCTTCTGAGCACATTCTATCCCTCAGATATAAATCCCTCAGATATAAATGATGCAATAATCTGACACAAAAATAGAGCTGAAGAAATGAATTGAGTTGGCTGAAATGAGTTTAAAACATGTGATAGATGTTTTCTGAACATAAATGAATACTGGAGGCCAGACTGTGCCCTCATTCTGTGCAATAAGTGATCAGCGATAGAAGCAGAATAAAAGTGGAACATATCTTCACACTTGTAGGGCTATAAGTCAGAAGGGAGTCCACATGAAAAAGCAAAATACTTCAATATAAAACCAGAATGAGGGGAAACTTGTTGAAGTGGGGATACACTAGTGTAAATTTGGAGGAACATAATGATAAAATCTCTATAAAATTCTATAATACAGAAAATGCTTTTTCATAGAAATGCATTTCCACTGTATGTTTCATTATGCCCTTGGGATTTGCTTATGTATACCATCCACACAGAACAGAGTGAAATTCATCTTTGGACTATTTTACTGCAAGCTGAGAAATCAACCAAATGTTCTTAAAGAGTAGCTTAGAAGAGCTGCTAAATGCATTTCTGCTTCCCTGGGGGAAGCATTTTCAGTGGCAGCAGACATGGCTGGCTCTATTTTCTACCTTGTCTGACTTTGAACTAAAAGGGAATGAAAAGTTTATGCTAGAAGCTAATGACTGGTATGTGGGAAAGCAGTAATAAGATTATATTCCTCTTCATCCTTGGTTCAAGATCTATTTCACATGGCTTTTGGTGAAAAGTCTTTTCGCACCCAGTGGCATCTAGAAATAAGGCAGGATACTCAGGCCTCATTATTGCTGAGAGAGATGCGTCTGTAGCCTACATCACACCTTAACTAATTGGATTTAACTGGGATGTGCACACTTGATTTGAGCATAGAGATTTATCCATCCTGCCCAGGCTGCTTGGTACAGTCAGTTCATTTCAGCAAACTTAAGTGTGGGCAGCCACCCTGCGTGATGGGGTTAGCAGCTAGACCATGCGCAGCAGAGTAGTCCTCATGTACGTGCTCTGTCCCTAGGTCTATCACCAGCAACGCAAAGCCTCAACCCCGTGGCAAGGCATTTCTTTTTATTTTGAAGCATCACATAACCTCAGTTCGTGAAATGCTGATGTGGATGATGGTCAGGACAGCTCTGTAATTGCACTGAAGCCTGTTGTGAAGGCAAGACCATGGTCATGGCTTCCTTCGTGTAACAGCAGCATGCTGTGAGTTGCGTCCTCTGTGGCACTGCTGTCCCCACTGTACCAGTTCTGTGGGAGAATAGACCTACAGGCACTTTCAAGCTTAGAAAAGTCCTTTGTTGGTTTGTGAGAGTCAGAAGGGGATGCAGTATGTGGTGCTTTTAAATTGTTTATTATTTTCTCCATATTATAATAAACTTTGAGGCAATAATTACATCCCTGAGGTAATATCAACTGCTCTAACTGCATGAGAAATTTGATCTTCCCATTTCCTGGTTTTGGCCACAGCTCATGAAATCACAGCTATCAAACCCAGAGCTGGGATGAAAGAGCCATTCTGTTTTATTTACACAGCAATTTTTTCATTCTGTGAAACTCAAAAATAAAATAATCTTTGAGATTGACATTGAGCAGGAGTTTCTTCAACCAGAGTAACACATAGTTTTAGAGCGATTGGGGAAAATAGGGGAAGCCAAAATCATTTTTCAGTCACAACTGTGCTTTTTAAAATGTGTAAAACCCGAAAGTATATTCCTAAAAAGCAGATACGCATATACTTTCTGTTTGATCCTCTCCCTGGAAAAGCATTCATAGCTTCAACGATTTCCATGGAGTTATGTCAAATTACATAAGCTGGATATTTGCTCCAGGACATTTTGTAGTCAGAAACAGCAGCAACACAATAAAGATTACAGTATAGTTCTGAAAGGAAGGCAACTGTCAGTCAAAAGACCGGTTCCGAAAAGATGGTTCATTAATAAAAAGTTCACAAGTGCCTGAAAGGGATACAAACAAAATATATAACCTGTTTGGAGCTTCATTTGGCAGTCCCTTTAACTGTATTTCATCATTTTCCTAATCTTTCTAACGGCCTTCCTTTAGAATCAAGGCATATTTTTGTGAGATGTAAGGTCTGCATTCAAGAACCTTGGAGAAAGTCTTTCAGTCTCTAAACCTGCATAAACATTGGAAAAAAGGTCAGGCCTATTGTCACAAGCTAAGAAGCAACCTAAAATTTGAAAGATAGCTCAAACCAAAGACACTCGCCCAAGCAGGAAGCTATGTAAAAATGTAGGTGCAAGTCCAAGTAGCTGCCCTGAAGGGAAGCAACCAGCACTATTTCTGTCATTAGATCACTTTTCAAAGTGTGCACTGACTACAAGCATGAAGTCTGACTTAATCCAGAACACACTGGCACCCTCTGAAAGAAGCTCCAGGGAAAAATGAGAAGAAAGAGAAACTCAACTTAAATTGACTGAATACTTGACTTCCTCAGTGATTCGTACCTAGAACAATAAATATACATTTATACTTCAGGCTTAGAAGGAAAATTTATAAGATTTCTAGAATTTGATCACACTGCTTTGTTTATCCATGATGCTCCTGAATTTCTCAGAGGTCACAAATCCTCTGACTTCTGTAGGAATATAGTTTCATTTCTCTACTTCCTTACCTAGCACATAAACCAGTGACATCCTTTGTAATTCAATTCTAAATCAATTACAAAGCAGTGAGGCTCTATTATATAGAACTTTTCCTCCAAACTGATGTTAGTGAACAAGCATGAATGAATAGTGCTAGAATTGACCGGTGGTAGAAATAACCCCCAAATATCTGTATAGCTATTTTTGCTCCTGCTCTGACCTGCTCTGCTTTATCTCAGCAGCTCTTTTCAGAGGTGGAAATTGTCTTACTATATTTTGTGGTTTATGTAGTGTCACAAATGCTAATAATTGATTTTTCCCAGGAAAGGTTTCTGTTTGATTTCATCAGTATAAGCGTGTGTATGTTATTTTCATCAGGCCCTCTCCAGTGGCTTGATTCATTAGCTTTGCACAAAGCAGGATTGTAACTGGGCAGTGAGAAGGCTGGTGGCAGCGGGGGAGTTGCATGTGCAGAAATTTAGCAGTTCCTCTATTTTCTGTGAGGCAGAGGCTGTTTGAGGTTGACTTGTTATGTTCGGTCTTCCTTTTAGTGGGTGGAAAAGAGCAGCCCAAAGCAGAGAGCAGTGCCATCTAATTTTCCCATCCTTGGTGTGTTACATCTTTATTTAATAAGTTTATCTTTCGCCTCCTCCCTCTTGACGTTTCCACTAATCCTGTGACATGGTGACCTTGTTCTGAGAACCAGTGTCCTTCCTATTCCAGTCAGAGATATCAAACGTCCCTGACAGATTACCATAACATCAATTTCCACAGGGTTTTGCTTTCCTGATAGTTAATTAAAAAGCCAAATGAAAAAAAAAAAAGCTTTGTCTGTGTGAGCAATATGAGCTCTTCCACAGCAGTATCCACAGAAATGGTTTAGTTTGGGCTTACATGGTAGGAAGCAAATCTGTAACACTACCACCATTATCACAGATGGGTATTCTCCTAAATGGGCTTTGACTCACTTGTCATCTGCGTTCTTATGTCCTCAGAGATGTAAATTAAAGGTACTAGTGGAAAGAGACTCATCTTGATCTACAGGAAGCAGGAAAGAAGAAAAAAATCCCAATGACTGTGTATTGCATCATCTCCCTTGTAAGATCATTTGAGGCTTTATTATTGGGCCATAGTCAGGTTTACTTTCAGTAGATTTTAATGCAATAGTTAAGTCCTGTAGTCATGTGAACAAGAGCGTCTGAGAGAGACTAAGGATAGGGTTCAGTTTAAGAAACCTGTACTTAAGACGCCCACTTGCTTGTGAATGAAGAGTCTCTGCTTTCATGGACAACAGAGGTGTTCAGTAGCACCTGAGAAATGCTGCTGATCTGAGACAACCACAAGAGAGTGGCAGGCATGAGATGCTGCCCTGCCACTCATGCTCTTTTTTAAAGGGCAACTAGAGCCATGTAAGAAACTACAGGGCATTTCTAAAGCCACTTGACACCTGCATTCAGCCAACTGAACTGAGCCCTAAGTATCTCTGCTTCTCCTTATGCAGACGGCAGAGCACTTAGCACAGCCCAAAAAGTAAATGGCATTGATCACAGCAGTCGATCCCGCTGACAGAAGGGGGACGAATCCCCCTGACAGAACAGGGACAAATTCCTCTGATGGAAATTAATTGCTTCCTTGCTGGTGCCCCAAAGTACAACAGAAACGGTGCATCTCTGTGCCTGCCATTTACCCTGTTTTCCCGCACTTTTAGATCTTTTCTAACACAGATATATAGAATCTGAAGTTATATGCAGGCAAAACGAGTCAAGCTCAACATCTATACTATCCTGGGATGGTAAACTGTGATAATTAGAAAACTTGTTTCACTTTCTCAGTTTCTGTCCCTGATTTCTCTTGCCTTTCTCCCTCTTTCTGATATCAGCAGAGTCTGAATTTAAGTAGCAAAAACATTTTTGACATCACTCAGAACAAACAGCATCATTTTCTGTTGTTTTGTAGCCCTCAAGTGTTTCAGAACCTCCATACACAGTTGTTCTCTGTGCAACAGGTCCCTTGTGTCTAATTTCCCGAGTAAATATGTGACTCATTCATCCTACAGCACTGTAAGACCATAAATATCAGAAGTTTAATCACTCCACAGAAGGCCATGTTCATATGTGGCTGACGAATGCAAGTCTCTAGATAGCAAATACTCAGGCCCAAAGCAACCTAAGTCTGTAATCAAGAATAAAAAGCTTTGTTGTTTTGGAGAATTTCACATTGCAAGGTAGATCTTGTTGTCAAGATCAAGAGTAGACCTTGCTGAGAATTATGCCATCTAACTAAAAAATGAAAATGGATAGCAATTATTAACTATTTTTTATATCTTCATATCCTTTTAAGGCCAGAAGTATGTTCATTGTGTCACAAGTTGCTTCCAGCAAAGTATGTCTTGCAGATTCCTAATTAATCTGTTGGATAGGGCAATTTTAGTGCAGTTTCCCACAGACAGTTCTATAGGATTTTTTTTTCAAAGGGGCAATAAAACCACGGGAAAGTTTTTGGGTACAATAATGGTTGTTTAACTGAGCTCAAGGTTATTTGGGTGTTGTATGATCTTTTCTGGTGGAGGGAACTGAATATAAGTAGAAAACTCCCAAGCATCTTCCAAGTTAGGGTCTGTGTCCATTTTTCTAGCAAAACAGATTTGATTGATAGTCTCAGTCCTAGTAGCACTAGAAAGAATTGAAGGACACATAGAGCCCTCCCTTGCAATCAAGTAATTTCTACTGAAACCACATGTTGCAGTGCTGCAAGTCAAATACAGTATAGAGGTAGCACTGCAAAAGTTCCCCTAAGGACTCCAGGTATGTTGACAATTGCACTTAACGCCACGTTAAAATCCTGCTGGTTGACAAATTAATTGCTAACTTTGGAAATCAAGTTCTAACACAATAGCTCTTCAGGGGACAACATGGAGGAGGAAATGCATTTGCATCTGGCTCCAACAGTCCTCACTTGTTTTCTTGGCCCCCCTTTTGCTAGCAGCCACTTCAAACCTAGCACTTTAAGAGTACATTCACACTGTACTACAGATCTCAGAATACATGGCACATTTCTAACTTTTAATCACAAGCACTGATTGTTGTTCCTCATAACCTAATTCACTGCAAGCAAAAGACAATTAAAATGTCAAGCTTCATCAGCTGCACTGGTTTTTCTTGAGCAGCCTCACACTTGGCTTCAGTCCTGACTGGATTCCCTCTCTAGAGGCTCTGTTCTTGTTCTTTTCTTGGACCATTTAGATCCCAGAACCAGGCTTCAGAAGCAAAAACGCTCAGACTGAAGGAATTTACTAGTTGCATATGATCCCTGGTGACATCCTGAGGATTTACTATAGCAAACCTCAAGTTACTGCTGCTCAAGAAAATACAGCTTTAAGAAAACACAGGTTTAAGTCCTCCGCCTCCACAGGTTGCTGTAAGGCAGCTACTTCCTCTGACAGATATTCTGCACTGTGTGTGAAGCTTTCAGAGCTTCACTTTCTGACTAGAATAAATGTTTTATTGACAGCTGAAGCCAACAAAAGGAGAAACAGTAACGTGTTTTAAATAGATTTCATCCTCTTCAAGCCTTCCTGTATTTGAAGAGAAAAAAACACTTGTGTCTTTTTTTGTGTATGGGTACATTAGCCAGGGCTAAGAGCTAACATATCATAACAAAATTATATTGCACAATAACTCATCCTCATCATCACTCCTACACACTGAACTCTAGACTGCTTCATCTGCACCTTAGATAATAACTGAGCTTTAAAAAATTCAGAGAAGGGCACTATAGAAAATTAGAGTTCATACTAAAATCTATAGAGGGCAGATTAAAAAATAAGCAGAGGTGAGGAACAAGAGAGCATGTATAATTATGAGGGCAAAGGTGAAACCCAGTGAGTTCTTCCTACTCCTATAATATTACACTATGAGAAAATCCCTCTCTGGAAAGATTAGCAGCTGGTAAATATAGTTTAGAGAAAAATGAAAGGAAATAATGCTCTAAACAGTGGATAGCTAACCAGTGCATCGCACAGCCAGAGAAGATCCTTGTGAATCAGATTGTTTGTCAAGCCATTGAAAAGGTTTATAGCCTTAAATAAACATTTGTAATTACACATGCTAGGATATTATATATATATTTTATATATATATATTTCCCCTTTGAAATAGACTAAGCAGTATTAATTAAGGAAAAAACATCCGTGTGGGAATCAAACAAAAGCATGCAAAACATATATGCAAGTAAGCTACTAATCAGCATTTACTCACTCAATTACTGTTCTGCACAATTATCTCATATTAATATTGGATTGTAAAAGTCTCCTTACCCAAACTTCATATTCAGTTGAACATCAGTGATATGCAAGTCAGTAAAAAAACAAGGTAAAATATAAACAAAAAGAAATGGCTTTAAAAAGAGCAATCAGAAGGGGTGTAAAAAGGATGAAGAAAGGGAAGAGAAGAAATAACAGTAACTGTTTAGATGTTTTGCAATATTTTTTCTTAACTTGGAAATCTTTTAACCACAGAAAGAGAAAAAGAACAAATTAGCCCTCTCATTTTGTTTGAACTCATTCATGGCTTGGCAAACAGAAGGTTTTAAACAAGGCTGCCTGCCAAGACAAGAAGAGGAAGTCATAGCTGTAGTTAAACAGATTGACTCCTCTTCTTCTATGGGAAGCAGAGCAAAAGTTCTTCTTTGATGTCTCTCAAAAAATTCCCCTTTTTCTGTGGCTGTCAAAGTGAAGACCACCTGGCTGTAGGCAAGCTAAATCTGAGTGAGAGGACTGAGATCTGCAGATTTTGCGATGGTCTGCTTTTCAAATACAGTGGTTACTGGTTTTGATGAATCAAGCATACAAACTGTAGCTCCTAGCTAGGTATCCTCCATACCAGATCAACTCCCTTCTTCACTCCTAGAAAGCAGAACAGGCCTGCATCATGCCAGCTGATTAAAACTAGTGAGGAAGCTGCCTTGGAAAGCACTTTTCTGTCCTCGCTTTGCCTTTGTGCTTGCCTTTGCTAGCAGGGCTGGCCAGCTGCTCAGTTGCGTGACTTCAGGAGCTGTGGATTTGCCCCATGGCTCAATGTGCAGCAGCCCGTGGGACCATTGCAGACTCTTCTTTCTCATTTACTTTGTTCTGGAAATCTTCTGGATGTTATTAGATTCTGCAAGACTTGACCTTTAAAAATCAGGGGTGCAATTAACCAATCTGGCCAGCTACACATCAACAGCTCATTCTATATTGAGGCGGCAGGAACCAGACAGTTAAGTTCTGACTAATATTATTAAAGAACAACAGGAGGTGGACCCAGACACTCTAATTAAACTGCGGCAGGTCTGCTCAGCAGGCTATTACGTAGTGCAAAGCTGAGATACTGTGCAAAGCATCCTTGAATCCATCTAATTCTGTGGAATGGCCATTTTGTGTTGTTTTGCTGGCAGTAGCTGGTCATCCAGCTGGTAAAAGTAAGGGAAGATATCCAGACAAATGGTGGTCCTCTATTCCCACCACTCTAGTCCTTGGGCCTCTGTACGAACTCACTTGCTCAACAATAGTGTGTAACACATGGCTAGAACTGAAGGAAAGAGCGTGACCAAGAGTTGTCTCCATAACGTATGTGGCTGACTTTCCATCTGCTCTCATTTCTACATCAGAAATAGCTCCGCATAGAATTGTACCCTAGAAAGCCAGAGAAGACATCTCCAGTCTGTTTGTTGCTGTTTTCTCTGGTATAGATAAAGACTTAAGCCTTAGCGCTTTGGGCCAGTGCTAAATGGTCATTCCTTCCCTCTCCATCTTCTTTAGAAACAGGCTTAAGTTTCAAAATAGCAATTTTGCAAAAAGATGAATCTTGTGGGTCTATTGGGCTTTTGGGCTTTTTCTAGCACATCAGCTGAATAGAACTGTGGACTGTTGTCTCTGTCAGTGCCACATCTGCTATTCTTTCCCCTTGGGATCTATCCACTCTGTAGTACAAATATATGACAAACTCAGTCTAACTGTTCACGATTGTGGTGACCCAGGTTTCTCTCTTCTCTTATTCAGAAGTTGACCATTCAGACCATTCAGAAGCTGAGCATTCAGAACCAAGAATCACAGGCTGCCAGTTTGCTCATGGAAAGCCTTGGGGGTCCCTAAGTTGTCTTCAGTATGCCAAAATGATCTTGGATTCCCACAAAACTTAAATATATGTAACATTAATTGAGTCTGGGTGTACAGAAAGGAAAAAAAAAAAAGGAGGATATTCTTAAATATAGGATTTGCTCCCTGGCATTAGTTCCTCCTCTTTCTTAGCCAAGGGACAGGGACAAGATTAGGCAGGAGCCAAATTTTAGTTTTTGAATTGCATTCTGAAGGACCTAGCTAGAGAAAGATTTCTCAATTATGTCTCTGAATTCCCCCTCTTATTTGTCTTTCAGCATTTGAGTACTGCTGGCAGAAGAGTTAGCAGCTAAAAAAAAAAACACACCTTCCTTGACTTTCACAAAAGCGCTCTTTGTTAGCATTACTACCTCTGAGCAATTATAAAACTCTACTTTTTTTTTATGCTTAGCGCTGATTTATATCTATCAGTTTTTACATCTACTTTGCTTTCCTGTATACATTGAACACCTGGTTCAGTATTAATGCACAAAACTTAGAATTAGTTTAAAATTGAAACTGCAGAAATGACTATATGTATTACTGATACAAAGTATAAAAAACAACTAAACTGGTATATTAATACTTGCAAAGCTGCCTTTACTAGGGGTTCTCAGAAATATTTCTTCTCAAAATTATTGAAAGTGACAGAAATGACAAGTTATAAATAGGAGCTGAGGGCCAACATTTTAAAATATGCATCTCCCTAAAGCTACAGATAACTGACAGGAAACTTGATGCTTCTGGAAAATCTGATTAGGGCCCTATTTGCATGTTAGGAGTCTAAATTTACTTATGCTTATGGTAAACTAGAACTTTCAACAGAAGTTGATGTTGGATGTGGTCCTTTTAAAAAAACTAACTTCACTGAAGTGATTGAGAAATCTTTCAAATACTTGTGCAAGATTTCCCAATATTTTAAATTGAGGTCATCCAAAATTTTGACAACAAGATGATATGGAAGGTATTTGCTCAGATTGGGTTTCTGTAGTCAAATGTACTTCATGATCTTATATAACAATGGAAAAATCATTTTGCCAAGACTACGTGGAAAAGACCCATGGGCATCAGCTGTGCAGCCATGCATCAAGCTTGTGCAGTGAATAGTTACTGATAAACTCCCTTTTTCACCATAGTTATTTTCTGACTTTCACATCATTCCACAGAACGCATGTATAAAACAGATTGGTGTTTGCTTGTGCTACAGAGCAAGAGAACATGATCTTTTTCACCTTTCAAAGACCAACATGGACATGTGTGGAAAAGGGAAAGTTATTTAACTCTTTGTTTGGTAATTGAGAGTGAAGAAAATGTAGACACTTCATAACATGATTTACATAAAGTTGCCTATAGTAGCAAACCAAAATTGATGGATCAGTATCAGTTGATGGATCCATCTGTTCAAAATCAAAATATGTATCTTATGATGTCATCTAGTTATTTTGCAAAACAGAATAGATGAGATCTATGAAATTTGTCATATTGATGATAATAATCTTAGGAAATAGTTAAGTATTATACCTTTTTATGTATTTAGAATTATTTATTGGAAAAAAAAATCATTTTGAAGTTGATAAAAGCAAAACCTGCGTACTTTCTCAGAGGGCATCCTTTATACAGAATATATACCAACCTGAACATATCTAAACATTAGGGCAAAACAACTGAACGATAGTCCTAATCCATTTGTACTATAGGTCCATTTCTTTTTGGAAGGCACCTCTCAAAACCACAGTTGCAATGGAAAGTCATTGTTTTAAATTTATGTTTGACTAGCTGTTTTGATTGTCAAAGAAATGGAGTGGTCGCTACCTGGTTGAGGAACCATTTGTTCAAATACCTTAAGTCATCTGGAGTCCAACTGGAGGGAGCATGAAAATATTTATCTACTACTTAATCTTTTCAGATAGAATTTAAGTGAATTTAATTTGGCTTAAATTATGGATTTGCCCTCTGTCTGGGTGGATCACAACTTACTTGTCCATATTTAACTATCAAGACTCACACAGGTTCTGGAATGTAAACAGTGTTTGGAAATGTGCCTGATATTGTTTGGATTAGTAAGGAGTAATACAGGGTATGGGAACATTAACAGGAACTAGATTGAAAAAATAGTTAGCAAGGTTGAAGAGTTATCACATTACAGAATAACAGAATGGTTGTGTTTGGAAGGCATCACTAGAGGTTTTCTGGTGCCACCCCTGCTCAAACAGGACCACCTAGAGGAGGTTGTTCAGGACTATGTCCAGTCAGATTTTGAATATCTCCAAGGACAAAGTCACCACAGCCTTACTGGGCAACTTGTTTCAGTATTCAACCACTTGAAAAATGTTTTCTTATGTTCAGATAGAATTTTCTGTTCTTCAATTTTTGCCCAGTGCTTCTGGTGCTGTCCTTGGGCAGCATTAAGAGGCTGGCTCCTCTCCTTTACAGCCTCCCATCAGATATTTATATACACCGATAAGATTTTCCTCTCCCCTGAACCTCCTCCAAGATAATTAGCCCCAGCTTCCTCAGCCTCTCCTCCTATGAGATCCTCCAATCCCTTAATCATCTTTTTGGCCCTTCACTGGAATTGCTTAAGTAGATCCATCCTTCTTTTGTACAGAGCCCAGAACTGGAGCCAGCACTCCAGGTATAGCCTTGCCAGGGCTGAGAAGAGGGGAAGAAATGCCTCCCTCAACCTGCTGGCAATGGTCTTGCCAATGCAGCGTAGGATGCTATTGTCCTTTGCCATAAGGGCACATTTATGACTTATGTTCAGCATCTTATTCACCAGGACCTCAGGTCCTTCTTTGCAAAGATGATCTCCAGCTGGGAAGCCCCAAGCATATACTGCTGTGTATAACTATTCTTCTCCAAGAATATCTTCCCCAGAAAACTATCAGGTTGATTAAACACTCTTTTCCCCTCACAAATCCATGCTAATTACTGCCAGCCATCTTCCTGTCCTTCATGTGTCTGGAAATGGCTTCCAGGATTAGTTGCTCCTGAACCTTCCCAGGGATTGAGGTGAGGATTGACCAGTATATAGTTAATTCCCGAGATTATCTTCATTGTGCTTCTTCAAGAAGAGTGACATTTGCTCTCCTCCAGTCCTTAGGAGCCTCTCCGGAATGCCATGACCTTTCAAAGATAATCAAAAATGACTTCCCAATGATACTGGCGACCATGCTCAGCACTTGCAGGTGCATCCCATCAAGTCCCATAGATTTGTTCATGATCGGATGGCTTAGGTGTTCCCTAAAACACTTTTAAGAATGGAACAAAAAGACAGGTACATCTGGAGCAATATGTTCTGCTAAAATTGAACACTTCAAAAGTACAGATTTCCAAGGGACTGACCCTATCAACATATTCCATAAGCAGTGCTTAACCTCATCTGTTGATGGCTGGTTAGGGACTACAGCGCTCCCTTCTTGAGGATCTAAACAGTTGTGGAAGACCCAGACAAGGAGGTGAGCACATGAAGAATAGGGTGAAAAAACATCCAGCTAGTTTTGAAATAGTTCCTTGCCCAGACAGAATTTGGCCTAGTAGTGTTTTTACGAATTATTTCCAAAGATGGCTTGGTTTAACCAAACGTAATTGCAGAAAGGCTAGGAATAAGCTCAGTCACATAAAAGATATTGAGGAATAATGATTTGATTGTACTTCAGATTCACACCCAAGATTATTTTCCTCAATATAGGCAAACCTTTTAGAACCATGAATAGCAGAGCAGACACTTGGCTCTTAAAATCAGTATCTAATGAAATTTTTTCAGGTACCCTCACAGAAGATATTAGAAAGAAGAGGAGATCTTTCTAGGATACAGAAATTTAGCCTTAACCTTCTCTTTTTCTCTGCTGTTAGAGGCAATGTGATTTCAGTCTTCTCTTTCTTGTTGGGGAGAGGCTGCTGCTGCTATCACTTCGAGAATGTTACTTATCTATAGCACCTAAACAACTCCCCAGGGGCATTAGCTTCAAGCTACAGAAGAAAGGCAAAGCTGCTGGTGACTTCAAAGGAAAAGCTGCTAGTGACTTCAGTGGTTTTGCCTCAGGCTGCATTCAAAGAAGGAAGAATTCAGTACAAAAGTCATCCCACAAATATACAGCCATATTATGCAATGGTAGGGTACTTCCCAGCTGTAAAATAGTTTTAACAACCCAACTGAAAATAGCTTCCCCATTCCTGATCCCCTAGGAATAATTTCTGTGGCATGTGAGTTTTCTGCTCATTATCAGCTTTTTTCTTTTCCCAGGATTTTTTTTTCTTCTGTTTTCCAACCATTCTTACCAATAAATTCTGTCACAGTGGCTTATCTGAGGTTATGATTGCCTTCTGCTTCTCTACTTTCCCAAGCACACATTCACAGCCCTCGTTTCCACTATATTGATAAGCAACATACCTTTAGATGTTGCATTTCATCAACTACAGCGGGAGTGGGATGCATGCCTTTCTCTAACCTGACTACACTCAGTGCTTTAGATTAGCAAATTATTCACCTTTCCTACCACTTTGGTGGAAAGGGTGGTAGGCCTTTCTTCAGGCTAAACTATGAAGAAAGGGAGAGGAGAGAATTAAGAAAACAGGAGAAAAAAAAAATCTTCAGCTACAACCTTGGTAGCACTGAGGAAAGCAGGAATCACTTCCTTGCCTGTTCCCTCCTCTGCAAGAACAAGTAGCAAAATCTGTTTGGAGCAGAAGCAGGAGAGCAGTATTGTTGGAGGACAGGACCAAAATCATGGCTGCACAACCCTATGGCTTTCATTTCACCCTGAGCTCCATGTCACTGGGACTTGATCACATCTGCTGGGTCTGCATATCTGCTGTGAGGTACATAGGAGGAGGCATTTTAGCCCCCCTCTCAGCTGCTCTGAGTACTAGTACCTGTGGACTTTACAGAGGCCACCATCTTTCCTAAATAAAAAGGAATCAATAAAGAGGGAATCCAACAACTTTATAAAACAGCCCTTCACCTCATGAGAGGCGTAGGCCAAGCTCTGAGCTGTGTCTATAGGCAGCTGGAGATGAGGAGCTCGCGCAGCAGACCTGTTCGTGAGATGATGAGCCTCTTCGTTATCTCCTGGGGAACAGGCATCAGGATATTAATCAGGGAAGTGAAAAATGCCAAGTACGTTCGCCTCCTTTTTGAAACACATTATGGTTACAAAATACTCCTGCTGTCTGTAAACAACTCATCAACAACACAGCTTCTAACAAACAAAATAAAATGAATGCTTTCCTGAAAAAAATAAATCTGTAAAAGCACTGTTCTATGGAAAAAAAACAATGTTTATGTTTTCTAAATGCTTCTGTTTCCTCAGCACCAGTTTATTTGCAGTGATAATCCATTTATCACCACGACAATATCACTAGATCCAGGTCCCAGATGATAGAGGAATATTCAGAGAAACTAAAAGAGCAGATTTTTCAAAAGCTGCATGGGGCCTGAAGGAGGATGATAGAGCATGAAAGAAACTTCTAGAGAGGAAGTGTAAATGAAATCACTAGCTGTAATGTGCATTTTCTGCTAAGTTAAGCAGTTCCCACAAGATCATCTTTAACTTTGCATTTGGCCCCTTTCACCTTTGGTGGCACCATGCCTGTCTGAAGATCAGAGAAATGATTAAAGTTAACAAAAAAGAGTCTCCAGGAAGAGCATCTTTTTGATAAGAAAATTTTCACTGATGCCATTTAGAGTTCATTCCCACCAACACTTGAATCAGCACAACTGTGTGGGCAGACTTGGTAAGCTACAGTCTGGGGAGAAACAACAAGAGACAGGTGGGAGAGATTGATGGGTTCATAAACCTACCCTTGCTGGCAGCAAAACATTGTGAAATGGCATCCTTAAAAATCAGCACTACTTAAATCCTACTGGAGGAAAAAAAAATCACAGTAGATACTTATCTGCACTGTTAGCACATGAGTAGCTTTTAAAATGTGATCACCATTATTCTGGGCAAGGTCTACCAAAGCAGGGAATTTAAACTGTACCTCCAACTGGCACCTCTGCCACTGGGTCAGCTCTCATTATGAGCAATTGGAAGTTCCCCCCGCCCCCTCAACTGGTCATATTGTAGATTCCTAGGGCTGTGTTTCCTCACAGTTTGTATCGTGCCAGAGCCAACAGCTAAGCAAATGCAGATTGCTGCATTTTGTATACTGCACTCTAAAGGGAAGTAACAAGGGAAAAAAACATATATTGCTTTATTCAACTGCTGGCAGAGAGACTGTAATCATTTTAGAACATATGGAATACTGAGGGCGTCAAATTCATAGAATCATAGAATCATAGAATGCTTAAGGTTGGAAGGGACTTCTAGAGGTCATCTAGTCCAACCCCCCTGCACACGTAGGGTCACCTAGAGCACGTGGCACAGGACTGCGTCCAAGCGGGTTTTGAAGATCTCCAGAGGAGACTCCACAACCTCTCTGGGCAGTGGAGTTCCAGTGCTCTGTCACCCTCACTGTCAATAAATTTTTCCTTAAGTTCCTGTGGAACTTTTGGTGCTTCAGTTCCTGGCTGTTTCCTCTAGTTCTGTCGGTGGCCACCAGGGAAAAACGGCCAGCACCATCCTCCTCACTCCCTCCCTTGAGGTACTTACAGACACTGATCAGGTCACCTCTCAGCCTTCTCCTCTCCAGGCTGAACTTCAATAAATATTCATTAAAAGAAAAAATAAACTCAGCACTAAGAGATTTGTTACACTAGTCTGAAAAACATAACAGAAGAATCACCATGATTGCAAACATTTTTAATCATTAAGAATCTCCAAGCACCTGACACTGTGATCCATTGCAGTGGCACATACCTGGGGACCTCCAAGGATGTAGGATAAGAGTCTAGCAGATAAATATGTCATTTTACTCTTGAAAAATTTGCATGAGATCTCTAACATTACCTTAGAACAAACAGAAGCTTAATATTTGCAGTCTCATGAAAAAGGAATGAAAAAAAAATCCCATTGCTAAAGTTACTTTAATCTGGATAAGCCACTGGCTTAATAACCAGAAGAGTCTTGAATACATGACTTGCTGTCTTTGCCATCCGTGTGATTTCTGTGAATTGAAAAGGGGCAAAAGAATCTCATACAGAAAGCACCTCAGATGTAGTACATTATTCAACATGAGTAAAAGTAGCACAGCATCCTCTTAATATATACTGTTAACTTAGTAAAGCATAATTAGCTGAGACCTGAAGAACACATCCCACACCTATTCATTGAGCTCTGGGGAGGTAGGACCGGTTCTTCTAGCAGGTGTGATGAACACCACAAAGTAAGCCATGTTAATCCTCCTTGAGATAAGTCATAACTTTTATAGCATTTGTTAGCTACCACTGTGGATTTTATTTTGTTTGAAAGCATATGATGCTTACTAGTTGAATGCCCTTAACCAGTGAATATAAAATTTTTACTGTCCTAAAACTTTACCATTTAGATTTAGATCATGCTTCCTCCCCCACCACACACACCGTTTTAAAGCTTACTCCATGAACCGTTCCCAGGATTGCATGTCCAGATTCCAAGCAGAAGGCTAATAATAACTCCTGCATTATTATAGACACCAAACGAGTCCTGATAAAATTATAGTTGCAGACAGAAATGGGAAATTATAGTTGTTTATCATAACAAGAAATGAGTTCAAATGAAGTTAATGCTGTTAATAATATAAGGAGCCAAGTACACCATCCTGTAGCATATTGACTGGACCATTTCCCAGTGCATATTTTCACCTATCCTAGCATTCTGGAGCTCTTGATAGAAAATCACTACTTCCACTTGTCAGATGCATTAAGCTTTCTATGGACAGTGATTGTGTAGAATAAGCACAGACATGAGATCAGTTTAAATTTAATAAGGTGATCATTTATGAAAAGGACACTCACAACAGCTCTTCAGGCCTGCTCCTTAACCGAAAAGGATCAACTCTTGAGCTGATGCTGTAAATGGCAATACCATTTGGTGCCATCTCTCATTGGATCTTTTTTTTTCCTCTCAGCACTTCTGCCTATAGAGATAAATATCACTTATAGCATTTTAGGAAAACTTTATTCAAACCAAATTTTCTCCTTGAGCTAATCATTTATCCACTTTGCAACATCGAACAGCCTGAAGAACATTTGCCACAATTTTCCATGAGATGCTAGAGGCATTTTGAAGATTATACACTATATTGATAGTAAAGAGTGACAGAGCCTGAAAAATTACTTTATATCACTTCCTGATGTATTTGTTCTCACATGCTACTCTCCATTTGTTGTTTTGTGACTTCTCCAGGTGTCTGGTTCAGGTACTTGGCAATGAGCCCAGCAGTAAGGAAACAATTAGTTATTTTCTGCCTCTATCTCCAGTTAGCCAAGGAGCTGTATTGCAAAATTAACTAATTACACGATTTGAGGCAACAGGTCCCCATAAATATTCTGTGCACTGTATTTAAAAGATGTAGTAACATTTGTCAATGTTGTCAATGCGTATATTGTCAGGCTTATAAAAAAGGTGATCACAGAAAATCCATGAGTCAGTTTTCATTGTGTTTTGTTACCCTAATTCTTCATTCCCCCTTGACATAAGCATGTTACAGAGCTGCGTGTATTGACAGGGGACACACAAATCAGTCAAGAGGACTGACGTCAACTTCTCCGGTTGCAGTGTTCACCTAAGTTCCTTTATCAAAAAAGACTGGAAATTGCCTAAGACATGATTTTTCAACATTTTCCTATATTTCCTGCTCCAGTTGGAATGTAATTGCAACACTGAAAGTTTGCCATCTGGCACTTCCAGCCAAACGCAGAAAGCCAAGGTGTGCAGGTAAGAGAAAAAAAAGACTATCTGAATCACAGGAGGAGCCAAGGAGCAGCTTGTTTTTCCCTTTGATGCAAGTCAGAGTCACAGCTGATGAGGTATGAGTGGATTGAATATAAAACAGAAAGATTACTACATTCAGGCTCAGAAGAGTGACAGTCTACTTACACTCTGACCACACAAAAATAGCCATCTCTCTACCAAAATGACAGGGAAGCTGTGCAGCCTTTCACATCACTGTGTTTCTGAGACAAATGAGAGAAGGTAGAGACTTCATGACATTTCTAGATAGTATTTGGTGCTGATAAATGGAGATTTAATGAGACAGCAGGACAGCAGGGCACTTTCACGAAGGTACTTTTTGCCATTGCGAGGGCTACAAATACATACAGTAATCCACATTAATGCCAGTGGCCTTGGTCAATATCTGCTACCTGTCCTCCCTTAGTGGGAAGGGGTCAGAGCAAAAGATCAAGGGTCAGAGCAAAAGCTGAAGGAGCATCTCAAGTAGGAGAATAAGTAAGAAACTAAATAGAAATTTAGGCTTTCTGCATGCCCAGTGGGGCAGGTTGTGGTGACGACTTCTGCCACTTCATGCATTGCCTGCATGGGCAGCTGCTTTCCTGGATGTAGCAGGCAGGAGGCAGCTACACCATGTCCTAGAAGCAGCTCAAAATGGAGAGAAATGGCCAGTCCTCTGCTTTTTTCACGCGATATCCTACTTTGGCTTGTCTATGCCTTGAGCCAGGCTCGGCACCACTACAGTGAAATGTGCTTGGAACCCTTCTCCCTTCTTTGTGCGCATGTTAACTGCATAGCTGTTTGAAGAAAACACATCTTTTCCATCTCCCTGTAATGGTGGCATCAGTTTAAAACCACCATCTAGGCCTACACCTTTCTCTGGTGTAATACAGAGAATACTGCAGCAAACAAAAGAAAGAAATTGGAGCTAGCAAGTTGAGTTGTTTTGCTTTTTTACTTTGTTTTTTAAATGAGTTTTCCTAGATTAGAGGTTCTTTGGGAAGAAAAAAAATCAGTCATAAAAGAAGTAGCTTCCCTGCAAAAACTTCATTTCTATTCGAAATGCATTTTCTGTCAGAGATTCATTTGCAGAAGAATGCTTTTACAATAATCAAAAGTTCGTCCTGCCATCTAAAGTGTTACAGAATTGCCTTTTTTTTTTCCCCTCCTTTTTAAGGAATGACAGGCTAATTTGGAATTAAGTGGTATATTTCCTGAAGTCAGCAGTAGGACTAATTTATGGAAAAAATACCCCCGAGCTCCTCTCCTCCCCCAAAAACCCCTTTTCTGTGTCCTGCCATTTTCTTAATTAAGTACTACATTTTAGAGAAGCAGGTTGTCCACTCCCCTGTTCTTCATATTGTTTTTTTCTCTTGTCAAAGAAAATCAAAGTCAAGCTTGCTTTGTTTTTCACTTGGGTGCAGAGGTTTCTTTTCTGTTTCAAGGTCAATATTTTCCACTGAGGAAAAAGAAACCCCTATGTATTTTGCCCTGTGCCTTTCAGAACAGCATGCAAGTTCAAAATTTAAGTGTGTCGGTCATCTAGAAAAATAACAGGGTTTTTAAATGTGATTTCTTATGTCAGACTTGCTTTACAGCACAGTCACAAATAAACTTGTCTCACACACACAAACATCTGGAGGTGTTATCATTAACTGTGTTTTGGAAAACCATATGTGTTAGTAATACCACACCAGAAAGTTTAGTCTTCACAAGAGGACGCCATAACAAGTTATACAATTAAGTCAAAAGAGTAGAGTAGCAGAAGTATGGATATTACACATTACAATTTTGAAAAGATCAAAATGACTAGACATACCAATCATTTATCTTTTATATGAGAGGAGCCCTGTAAGATAAACAACCTTATATTGAAACAGTATATTAAGGACTGGGATACTGTAATACAAGTTAAGCCTCTTGCTCCATATTCTGTAACTTCTGTTAAAAAAAAGAAAAAAGAAAAAAGAAAATCCTTCTGCACAGAAGGTAATGTGTAGAATATTACTACAGAAATCCAGTGAGGATGGGAAAGACTACTATACTGTGAATTTTGCAAAATTTGTGTCATACCATTGCAAATAAAGTACATAAAAAGAAGTTCTGTCTGTGATGAAAATACCATGCTGGAGGCATGGCCAGAGACATTCCCTGCTATTAACCATAAGGATATGGTTATAATCAAAGATTCTGATAGATGACTCCCGTGTTTCCTCATATTCAGGGCTGAGTAAGTCAGGTGGGTTTTGTTCCATTAACACCTAAGGTCACAGCTAGATGTGGTGCATCTAGAAATGGCACAGAAGTGGGAGCAGCCGCAGGAGCTGCGTACCCACATCAGGTAACATCTGTAAGCCCATGCAACCCCCATGCCGTCTCTTTGACAACCAAAAGAGCAAAAACCAGTGTGAGAGCAGAGCACTGCATGGAGAGTCACCCTGGAAATGTGCAGATTTAGCATCATTACCCTTGTGTAAGTGAGGAAGTGGACTGCATTAGTGTCATTCCACTGATGTCTGTGATATTTTTGTGAAAAACTTCAGTGGAAGCAGAAGTGCTCTGACAAAAGCACAACCTATGTTTTGTTTACTGCTTTCCTTACAAGCAGAAAGGGCTTTACAACATAATCTGGTGTAGCCCTTCTTGCAAGGGTCTGCTATTAAGGCAGTAGACAGGAAATGACTAAATAAATCATACTTGTGCACTGCTAGAGTTTAGGGTCAGCTGCCTTTAAAGAGTTACTTTTCTCCAGACCCTTTTAACCCAAAAGTTCCTAAAATCAGCTACTTCACACAGCACTAAAATACAATTACATCTGAGATGAAATTAAATCTCCACTAACAGGAAGACGAACACTACCCAGAACTACAAATGGGGAAGCAACGAAACAAAACAAGCAAAAAAAAAAAAAACTGCAAAAAACACCAAGAAAATAAAAAAATCAGGGCAGTTAAATTACTTTGTCTGATATTTGGTTAGGGCTGAAGGGTAAGTACACACATGAATATGATTATGGTCCATCTCTCTCTGCAGTAGCACAATCCTTCCGAACAACTTTTAAGAAAAAATTCAGCTATTGACTTTGAGAACAACCTACTGCATTTGCATCTGCAGCGGTCTTTGAATTCTTTTGCATACTCAATCAGCATGTGAAATCCTATTTACTGTAAAGATGAATTCATTTTTTCAGTGCTTCTCAAACACGGCAGTATAGTACTGCAGCACTGTAGTGTTTCTTAAACAGCGCTAAGTGGGATGTTTGGTTTGCTCTATACTACTGTTTGGTTCACGATCCTTCTACGAGGATTAACAGATTTGAGACAGGGACTGCAGTCCATTTATGTCCAGCCAGAGCACAATGATAGCTGGACTCATTTTGATGCCTAGCACAGAACCAAAGCCCACATAATTACAGTGGAAGAAATAAGCTTGAAGTTACACTAAATAACATAACCTTGTGAAAGGCAAGAACAACACATTTTATAACTCAGCAGTTCAACAGTAGCCTCTATTTACTGTTACAAATAATATATACTTTTGATATTTCTGTGATCATATTGAATCAGTGGGGCACCTCACTATGCTGTTACAGAAAGAAAAAAAATACAAGCTTATCCAGTAATTTCTCTGAAGAATTCACTGTTTAAGAAAGTGATTAAAATATGCATTAAAATACTCTGAGCATGAAACTGCAAGACAGGCTAAAACAGACCGTTTTTTATACTGAATACAGGTCTCCCTTTCTTCCTCCGCCAACCCTATCTCATCTTGCTCCATTAAACTTGCCTTCTACCTTACTGCAAGCATGCTGGATCTCGACCACAGTGAGCAGACCAAGAGAGTATGGAGCGCAGAGAAAACCTTCTGTTGATGTCTCAGACACCACTCATACCTCTGGCACTCAAAACAGAGTCGAATACGGATCATAAATACCAAGACAGAGCAAAGATTGCACTTGTACATCCACAACATAGCCCAGCTCAGAAAATGACTCCACATAATAAGCTCATACTGATATTTTTCCCTGAAAGAACTCCAGTTTTAGAAGAAAATTAAAGTCTCAGGGTAGTGGTTTTAAAACAAGTCATTCCCTTTCAGAACTGCATACGAACCTCTTCAAAGAGGTACTGCACTACATAACAAAGTACCATAGAGCTCTGCCATTCTGCAGACTTGTGCACACCATGTGCTGCGAAAGCAATTAAAAATCCAATACACAAAGGATATTGGAGGATGAGCAGGAGATGAACTCTCTCTTAAGAAGACATACCATCGTATCATCATGGCACCAGGAGCTGACTTGTTGATATGTTAAATAATGTGACCACTTCAGATCATTTTTATAGCTCAAAAACTCTCATGGCATAAAAGAATCATCATTCCATTATTTCACTGCAAAGAACTGTTATTTTTCTTAGAATAACTTTGAATTCTGTAGCTTTGGGGGTAAGGGGCTGTTTTTCAAATGAAACCCTGCTTCCATTCTTCCTCCCACCAAAAGCTCAGTTTGTATCAGCTGGGACAATAATAATAAATTCATGAACACACACATTCAGGCAGGTTGTAAATCTAGTCAGAGCATTTATATATTACTAAATCCAAACAAAGAGCTAAAGCAAGTTTCAGTGGTTTAAAAAACAAATGTTCCAAAAGATATGAGCTGAGATTTTTAAAGCTGAGTAAGGGACTCAGCCACATAAGTCCCCAAGAAATTGATTAATTATATGGTTGACAATCTCTGTTTATATGCCAAGTTAATTCCTGGTATAACTTCATTGTCTTCAATGGAGCTACACTGTGAATGTATTTTGACAGACAGAAGTTATTCTTGGAGAAGAAACATGGCTAAGTCAGAAGGCTAACTGAGTGAATGAAAGTCCCAGGCCAACTTCTACCCTAATTTAGACCCTGTGCAAAACAGCTGACTTGGAAGTGACAGTGTAAGTAAAGGCAGAAAAGAGACATGAGTCTATTCTTCCTTTGCTGGGACATTACATCAATTCTCTTAGGTAACAGTCATGTCTCCAAAAAGCACAGCGGGAATCCAAATTACAGACCGCTGGAGATTTTTTCCTTCTAAAACTGTAAGCTCGTGTGTTTCACAAGCCATAAATGTTCACGGAAGGGCCTGGAATAGCCTCAGTGCTGGACCACAACATTCACTTCTATGAAGTACTGCATGGAGCTGGATATTCCTTCTCCAAAGCACATTTTCTCTTCACAGATGAGCACTGGAAACGATCATTTTAATATTTACACTAGAATTAGTCATCTAATTTAATCAGAAAATAATGTATTTTGGCCAGTCTCAATATTAATTTGAATCAAGCCATCTTAGTTGGATTTTTTTTTGAATGTGTTGAGTTATTTTTGGCTGATTATCAATATGCTAAAGAGGTCTTAAAACTGATGGGCCACTGAACAGGCTGAGCATATCCAGGCTAAGGTAAGTAGGAAGTTGCTCCCATCTCAGTTCTTTATATTCAACATTAAGTGCCCTCATAAATTTTACTGCCTTCCCAGAAACATCATTTATGCCAAGGACAGAAATCCAAGTACTCTACTTTCAAGTAGAATGAATTCCTAATGTTTTCATTTTTGATTCTGATTCTAATGTTCTGATTCTGGCAGAAGCTACTTTATTAAAACAAGAGTGATGTAATTTGGCAGCAAGTGAACTCTAAGTGGCTCCACTGCTGTAGTACCCCCATTCTAGAGGGAAGGTTTTCAGGCCAGACTGTGTGAGCTAGCAAGCTGGTCTCCTCACTGACCACCTAAACACTTGCACTCTCTTCCTAGATCTCCTTTTGTTGACTAATTTCAGTCAAATCACATATATTATTTTAAACACAAAACTTGATATCATGGGCCCAGCTGCCAAGCACCATTAATGTGACAGAAGTGTAGACACTTCCTGTCCAAAATAACTTGCATTTATAAACAAGACAGACTGACAGTGGATCAAGAGCGTGTCATATTCCCCCATCTATAAAATACAGCTACTAATCTTTAGCCTTATAAAAACATGTGGAAATGAAAAGCACCATAAAACGGGCTGTTAACATTGCTGTGAAGGACCCCTCTGACAAGACTCTCCAGGATTCCCAGTGAGACTTGCCAGGAAGAGAAACTAACTTCCATCTGGTCCTGTGCATGGCAAGTTTGTCCTCAGCTCCTTTTCTTTCTTTCAGCCTCCTTCCAAGTATATGATTGATTACTTCTGCAGAGAGGCCTTCCCTGTTGGAGACCAATACAAACTACTTCCTCCCTTCCCACCAGGGCTCACACCTGTGATCTCTCCTATTTTTCCACTTTGTTTCACTCTTTTCTTCCAGCAAATGTAACCATTCCTCTGTTCTCCCAGAGGTACATCTCAGCAGAGACAGTCCAGTTTTTCTTTCCTTTTCATTGCCCCTTTCCTTTTTATTCCTCACCTCCACCTGAGCTACCATGGGAAGCAGCTCTTCTCCCTCTGCTGCAATAAAGGTCACCCCGTGGGTTTTTCTTCTCGTTTTTAATAACATTGCTCTGTATTCATGGGTGGTGCTCATTGAAAACAACAAAACAGTGATAGCTGAGAAACATGCCACAATTGGGCATCTGTGAAAACCACAGTGCATCCAGGACAGTTGGAATAGGTCTAGTGTTATTTGGTCTGCATCCTCAAGCAAGCAAACTGGGCTACAGTGCCCCGGAAGCATTTTTTCAAACCATTTTCTTTCAAACGAATAAGGTAAGGAGCCTTCTGAAAGCATGTTACAAAAGCTCTTACCCTGCATAGCTTCCCCAGTCAAAACGGGGTGGGAGGGAAACAAAAACAAACAAAACAAAACGTGTATTTTACTAGCTATTAGAGAACCAATTACTAGCAATTAGTTATGACCAACTTTTGAAATGTCACGATGCTTAAATTATTCCATCTGAGATAAAATGTGAAAGAAAAATGTCTGGTACAGATGGAAAATAATCTGCAGAGTAACTTCCACCAGTTTAATGACATGTACAATAGGTCTTTGTCTTGAAAAGTTTCTTTGGCTGAAAATTGCCACATTCATCTGTAAAATAAACCTGATTTGAAATTGCTTCTTATGTACTGTCCTCAGTTCCTTGGTAGGAGCTTCTAACTACACCCTGCAAGCCTTCCTGATTACTCATGTGTTCTGAAAATCTGTAAACAATTAAGTCTGTTCTGTCAATTCTTGAGCCTTGTCCTACTCTTGGGCACAGAAAGAAGGGATGTGAGGTGTTCCTATTACCTTCATTTCAAGAAGAATCAGAATTGACTTCAGCTGTCACCTTTAACTGGCCACCTTCACAAAAGAAAAGAGCAGGACACAGTCCCAAAGGGTGACAACCTGGAAAGTTTTTTGTTATAGTTGAAATCAATGCATTTGCAGTTAATGCAGTGATGTTTCTGTTCCCATCTTAGAAACACAGATTTTGGATACTTGGCAGTTGTGAATGGTTCACTTACACCACTAGAAATTCAAGGCTCTTGTTTATTTTAAGTCACATAGAACATAATCAATACCCTGACATAATCTTTAGAGTTCAAGTTTGAGGTGCTGAAGGATAGGGAAAATAGTATATAAGAATACGAATAGCAAGATTTTACTCCATAAACTGAAAACTATTTATCCAGTGCTCTAAAAAGCAAAGCTTTATACTTACACTTCTCCAAATTAATTAATTGTATTTGCTGCTCATAAGATGATATAGCTGACTGCTCACAGGGACAAGTAGGCCAAATATGAAAGACAACTGCAAGGAAAGTGTGCTGAAATACAGAAGCAAAGTATTTAGCTAACTATATGTTTAGCTCACAGGATTTAAAAGCTGAAGAGAAAGATTTTGAAGAAATTTGAACACTTTTGCTGTTTCAAAGCATCCTGGTTCAAAACCAGCCAACCCTTTTCCCCTTGTCCATGCAAAATATAAAGCATCCAAAAGAAATAATGTTTTTAAAGTGTTATTTGCTCATAGCTCTGCAAATCATGGGATGTTTCATCTTTTTAATGGTAGAAATTATCATTGCAAAGAAAAAAAAACAGAGAAATTGAAACCCTTCTGATGTCATTTGTCCTGCATTTTTACATGTGAATTGTTAATTTTTATTTTCTATATTTTCAAAAATTCTGTCTTCTAATGTGTCAGTAGGACTTGAACAATGAAAAGATCTTGACTATTCCCGACAGCAGCATTGAATTCTACTCTCAGAAGAGCTGCAACTTGAACATTCATACAGAAAAGCTTTCTGGCAAAACTTTAAAAATTGGATGAATTGAGGGCTTGTGCATCTCATGTGTGATCTTTTTGTTCCTCCAGCTCTCGTTGTACGCTTCCTGACCAAACGGTTCATCTGGGAGTATGACCCAACACTAGGTAGGTTACATTTTATTCTATACACATGTGTTATACTGTATACAATAACATGGGTGAAGTAATGGAAACTCATTGAGTTAAAATTCCAAGCCTCAGTCAACCTTTAAGTTTGCTGTAAAAATCTCTATGGCCATTTAAAGCTGGGACAAATTGTTATCTAAGATGACAGAATAAAGAAGCACCAACACGCTCGAATGAAAGGTAAACTAATATATGAGGCAAAGTTCTGCTCATACAGAGAATCAGTGGGAATTTTGCCACTGACAGCAATTGCATAAGTATTTCACTCTGAAAATTAGAATACTCTGTGTGTGATCAGTTTTCTGCTTAGCAGCTGCTGGAGAAGAAGATATCTGATAGAAGGATCAAAAAAAAGTTTTTTTTTTTTTTTTACATATATATGCATGTAGGTATGTATGTTTGCTCTTTACCTAACCTTAGGTAAGTATTTTCATTCTCAGCTTTCAAAAACGTGTTTCAGTGTTAATGGGGCCAGGTAGGGACACTAGTCATCAAAAGCACATCAGCATTTTCCTCTCCATAGCTCCCACTCAGTTGTGGTGTTTGACACGTTTGAAAAGCCATCTTGGTTGTCTTTCAAACAGTTGCTGTGAATTACAGACCTCTTGTAAATTTGGGCTAATGGTGTCCTTAGTATTTCATATTTGAATGCTGAGAACCACAGAAAAACCAAACCAAGAAGTCTGGAAGAAGGCAGCCAAGTTGTAGAAAACACCTTAAAAACCTCAGAATTAAGTAATTCACACATGTAGTTAGGGGCTGGGAAATGTCCTTTTCTCCTACAGTCCATTGGGGCTTCTTTTTCAAATTTCCTTTTGGAAGTCAAATGAAGATTTTTTGAGTCAAATGCCTGTTTCTTTTGGGGCTGGTTTCTATAAGAGGTCACACTAAAGATACACTAGAGAACAATATAAACCTGCACAGCAGAAGCAAACAAGTTTAGTACTCTTTATTGCCAAATTCAAGCAGCTCCTTCAACAAAGCAAAGTACCATTATCTAAGTATCATACCTAATATTTTTTTCTTCATATTCTGATATCATGAAAACAATTCTCAGAACCAACCCTCAACTCAAATATATCTTTTATCTGCTAATATCAATATATTCATGAGTGGAGATCCACTAGTTACCTGGCCTGTCCAACTTATGCAAAATTCTTATTTTTATCACTGATGTATCATTTTCAGAGCTTGACAAAATAAGTGTCTAAAACTTTTGTATCAATATAGTCTAGCTTCATTTATGTGTTACAGGAACACTCTTTGCAAAAATATCCTTATTGTCTGACAAAGTAGGATATGCTACCATAGGCAAACTAAGAGAGGTATGCTGGAAGATTTATTAGGTTTTGCCCCATTAAGAAAAATTTCTCCTTCTCCTTTTTCAGGACTTGATATGTGTTGCAATTTTACAAATGAATACAATTCTGAATTAACCATGACCCTCAGGAAACTAGCTATCTTCTATCTGCAACATGGAAAGCTTTCATGCAGGCAACACTCCTATGCCAATAAAATACAAAAAATAAATATCTTCTGACTTAACAAATTCAACATCCTCATCCAACTTAGAGGATGACAGTTTAAGTTAGCTTCACAATAGCTGTTAGACAAGTGCCTTAAGTTGTTCAGGGAGTACGGTCTGATAAACAAAAGAACTATTGTTGCTATGAAAAAATAGGCTATTGACAATCTCTGTTGGAAGCATGTGGAGGTAGAACTGGACAAACACTTAACAGCAGTCTTTCTAAAATACTGTTTTTCAAATGGTGAATCACGACATGACCAAAAAGAGGGTCATGAAATTCTAACCACTATTCAGGCCTTCAGAGATCAAACAGAAAGGAATTGTGCTTTCAAGAGCCTTGGGAAAAAAATACTTTAAAGAATATATTCCAGTTCTGTCTTTGTCATCGTCATGCTGTGGTGACTTAAAGTATCCAGTTATGTATACATATTGCATAGTTGAATTTATTGAGAAGTCTGGCAAAAATAGATGTTTCTGCTTAGGAGCAAAGGACTGGCATTTCCACGAAAAGAAAGTGATATCAATACATTCAACTGGTTAAAAATTTCAAGTTGTGTCAGGGAGAATGATTTATCCAGTGCTGAGAAGCTAGTTTGTCAAATAACTTTGAAAATGTAGGAGTAAAACAGATTCAAACTTGCTAGCTCCTAAGCAACAGGAGTTTCTGCCAGATTCACTGGGGCTGTGACAAAAATGTTTATATTTTCTCTCTTATATGAAATTCTCAACCATCCTTCAGCACTCTGATGCAAGGAATCCCCAGTCAGTTCCTATTTTTAGGGAAGCTCTCACCAATCTTTGGAAAGCTTAAAGATGAAATTTCAGCAGTGTCTTATACTAAGCATCAGCATTAAAAAGATCCTGTTCTCCTTTAATTCAAGAAGGGTGCATTTTAACTGGAGATAAATATAGATATATGTATAGATAGTTGTAAATATAGAAACACACATATAAACATAGCTGTTCTTTACTACTTTAACCTACCAACTAAAAGTAAGGACTTTTTTAGCCGCATCTGAACATACCGCTATGTCTCAAGGACCAAAATTTTAAATACAAATTCAGATTGTCTGGAAGGACGAGCATGAGTGAGGAACATGATCAAATTTTGCAAGCCTTGGTTTAACCATCACTCCCAACTTCTCCATTGATTCTGCTTAATTGGCACATCACTGTCACCATCATGCCATGTTTCTCTTCCCCCTCCGCTTTCCTTTTTATTTTTTATTTTTTAAAGAGTGCCTAATCAGTCAAGCTAAGTGTTTACATGCCAAGCTGAATATGTTTCCAGTTTCAATTTTTATTATAAATCATATTAATATCCCATTTACACACCAGAATTAGAAGCTCTACAGAAAGAGTTCTATGTATAGATAGATTGAAACCACACATTTAAAAAATACAGATGTTTTCTAAAATATTGAGTATATGAATGCAGCATTCAACTGTGTCTTCTGTAGCTAGTTAAATATATATAGAAAAGGGGTGTTGGGTTACCACAGGGGTTTTTACCAAAATTCATTGACGTTTGTATGTTTTTAAATAGAATACAACTCACAAATTAATAGGCAAGTACACTGCAATGTTAGAAGACTGAAGACACTTGGCCTGGTTGGGGTACCTTTTAATCCACAGTCTAAAAGTGTTTCACAAACATCAGCAACATGTCTGTAGTGGATTTAGAACAGAACTGGAAATATTTATACTGTATTTTGGTTTGGCTCTATGCACAGACTTGGTAAAAAAAAAAAAAAGAGAGAGAAGAGAGTATGAAGACAAACATTCCCATGTACCAATTCAGTTTTGCTTACTGGGAACTGAATAAGAGCAGGGTGACAATTTACCTGCCACCATGGCAGGTAGGGTGGCTGTCGGAGGGTTTTGCAGCCTGCTGGAGGCCATCCCCTTCCAGCCAGGCCCCCCTCAGCCTTTGCCACAGAAACAGGAGCATAAATGTCCAGTCCATGGATGGACTTACTCCAAGGGGATGGAGAAGGGATAAAAATAATAATATTATATAAAAAAAGAATCTGATCCTGGCAGAAAACTGAGGTCCTGTTGCCATCATGTGGAGGGGCAGAGACCTCAATTTGGCCAACGTTTGGCCTCATTTCAGCAAGAGGGCCCAAGAGCAGCTATGCACATGTGCAGTCTCCATGGGTAGAGCTTTGGCCTGAATGCAGGAACCCCATGAACTTCAGTGATCCAAGACTTCATACCGTGATTTTAAAGGCTGCTATGAATAGCTGCTTCTCTCAGTGCCAGCAAATAGGAATAACAGTTTGAGTCTCAGTGATTTTCCGCTGTTAACTACTGGCAGTGCCTAGAACACAGCATTTAGGGTGCCATCACCTAAACTCAAAGATGGAGACATACTATGACTTGCAATCTAAGAAGTGAGGCTCAATTAGAATTGATGAATTAATCATCAAGGGAACTGTTCAGTTTATTTTTTCCTGGGGAAGGAGGAGGAGGAAGCTACAAGAGTTATCACACCATTGGAGAGAGAGCAGTGATGGCCTGCAAAAATACTTTACAGGCAAGAGAAAAATCATCTGCTTCCATAAGCCACAACAGACTGGGAGAATCTTCTGGATCAGATAAAGAAAGAAGAAAACCAATTTAACCATGGCTAAATAGGTGCTTTTTAAAACGAGTTTTCTAGCATTCTCATGCAGAACACATTCATTGTTCTAACATAATTCAGGGTAATTCACTTAGCTAAAAATGGAATTGGATTATCCAAGATTTAAAGCACCAAAAAAAAAAAAACACCAGAAACAAAACACACACACAAAAATATACCTACACATAGAGCAAGATGTGGGATGTTCTCTAGGGGAACATTATGAACTAGGTCATGTCACTGGTTCTATATTAGTACTTTAATGTGCTGATGGGAGTCAGGTGCTATTGTGAGGCAGAGGGTCCTAAAACATCCATTTTTACTGTAGAGGGAAGAATGGAAAAAGACATCAAGGAAGTGCCGAAGAGAAGATTCCCCAGTTCATTCCTCAGTTCTGTCCCCGATTTTTTTGCTGAGCTCTGGAAAAGCTGCAGTCTGTCTGCCTTTGATTCTCATGCACAAAATCTTTCACCTCACAAAACAGTTGTGAATCCTTTAAGTAACTGATGCTCATAAAGTTGACACTTGCATTCTAAGGGTTCACAGAAACAGCAAGCATTTCTCTAAATACTGTTTTTTAAGCAAAAAGGTCTACTTATAAAATATTAACCACTACAGCTACTATTCTGATTGACTGATCTAAAGATTAGTTGTCTTTTTCACACTATTCCTAGTCTTTTTTTTTCTCCCTCTCCCACCTCTAGCTGTTCATATATTTGATGCAACTTTGCTAATCTTCTGAAAGGAAAAACCATCTCTGAACAGATAATCATCACAACACTTTATGCCAGAATGGCCCATCTAGAAATTCGCAGAAAGACAGAAAGCATGGACGTTTGCATAATTTGAACAACATAGAGAAAAGACTGTTCATATTTTGAAGGAGTAGACACAATTAGATAGACCTGGCTCTTAAAATGTGATTGTTTTGCTAGGACTGCTAGATTAATGTGGCATCTTTTAAGAATATCCATTCCTTTTTAACTGTAAGTCACAATTTCTTTAAACAGCTTAGGTTTTTGCTAGCTTACAGCTAGAAAAAAAGTTGGAGTTTCTGTATGATCCTGGCTATAGGTACATACATTCATCCCAAAAGACTCTATAAGATATGGATGAATGTGTAGGTGTCAGTAGAGCAGTAAAGGTAGGTGATAAGGTGGTACCAATTACTGTCCCATTTGCTTAGATGTGGAAAGCTCATCATAGCACTGTTCTTCTCTAACAAAACATGAAACAGTCAAAGGACTGCAGAAAGGGACATCAGGTTATCAAGTGCTTGAGAGGAGAAAAAAAAAAACCTGCTAGGTCTCTGGGTCATCTGAGAGCAGACTTCTTGCTTCCTATATATCAGTTCAGGGCTATGAGTTTATAAGTTTCATCACTGTAGCAATAACACCAGAACTCACTTAGTAAATATATAGTTTAAAGATACAGCTTACATTAGCAAGGTGGCCTTCTTTCATTTCATAGATTTTTTTTTCTTTTTTTTTTTTAAACAGTGCAAAGAAAAGGGTATTTTGCCCATATAACTACACATGCAGCTGGGGCTTCTTTTATCAAAATGGCCTTATTCAAGGACCACGTGTGATGCTTGCAATTATGACACATAAGCATCTACAAAACTGAGTATGTAATTTAACATTACAACCCTGGAAAATGTTTCTAGCCTAGACTATATGTCTGGATTTCTCTCAACACTCAAGAAGGCCAGATCTATACAAATAGCATAAACAACTGTTGAGGGGGGGGTCTATAACCAAACTAGCTTGTGTTCAAGAAACAGATTAGCCATAGCAGCAAAGCCTTCAGTAAGGGTAAATTATCTGTCAAGAGAAAGGTACAAGAACTAATTTTCTGGGCTTATTTTTATGCCTGTGCAGCCTTGAAAAAGAGTTGTATACTCTTTTTCATCCATAACCTTTAATGCTCCAGCACTTCCTTTGCAATGAAATTTGTAGTAATTTTCATGCCATTCACTGAAGTAGGGGGACTGTGAAAACTTCAGTGGAAAACCACATGTACCTCCATCTTCAACTCACTGGGGCCTTAGACATATTTAACATTACTGATGTTGCAGTCTCTGACACCCAGGATTGAAGAACTGCAAGCCATAGAGTTTGAGTTAGCTCCCACGCAGGCATCATGAAAGCAGCCGCAACTTCTCCGCTTTAGTGTCACTTCAGTGGTACAGATGAAGATAAGTGTTTTCTTCAAGGCAATAGTCCAAACCTGGCAGGAGATTTAGAGACTCTGCTACTGAACTCTACTGAACTCTTGTGTGTCAAGACACCCTGGCTAGCAGCAGTCAGTGTTAAGACCTCTCTGGTATATGGAGTGGAATGGAGGTGTCCCCTGCCTGTTAGAGGTTGTGTGAAGGTGCAGAGCCCAGATGCTGTGGTGCTCTACTTTTAAGTATCATATATTTCCTACATTCGAAATATTACCACATTTACCTTAGAAGGCAGGTGGAAAAAAAGAAAGCTTTATGCCATTCTTTATCTCAGCCTCAAAGACTGCCTTTGCTCTCTGGTTTATTCAGCTAACACAACATGCTGTCTGGACAGCTGAAATACAGTCTGAATACAAACATTATACCTCGAGTGTCTTTCGCTGAAGCATATCACGATTGGAAAATCTTTGTACATCCAAACTGCCTCTGACGTTCCATTTAGAAACCTACAGTTTCCTTGACACTTGTGGCTGAAAGAGTAAGCTTGCCTTAAAACTACCTGACTCTACCATTGAAAATACTAACATCCCTTTAGCATAGATGAGAGGCAGACTGTTCAGACAACAAAGAGAATTTCTAACAAAAAGGCTAGTACTGAAATGGCCATTAATAAACTATAAACCGAAGAACTGTCAGTCAAGGGTGGTCTCTTCCCGCTAGGTAGAGCCTCTGTCCTGCGCTGTGACTGGTGTAGTCTCAGGAGGAGGCTAACCCAGGACATGTCATCTCTCAGCCACTTCTTCCTATTGCTGCACAATAGGATACTGCGACTACATTGAACTCCAGACCAGATCATTGATATGCTCAGAATCAAAAATAACCTTTTTTTTCCAGGGTGAGAAATTTAGGAGGAAGGGAGAGACCACCATCTTGCAAGGTTTTGTCTTCTGCATTTTTCATCTGAGCACATGTCAATAATGACAGTTTATCCAATCACATAACTAGAAATAGCATATATGGTCTGTTATTGACTTCCTACCAATATGAGATGCAGATGTAACCAACCATCTGGGGATAGGGTGTTGCCAAGGGGTGTTTTAAGGAATACCATGACAAGTGTGCTTAATACTTCACTGGAAAACAGACTCATTTTAGAGACAGATTCTAGGCCTTAGTTTCCTCAACTAATTTTATTAACAAAATCTCTCTGCCTCACTGTGTAGCAGTTCAATAGTTCTGATTGTCCCCCGGTAGAGATCTTTGTGAATTTATTTTTCCACTGAAAATGGTAAAAACACAAAACAACTTGACTCCATACAAATTTAATACATCTTGCATGACTTTGTGCACCGTACTCTTCATCGGGGGAATTTATACTGAACATATTATGGAAGTGAGCTGTAAAATGCTTTCGAACTTCTCTGAGGTGTCCATAAGAACTGGGAACACCTTAAAACCCTGACACTAGCTCTTAAAAATGCATGACAAAGACTTGAAGTGATGAAATTGCAACTGAGATCAGCAGGGGATGATACTTAATCTGGAAAGCAGTTATCTAAAAAGAGCAACATAAAGGTTTATTTTCTTTCATATGAGTCTCAAGATGGAGATATTCCTAGCGCCAGTATTTTTTTTTTTTCAGTAGGTATGCACACAGTAAAATTGGGAAGGACAGTGGCTGTGCTCACTGTAGTTACAGCTGAAAAATATTTGTCCCTCTTTTTTCTTGCTCATCATATTCCAAAATGTTCTCCAGATGAGAAGTAGTTTCCAGGGCTTACTTTTGCACCTTGAGGAGTGCAGTTTTGCTTATTTAAAGTGTGAGAAAAGTCTTACTGGTTAGTTTTCATTTATGTTGGCAGAAATTAGCTGTGTGAAACTTACACAGCTTCACTAACAAAAATTTCTCGCCACAGTCAAGAGAAGAAAAAGAAAAAGCTTTGTTTAGATTTAAACTTGTCATGGACATAATTCCCACCAGTAATCAATGCCTCTGGTGTTGGTGGGAAAGTTATATCAGAAAATTAGGAAAACAGCTGAAGCCTTGAAATTTATTTCCTGCTACTTAACATTGCTCCAGCTTTATTGGTTTAGTTGTGTTTTAGCTTGCCTTAATAAATCCAGTTTTCTTAATCATCTGCACACATTTTCTCTGCTTATCCCAGCAGAAGCTGGGTAAGGACAGAGCCTCTAGAAACAGGAAAGAAACTTCACCATCCTCACTGCATGGTTGCCCCCTCCCCCTCCTTCCCCCCCCAAAATGCCTTAAAAAATGCAGCAAAAACCAGCAACCAGACAAGTTTTCCATTACTCTGTTTTCTCCAAGAATACTCTGTGTTCTAGGATTTCAGGACAAATTATTTTGTTTATTGAAATATTTATTCATTCCAAGTACCAAAGCAAAGAAAAGCCTGCTCTCCTATCAGCATGTTTTTTATGTCTCCCGCAGGTTAGTTTTATATCCCCCCTTCTTACTTTACCCAAAGAACAAGTTCTGGGGATGGAACAGATCCTTTCATACCAAGGCAAGAACTTCTTAGTAAGGCTATTAAGCACTGGTAATTTATTTTCCTTGCTGCTTAACTGACAAGAGGAAAGCATGATGAATCTGAACTGCTAGGACATGCAGCTGCAGTGACTTTTCTTGCTCTCAGCTCTAACATGAGGTTTTGAGAATGACGGCTGTACTGCACTTACAGCTCCAATGGCAGCAAATGGAGCCTCGTAAGAGACCAAAAAGCTGAAAGCAAAATTAGAAGAGAAATTCCAGTGCACATCACCCTTTCCATTCCAAAAGCAACATTCACAAAGGCAGGCTGCATGTGAAGTGCAGAACTCTCCAGAGCTGAATTAAATATCAGTGCAAACAAACACCTTGGGCATTTTGGGTTATATGCATTTTGTGTTTTGTGCCTTGACATTAATCTTTGTGCATTGTGATAATCTTACAGTGTAAAGTATATCGCGGGCACTGTAAAACCTCCTGGAACTTTTCCTTCTGTATTTCCTGACTCTTGGGGTTACACTTGCAGAAACACTTAAGACATTGGAAAGCCAAGTCCAATTATTAGAGCTGTCAGAATCACGTAGACTCTCTAAAACCACGTCTCTCTGTGATTTTCTTTTGGTGACTTTTATTATATTACACATGGAAATGTTAGCATTAGCAATGCATATCATTACCTGATAATATTATTAATATACAGAGAGTAACCTAGTTTTGCATATTTTTGGATCCGCAACATCAGATAAGAGAAACATGGGTATACTCAACATGGAAGAAAGTGCATTAGCATTAAAAGTATGTCCTAAATGACAAGGGCTGAGCTGTGATTCCTGTAAATTCAGAATAAAAGGCCTCCTATAAGCTACATAACGGATGGAAGAAGTAACAGCTAGATGCAGGGAATAAAAATACAGGCAGCTGAATTTTTAGTAGAGCTAATAGTGGAGGACAGAAGAAAGCAGGAAGGACCTAGGCAGTTAGGAATGTTTATTCTGGTTACCAGGGATGTATAGCAGGTGATAGCAGCCCTGTAGCAACAGGAAAATGCAGCAGGGGACAGGTTTCACAAAGGCAGACTGAGTCAAGGCTCTGGAGGACAAAATGAGACAACACTAGGTTTAGTAAAATGGAGGTAAATTGTTTTCCAAAAAGGCTGTAAAAATCACTTTTCTCAAATGCGATAGCACCAGGTGTCTTTCTGATGCAAGTCAGAGATGGTTAGAGTCTACATGAGCAGGGAGTTTGTAGTGGAGCAGGAGAACCAAGAACCTGTATCAAGAATAATCAAGGGAAAATTTAGCTTTTTAAATATACTCCTACATCATCACTGAACAAGACTATTTTACAAGTTCAGTCCTATTAGCTGTAGCTGGTTTTGGTCTGGAAACTCAGCTGTAATTATTACACCAAAACTACTACTTCTGGATCTCTAGCAAGTTTTCAGTTCCAACTGTCCAAAAGCCACCATGAGACCAAAGTTACTGGTTAAGCTTTTGTTTTCATGAATATGAACCAAATTCTGGTGAAAGTGAAGTTTACATCTCTACGTGTTTAAAAGAAAAAGAAGAAAAGAACTTCTTTCCTGTGAAGGTGACAGAGCCCTGGCACAGGCTGCCCAGAGAGGTTGTGGAGTCTCCTTCCCTGCAGATCTTCCAAACCCGCCTGGATGCCACCCTGTGCCACGTGCTCTAGGTGACCCTGCTGGAGCAGGGGGGTTGGGCTAGATGATCTCTAGAGGTCCCTTCCAACCTCAGCCATTCTGTGGGTCTGTGTGATTCTGTGAAACACCATGCCGTTGCATAGTGTAAAATTTAGTTAAAAGTAAGCGTAAATATAAAATGGTATATGTTGTTTCTTCATCTTAAATGATTTATCTGCTCCTACTGTGTTTTTCTAAAATCAGTAAACCATTACTGTGTAAATGTTTCTCCCAGGGCTATGCCAAACCACTGCTATGTATTACCTTTTCAAAATAAAGAGGTACTGGAGTCAGATCTTTGCATCACTGAATAGAGACCAAGATCTAGCAATTACTTCTCAGATAATAGTTTTTCCTCTAGAAAAAAAAAAATCAGAACAAATTTATTGATTAGATCAGTATAGTCCTGTACAAATAAGTTTGATAAATGACCATCTTAGTCTTACAGGCCAAAATTCTACTGCATATGCATAAGCGTAGTGAGGTGATCAACTCTAACTGAATATCTATATTAATAGATTCTCTGTGGTTCACAGATGCACACAAATTCTCTCTCTATAAATTTAGTAATTGTTTTTGCATTCTTTTTGAGCAGTATGATTAGAAATATAGAAAGATTTTGTCAAAGGCACTTTTTTTCCCCCAAGTATGTCAATTTGGAAATTTTATTGTTTCCATTAATGAATTATTATGGCAATATATTTCAGATTGCAAAATAAATTGACTAGTACTGCTTTCAACTCTTGACAGAGTATAAACACACTCGCAGGAAGCAAGAGTGTTTTGCAGAACAGAACTACTAAGGGATTGCAGCATTATAACCAAAGTGGGACCTTGAAAACAACGATGTCAGCTGTCAAAGCAACACACTCAGCACTACCTTTATCCAGTTACTGTGAATACAAACAGAAGCCTATTACACCCTAAGGCCAACTAGAATGGGTCAGATCTACTTACTCATATTGAAATAAGGTTAACAGTTGAATACAACTACTGTATTTCCCCATTCCTAGTGGTATCAGGCACACTTTATCTGCCAACAGCAGATCACTAGTTCTGTTTTAAGGCTAGTTCAGTTCTATGACTAGCAAAACACAACTGTGACATTTATTTTCCATCTATGGGATTTTAGCTATATAATTGAAGATATAATATATTGGCATTGTTTTATTTGAAAAAAGAAGATATTTTGAATCTCAAAAAGGTGTTCATAATCTCAGGATTTTATATTGGGAAGATCACTAGCACACAGTGGTACCCTCCTGCACTTTCTACTTGACCATGAAAATGCAAGGACAAGACTTTTAGAGGTCTAAAATTGATCTGATGAACACAAGGTCTAACTGCTTTTATTGTGTGATTCTTCCCGGGAGAAAAGAGACCAGACAGACCAAATCCACTATTTTACTTCATCAGCTCTAATAGAATTCAAAGGTACCTAGTGAAGAAAGATACCTGCACCGTAGATTGTTTCAGGGATCCAGCAAGTATCTAAAGTCACCTATTTTCACTCTGGTTGAATGTCAAAAAAAATGCAACTGGGCACAGGAAAAATTATACTAACAACTGCCAAAGCAAGGCGTTGTACACGTAAAGTGCTATGGGATCTCAAGGCTTTAGGGCATTCAACATCACCTAACTAGAATTCAAGACTTCAGGGCCTGTAACTCGGATCAACAGATTATTAGGATATTTCTGTTCCCTTACAGGAGAACCCACATCAGCAAAGACACCAAGAATTCTTAGAGATTCAGCTGTTTTTACACTCCTCATTAAAATTTACCAGCTACAGCACATTACAAACCACAAGAACAGACACACTATCACTAAGATATATTTACACTAATCTGACCTAAGTCAGTACTACTCATCCAGGACCAAATTCTACCCTAAGGTGGTCAGGCAAAGGGAGTTATAAAAAACAATGCAAAATCCTTTCTTGATAACTCAAGTTCCTTTAAGACTCTTGCTGCTTTTCTGCAGCAGGTCTGAGTCTATTTCTTGAGATTTAGTCTCAGTTTCACAGAGAACAGTCTACCACACCCTGCCTCCTTAAAGGCGTTTGGTGGATACAGTGCAAGTACTGCTGGACACAGTGTACCCCAAATTGGCAGGACTCATTCTCCAGAGCTGCTTGCTTAGTAGGAACAGATGGCTGAAAGCATGCAAGTATTGCGAGGCCTAAGTGACTAAGGAGCCGACATCACATTATGGATTCAAAGAACTATCCCTTCTTCACACCACACTCCCCCCAAAAAATGGGAGATAAATTCCTAAGCAATCTTAGGCACAGAGTACTGCACAAGGAGTCCTAGCCTAACAATCAGTACTGAAATTAATTACTTTCTAAGGACACATCATTGTAGCTTCTGCACCAACCTAGAGCTTCTGCTTTTCCACCTTCCTCTGGAGAAATCATTACAGCTAGGAGGACATAGAGAAGGGAAGAAAAATAACAAGAAACTTAATTTTCTCTTACTCTATTCTGTAGATATATTCTCAGAATCACAAAGGTAGGACCCTTCCTCCTTCAGCAGCCTTGCCATACTGAACAGAAAAGGATCGTACTGCCTATACAAGCCTGGCCTATATAGCCCAAAATACTGCAGCAAGAGTGTTTGCTATCTGCCTAATTAAATTGACCATTTGCCCCTACTAGATGCAGCTCTACTATTTAAAGTTCTTGTAGCACTTACATCATTCGCACATTCATGACTATAAGAGGTGATGTTCTTAAATAGATTAAAAAAAAAAAGACTTTCAACAAAATACAAACCCTTTCGGAAGTTCTAATTCAAGAAATATGTTTCCTTTAACTTATCCTTCATTCCCATTGAGGAGATATACACCAAATAGAAGAATCACATCTCTGACAGTGCAAAACATTTGTAGTCACTGGCCACATTTTTACTACATATGTATTTGCCTTTTGATGTAGAACATCTGTGAACTAGCAGCAGTAATAAATGTGAATGTTAGCACAGATGCTTTTCCGAATTTTAGGTCAAATGCTATCAAATGTAACGTATCAACTCATTAAGATAAAGCAACTCCTTTTGGCATTAGGTTTCTGATAAGTTGCCTGCCTCCAGAACCCCAGACACAGTAAACAGGTTCCTTTTCCCTGTAACGTAGTGTAAATGCTTAATACCCACTGGCAGTTCTTATAAATCATGAAATGAGAAATCAGTGCTTGAGCCCTTGCTAGGACAGGGGAATGTGATGACTTCAGCGTGTTTCAAAGAGACATTCCTAAAATAGCTAGCTCTTCTGTAATTTTATCACAGTATAAGGCCTGTGCTTAATGGTTATCCTGAACAGGTCCCTGATCTTCAGCCATACCACCTTCAGTCTTGTCGTATTTCAAACTAAGCAGGAACAAGCTTATGAGCTGGATCTTCTGAGAGAAGCAGTTTTTGAATATTTTTTCATATTCCTATGAGTGAGCATGAAGTATTCCTGCAGCCTTGCAGATCTGAAGAGAGTATCCTTCTGGCTTGCCGAGTACAGTGTCCACAAGTACAGCCCGCTGTAGGTTCAAGACATTTGAAAGAAAGAGCTCTTCTGCCATCTGCGTTCTCATTTATAGGAAGTAGGGCTTGAGACTGGCTGGAAGAGCTGTAATAAGTGAAATGTAGTGAAACTAAATATATGTCATATCACGTCTTATGCTGAGGTATCCATATATAAGAGAGAAAACATCACTCTCTTTTAATAAATTTTGCAATGTGTTCTTAATTTAGAGTCTACGTATCGTCACCAAGCTACCATTGATGATGAAGTGGTTTCCATGGAGATACTGGACACAGCTGGTCAGGTACGTGGCTATGTATATTTTGCCTGGGAGAGACAGTAGAAAAGGGGAGTGATGGCTGTGTAATGGGTGTCAGGCATGCCCCACTTCTGGAGACTGAGCAGACAGCCTCTTTTCCTCACCGTCAGCTTGCTGCCAAGCCCACTGTACGCTTGTATAAGGAATCCTTGTATAATTTTTCAAATATGAGAAGAACAAACAAAGGCAGAATTTACCCTAGCATTAAAATGGTTTTGTTCTCATTTCTTGATTCTGGGCCAGCCCAACACATGCTATTATTACGCACATAGTCACAGTCTATTTATGCAGTCCTTTAATGAAGTTCAACAGAGCCTTGGGTGACCTACACATGTGTCCACGTAAATGTTACCTAGTAAATGAATGCCACCAAAGTGTAGAGCGGTTTTGTCTCAGCCAGCCCTCCTTGCTTTGAAAATATGGCAGGTGCTCACACTGAACAGTCCTAGTTCAAGAGACCCCTTCTGATTGCCTGCTCCATTGACCACAGGCAGCCCTTGACACCTTGACAGAATGCTACACAATAAAAAAGGTGCATAGAGTACCTAGTCAAGGACATGGATATGGCTTTGCAGGCATTGGGGGCCAGCATCTATTCAAAGGACAAGATTCTTTTACTCAAAACTGAATTCTAAACGTTGGTGTCTGTCTTTTCAAAACAGGAGGATGCCATTCAGAAAGAAGGACATGTCCGGTGGGGCGAAGGCTTCGTCCTGGTCTACGACATCACGGACAGAGGCAGCTTTGAGGAAGTGCTGCCACTTAAGAACTTGTTAGATGAAGTTAAAAAACCCAAGAATGTCACTCTGATCTTGGTGGGGAACAAAGCAGATCTGGATCACTCCAGGCAGGTCAGCACAGAGGAAGGTGAAAAGCTGGCCACAGAACTAGCGTGTGCATTTTATGAGTGCTCTGCTTGCACAGGAGAGGGCAACATTATGGAGGCCTTCTATGAGCTGTGTCGTGAGGTACGGCGTCGCAAGATGGTGCAGGGCAAGACTCGGAGACGGAGCTCCACTACCCATGTCAAGCAGGCTATTAACAAGATGCTTACCAAAATCAGCAGCTAAAAGAGTTGTATTAGGGTAGAGCAGCACTATAGAGCATATTAGCTTGGGGCAGGGAGGAAGCAAGCAGAACATATTTTAATAAAGGATGGTCAAACCTTTGCAATTAAAAAAAGAGAAAAGACAAACCACACCACTGTCCTTTTTGAGTGACGTGGGTCAGACTTTCTTCCTATTTCAAAATGCATTTAGCCCCACTGCTTCTGGCTAACATTATAAACAAAACAAAACAAAAAAACTCCAAAGGACTAGATGATTGTGGGGATTAGCATTGACAGAACATCTTCTGCTTCTACAAAGCTGGTTCCAATTTCTTCCAAGTTAGTAGTGCCTAAACATCATTTCCAGCCAGCAAGTTCCACAGTAGCCACCGGGGAGTAATACTCAGTCCTCAGTCCAGCAACAACCGTCACAACGGATGTTGCTAAGGACTGAATTCCCTTAGAAGCTGCTGTGTTGTACCAGAAGGTTCATCTGACACCTTTCACCAGCTCTAAACTGGTGCATGGTGTGCTTTTACTCCAAGCTGTCCTTGCTGGTGTTACTTTGTCAAATCTATGAGTCCCAAGGTATGCAAGACATGCAAAAAAATATAGAAATGGCCTTTTTCAGACCCTAGGATGTGTGTAGCCAGCAGGACATTTAAGCAGTTCTGAAGTTCAGTTGTTTTTCCATATCCTCTGAAACTGCAGAACTCATCAAGAAATAATCAGCTGGTCCAGTGGCATTTCAGCATTTTTTCCTCAAAGTGCAGTACTGTACTTGGGGAATTGGTCTGTATGTGCTGGGAAATCAAACTAAAAAGATAACCATATTACTATTGATTTAGTTGTGGATAATTTATAGCTTCTGTTTACATGTTTGCTTTTGGTCTTACTTCAAGTAGTTTCTCCTCCTATGTCTTCTACTGAAACCACGGGAAAGACAAGTATTTAAAGCCCTCAATGTAAATCAGATGTAAATGGCCTTTACTGTATCAAAAGGCCATAACTTCCAGCTGTTTAAACTTCCAGATGTCGTTTGAAGCAATCTGTGGTTTAAACCAGCACAGGGCTTTGTAAATTTATTTGGCACATTAAAATTAAAATGCGTTTTATCAGTTTTTAGTGCCTGGGAAAATAAGCATTCTTTTTTTTTTTTTTTCCTTCTCTCCTCTTCTTTCCTTGTACCTCTTGTTTAAGCCAGCTGTCACGTTTTCCATCCTGTCTCCTTGGCTTGTTGACTGTAGCACTGAGACCTTCTTCCAGAACAAGCAAGAGATTAAATAACTAGGTTTGGGGAGACTTTCAGTTTATGTCTCTTTACCAGTTATGTTGGAGTCCTTTAGGCATCTTGGTTTGGCATCACATAGAAGCATAGCCAAAGGGTGGGATGACAAATGGGAATATTAGTGGTATTCTCCTTTGAAAAGCATCCCTTTCACAGCAACCAGCCACAACTGTTCTCCACTGCTTTGCACTCTGTACGGTTATTTGCCTCTGTGAGGAAAGAATGCCAAATTCTATCACAATTTGCCACAGGTGTAGGACACAAGTGAGGACATTTGATTGGATAGCATTATATCCAGTTATAGTAAGCCACATAAATGGTGGAACAGCCCATTGCTAATCAAGCCTGCATATCCCTGAGAACAGGGAAAAGTCCTAAGTTAAGCCTTTTCAACGGGGTTGACTTAACGGTATTTCACCAAAGTAAAATTTTTAAAACATTCTTTCACCCACATCTCTAACCCAATGAACAATAGAGAACATCACTTTCAAGCGCATATTTTACTTGGGCTGTGGGTTGTTAGTTATTTTCTCTGTTTGCCCCAGTCTAGATAGCAAAATTTCATTCACTCTTTCGGAATTAGTGTCTGTATTTTACCCCCATATTCAAGTATGCTGGTGCTCATCAACTACAGTGGAAACTTCTCTGTGTCATTCTGGGCAGGCAGCAGATGAAACGTCACCATCTCTTTGACAGCTATTCCCAAACTATTGGTCATCTCTAACTTCTGTAAAAACTCAGATTTTGCCTTTTTAGGCCTGTAAGTATTGCAGAATCAATACAAGTATAAAAGAATAAGGTAGTGTTTCTTCGTGCACCAATAGTCATTAGCTGAAGGTCTGAACTTGCAATCGTGTATAACATCAGCAGTGAGAGTGTGCATTTTACAGGCACTAAGTCATTGTGTTATCTTTGAAATCAGTGATGTTGCACGAATTCAACAAATAATTCCTTACCTGTAAATTGCATGGCAGCATAGCTCACAAGGAAAGTCATTACGTCAATAATCTAAACAACCAATTTAAATTGATTTATCCCTTTCTAGGACAATACGAACTGTTTTTTTTTTGTTGTTGGTTTTTTTTTTTCTCTCCCCTCTAAAAACCTGTCTTGGGCTTCAGAGTAGAGCTGCATTTGAAATGCAAAAAGGTAACATATGAACTGCAACAGAAAATAAGTTAATAATATTCATACTGGGAGAGCTGAAAAAGAAGCTAAATTATGGCTTTAATATTTTCCAAAAGAATCTCAGCAAGTTACATCTTTGCTTACACTGTCTGGTATGGGGAAGTCATAAAATCCCGGTGAAGGAAAATGTTCCACTGTGAAAACATGACTTATTACATAAAGAACCTCTAATAAAAATAGTAGCATTCCTTTGCAAAGACTGAATTTGGAAACTGCCAAATATGATAAACACTCAGTCAAAAAGGAGGCTTCTATTCTGCGACCCTTCCTCCCACACAAACACAGATTTCTTTACTTAATTGATCATTATTTTTTTTTCCTCCATGTAATGGGCTGCTTGTCAAGCCAGTTACAATATAGTATATTATAATCTGTTGATACATACTGCATAGTATTAAATGCAATCTGATTTACTGTTGATCACAATGTTGCAACATATTATCAGCTATACTATAAAAATGTCCTATTTCTACAATGTGCAAATTGAGCCAAAATGTGCTGAAGAATTGAAAAGGCCAAATGCAACATGAACCCAAATACAGTAGCCTTTTCACAGCAGACATGAACAGTTTAAATTCTGTTTTTACTACTTCAATTTAAATGTGCATATACAACACTAGTGTTGATTTCTTCTACCCTCTTCTGTGGGAAAAGGTTGAGAACAAAGAGAAACACAAAGGGAGAAGAAAGGTGAGGTGTACACTTGTTTTCTACAACAAGTTGATTGCCATTTATGAAGTTTTAAAATATTTATCTTCAATTGATGAAGAGTTAGTCATGCCCATGCTGCAAGACCTGGATCAGGAGTCAAACTTCCCTAGAACTTTAAGAATTTCTGTATCTGGGGGTTCAGTGCAACTAGTGATGGAAGTGAAGGTCAGCCCTTAAGTTTGCACTTGGATCCAGACAAGTTGTCCCCAAACCTGGGGATGGTTGCATTTGGCAGTTTGCTACAAGGCTATTTGTTTTTTATATATATAACGATCTGTATGCATTTTTACATTAAAAAAATATGAAAGCTTGTGCTTGTAGATAATATATAAGAAAATATAAAAATAAAGATTAAAAAATGCTGTCTGTACTGGACTCTTATTGATTGATCTTCCTTCAGTTGCCTCCAAACTCTTCCAGCTTTTAAGGATCCACTTCCCAAAGCCCTGTTTTTGTTTTTATTTAGCCCTTTTCTCAGGAAAACAAACAGTGAACTTTGCCTGAATAAGCGCTTTAGCATTTGGATCGGTTTATCCAAAGTTATGTGGCTGCTAGACAAGCATTTCTAGCATCGAGATATCAAATAGCATTTACAGTGAAACAGAACCATATGCCATTGGTAGCCAATTCAAGGCTGATCAAAAAAAGCTACAATGCAAGGTTCACTGAAACACACTGGAAGCCCTCCATTCAAGCATTCTCCTGCCAATTAAATGACATGGATCCTGATCCCAAGCTTTCTAGGTAAAATCCTGGGCTAAAAGTTCTGGGAGATTTATGCCATAGATTCAGAGTCACCTTTCCACAGCTGTGTCCACTCTCCAAGGATGAATACAATGTCCTATGGTTCTAATTTATTCCTCCTATATAAAGTACATTATAGCAATGATGCATAATCACACGCAGTTCTAGTTTTAAGCTGTAGTGTGGGATACTTCAACACAGCTGAGCTGTAAACCACTAACATTTTTTTCCTCCAAATCTACATGAACCAAGGAATCTAAAGCATGGATCATAAAATTCCAAATGACAGTAGGATATTAAGAATGTCACCTGTGGCAGAGAAGTGCATGAAGTCCGGAAGCCAGATCTACAATGTGAGGTGAAACCTCCCAGTATTAGGTAATGCATCTTTCTAGTCACTCTCTGCTGCTGTAGCACTGCAGGGCAACTTTGAGTTATGCCTGGCTGCTCTATAACTTGCTCCTATAGCAACCAGTCAAAATAATCTTTCCCACAAAATAAGTAGCAGCAGCCTTAAAGGTTATGTATAAACAGTCTTTGGGGTTCCTTCTTTCTTTCTCTTTATGGCTGAAACCATTTACATGTCTTAAGAAGAAAAGAAAAAAGCTCTTGTAAAGACAGAGCCTTTGATTAACAAAAGCTCCTTGGCAGGCTGATGTAGCTGCCTTTATGTTCTTCGAATAATTAAGCACATAATGAAAACAGTGTCATTTTAGAAACTCTGATGTTATGCACTTTATTTCCATTACAGATGCCAGGCACTAATTACCTCAAAGTTATGAAAAAGAGAGCAGTGGCTTGCAGTTCCTCGCTTTGCAAGGTTGCTAAGAGGCAGTAATGATGGTTCCTGTAAGACCCATTCAGTCTGCTTTCTGTAAACTTGGTTCCATAGGAGGAAAGCCATTATAGCAACGGGTTCTTGTAAGAGGCAGCTGAAAGTGCGAGGGTATGTGGAGTTACACAAACCATGTGTCAAAACCCTGTTCACAGCCTTGGTAGCCAACATCTCGAGGAAACACTCACAGAGCTGACCTTTCTCCTCTGCTTGAGGTACCTGTCCTTCATTTTTGGCCTGAAGTACACTGGTAGAAAAGTTTACATCGTCATCTAATAAATCTGTGAATGTAGGTGGGGAGAGGGGAGTTTAGTCTCTTGACTTTTTGGACCACTCTCTTTCAGCTTTGCCAGAATTCCCAAAGAAGCCCTTTTCCATGGTTATCCATATATTCTCTGAATATCCAGGGATATTTTATGGGCAGAGAGCAATTCTCAGAGCTCCCTCTTACAGGAATGCAGGATTTAAAAATATCTGTGGATGCAGAATCTAAAATGTGAACACAGCTGTTCTGAAGAGTTGGAAATCGATTTTTTTTTCTGAAACATCTCACAGTTAAAAAACAAACCCTTGTCAAGTGCCAGGATCCTAAGCCAGACTCTGAAATGTACTGTATCAATGTGGCCACCTGCCTCATCCCTACTAATACTGATTCATGCCCAAGAATTCAGGAATTTACATACTCTTTTTTTTTTCTAAATCAAGCAAGTTTTAGTTTCTAAGAATACATCAGTATGCAAAAAAAAAACCCTGATGATTTGTTGAAATGCCTGATAAATCAACCTTCTCAGTACACGTGGTCTAAATTCACCCTGCTTTTTCTATGCTAGTCAAAGTTGTTGATAGAAAACTTACTAGGAAAATTCAGAAGAAAACAGAGTGAAAAGAAAAGAGAACAGAGAGAGTAGAGATAAGAAAACAGAGAGGAGAGAGGCAATAAAAAGGCAAATAGATATATTCTAAATTTGGGTGAAATTCCCATTTTCCTGAAAAATATTGACAAGATTTACTTGATAAACATTAAAATAGTTTAATCAGTGAAAACTAGTGTACAAGTGATTTGACCAAATAAAAGGAATTAGAGACGTTACAGTGATTTTGATTTGTAGGCTTCTTTTTATTTTCCAATGTATCTCAAAAGAAATAAAAATATTATTATTACGCAACTGACATTAGGGCTGGAATTTGTAATTATTGCCAGGATTCTGATATCCAGCTTTTAATACAGTTTCTGGATTGTTCGGTATTTCAGGGTTATTTTTTAAGCTACAAAAAACAACCATCTCTAAACAACTTAACCCAGTATTATCCTAGCTCTATTCTTTTTGATTCACATTCAACATAATTGCCTTCAAACGTAAGAATACTAGGTTTTTATCAGGGATTCAAAACCCTGGATCTTCCCTAAAAGCTTAACATTTGAAAATGATAAATGAATATGTTAATGCAAGATATACATTTGAGTCAAAAGCTCTCAGATTCATGTTAGCTGTGTAAATCTTCAAAAATCAGTGTCATTACAATATTCCTCTCTGAGCAGGACAGTGAAGTCTCAAAACTGTCAGATCAAAAAGCACGACCCTTTGAAACTTAACTAAACAAGCAAATAGTGATGTCAGTAAGAGGTTCATGTCACTGAGAGGATTTATTGCCGTAGGGTGACGATTCCTTTCTCTCCTGCACAAAGATCTGACCTGCTGTCTCAACATTCACAAGCAGATTTCACTTCATTCACTTGATTTTGTACCACCCATCCATTTTGCAAGTGAGAATTGCAAAATTTTTAACCAAACTGAAGTCCAAGAAAATCAGTTGTCTACCTGGAAATCTCTCACAAGATGCATCCTGAATTCTGAAGGGCAGCTTTAGAATAGTGAGTATCAAAACATCCACTGAGGACACAGCAGAATCATCTTCCCATGTCCTTTTTTCTTTTCAATAAAGGAAAAGACTGGGCACAGAAAAGACGGTAGAGTTGTTGAAAGTCTTGACTTGAACAAGCCAAAGTGGCGTGTGAAGTGCCAGCAACAGAACACATTTTCTGAGTCACTGATTTCTGCTTTCAAATATCCAGAGAATTTATTTGAAGCTTTCAGTTCTATTCAGCTTGTGGGAGAAAATTTTCAAAAAGGGACAGATGAGATTCTATTCGTTCTTAGGATCTGTCTATGCAGAGATTTGTATATTATCTATGGCCCCACTCCTGTTCTGAAATTAAACAGACACCGTTTAGAGGAAGGGGAAGACAAGAAATCAGTCAAACATCACTTCAGTTCCACACAAAATCTTTTCCTAGAATACTGAACATTTCTACCTGGAATCCAAAATTCCTATATCTCAGAAGGAGAGATATAATCTCTAGCACACTCCCATAAGGGCTCAACTCAAAAATTCACTGCAAATCTGATACGGAAGCTGATATCTGCTTAAATCCAGATCATTTAAGTTTTGCATTCTGAAACTAGGGTGTATTTCCCCTCTTCAGAGTAGAGTTTAATGACAAAACAGCATTATTAGCAATATAAAATGTATATAGGTTTATTATGCCAGAATGCATTTAGCACTAGTCCTTAAAGGAGGTTATCTGCATGATCTGAAAAGAGCAGAAGAATGTTGGATAAATTCTGACAATATTAAGTTTCTTTAAAAAGACCCATGAGTAACCTTTTGCTGCTTCTTTCCATTTTCCAGGGTTAAAATAACTACAATAAATGCAAAATTCCTGCAAGTTACTTTAGGAACTTTCACTGGAGCTCAATATTTTTCCAGAGTGCAGTTAAGATATTCAAAGTTAATAGGAATGATAGGAAAGGCCATCAGGAATAACATCAGGAACAGAAAGTTATTTTAGAAAGGGAGAGAGGTAGAGAGATATTCATAGCTCCTTGCAGAGAAGCTAATTAGCATTCAGAAGGTCTGTGATATTTAAACATAGTGATGAGCACTTGAGGTTTAACCTCAGATTCTTTTGAAATAATTATTACTGCAGGGAGAAATCAAGAGAAGGATGAGATAGTATGTTTTGGTAGCAGGCCATAAGATCTTCACTTCTGGGCTACCTTTGTAATTGTTCTGAAACAGAGCTAGTTAACATGCTCAGTTTCAGACAGTTTTGCCACTAAAAGCTACCACGTCTCCAACTTTTGCAGAGTGATCTCAGTGGAAAAAAAACCTGGGGAATTTTTCTTCGTGTTGCCCCACAGTTAACTGCAAATTTGTGCTTCTGAAATTAAAGAGATCATGGTGTTTAAGTTAGCTCTATAGTCCTAGTCTTTCTCGGGCTTTTAAGGATAGTTGGTGCAAGAAAAAAAAAAGAAGTTACCAAACATATATGCAGTATTGTAAGTAAGGTGTCCTGCCATGTTTTCTCCCATGTGGTGGTCCAAAGACTTCACCATCAAATTCTAGGCTATCCCTCTCGGGGAGAAATGGTCTAGAGATCTTTGATGCAAAATTAAATGACTGTTGAGTTGGGAACATTTTTTGTTTTAATGGGAAACTTTACAAAAAAATAATCCCCACCAAGTTTTAACTGAGATGTTACAGCGATGAGCTCAGTGTAACTGCCTAAATAACTTCTTAAGAAAGCTATTACATATACATAAATTGAAAATAATAGCTGTGGGATAGTCTTTCTAAGCCATTCATGAGCTCATAAACAGCTCTGTATGCTCTGTAGTTCTCTTGTGCTAAACAGCCATAAACCATGGTGTCTTTGGGAGGTATTCTGCATATACATAACACTGCTGAGAAACATATTGCAGTGTCCAGCTAGGTCTCTTGCTCTTGTTTTGATAGACAGCTCATGCCTCTAATCCTTGGAAAGAGCTCATTGCAAGAGTTTATATCCTTTAGTCAGGCCTCTATTTCTGTTTCCTCCCTCACCTAGTCCCTAGGTTAACCTCCTTCTCAAAACTCCCCATTAGCTCCTGGTCTTGTCTCCATTTTCCTCCAAAGAGTAAATCAAAACCTATTTCTAGCCTGTCACTTAGAAAGGTCAAGCTAGTAAAATCAATGGGTAGGCTTGGATGAGACCTCATATTCTCATCTTCATATGTTCTGTATTTACCTCTTGTTGGGTAGATGACAAAAAACAAGTTTGCCCAAGCATCATTACCTTCTTAGCTCTCTCTCTCTCTCCAAAGCCACAGGGACTAGGACATTGCCAGATGCCTTGGAAATAGATTTACCATGAAAATGGGAAGCAAAGCCTCAGCATTGTAAGCAGCATGGGTGCATCAAAATATGCTAATTAAGATCAGCTAAGACTCTGCCCCAACTGCTTTGCAAAACTTAGTAAATATTTTGGTATGAAATATATCTATTTTCAGCTAAATATATTAGTTTAGTTTTTAATGCCACAGTGCCAGGATACTACCACAAAGGAAAAGTAGCTAGCTGGGAAACAGGGCTGTTCGATGACCTTGTCCTACGCTTTTGATCAGTAGGCCACTTTTATTCCCAGAAATTCTTACATACTCTCATAAATCTTTATTAAACCAAGTTGGAGTTAGCCACTATTGCTGCACAGAGCATATCATGAGCTCACAGATCACTATAGCCTAAAGTTAGTAACTGCTGGTCTAATCCGTTTTCCATATTCGAGGATGAATAGAAAGAAGAATATCATAACAAGTAATTTCCAAAAATGTAATATTAATTTTATGGTTTAGGAACTTGAGAATTCAGAGATTTGTTTGTTTCTTTCTTTCCTTAATGTCCTGAAAAGGATTGCTTTAAGGTAAAGGAAAACAAGAAAATTTTTGAACTTGATTCAGCTCAACTTGAAGGAAGGTTGGTATCCTCCATAGTCACCTGGAGGAAAAAGTGGTATGTAATTCGGTACGTCCATCCCCTGAGCAGCCAGTATATTTCATATGAAAACATACCATATGCTGTGAGTTCAATGAGTTGTTCCTTCTGCCTGTCTGGCACAGATCCCAAGTCAGAAAATAATGTCTATATTTTCCAGAGCTCATTATGTCCATTCACACATTTGAATGCCTGTTTCCTATTTAAATGGCATAGAGATGCTTAAGGCTATGTCCTGCTCTGCCCTTGCTTGGGGAACTGTCAAGAAAAGTTAGCAAATAACTTCTCTGTTACTGTGCTCAGATTACATGACTGTCTTGTTAATTCAGGTCAGCCGAAACACCTCATGTCACTAGTCACCAAGTAAGAGCTGAAGAAGCATGTTCAGGGTCTCTGAGCCTCCTGAAAGAGATTTCATGAAACGAGTCATTGTACCCCATTCAAAGAAAAGTTTCAAATGAAAATGCCTTATGAGATACCACCTCAATGAAGTTTGTAAGCCTCAGATCTGTAGGGCTTTCATGTAGCTTGATGATACATGTTCTTGGCCCCTCCACTTGGCTGACCAACATCTCCAGCTAGAGATGATGTCTCTAGTCTATCATCTGCACTCGATTTACAGCCACAGAATGAGTTTCAGCTTGAAGGCAGAAAAACTCTGCACTTCTCACATGTAGTTCTTTATGGATTTGATCCAGTTCCTTCAGTGACCTAATCTGAACTTTGAAGCATAAAAAGCACAAAAGGCATTGCTTTCAACAGGCAACTATTGTGGCTTCGAAGTTCCAAAATTGAAGTAAGATGCTTTATAATTATGTGAAGTGAATGGGTGCCCACTGGCAATCTTCAGTAGTATACAAGGAAAGTTTTGAGAAACTTCTAAAGACTAATGAATGTATTGTTTGAACCCCTTCTGTATGCAAATATATACAGCAGGGCAGGACTAGAGAACACAGCAGGTGACCACCTAAAGACTAGGACCAAGAACAAAAAAAATCAGTTTTCAGACTATGTCAAACTTCCCTCTTCTGATTCCGAATGAATTAGTTAAGAATTGATTTAGGTCTTATTGAAGTTTACAAGAATTATTCCATGTATATTTTTAGGAAGTTTGGGAGCTGAATCTTTACCCTTACACTTCTGTTCCATAACTAGGTGCATGGAATAGAATTTTCCCTACCACCCAATGCTTTTTCTGTTACGTTTCTATGGCATATCATGTTGAATATGTATACAACTCTTGGCATGGGAGTCCAAACACCAGAACTTGGAGACAGTAAGATTAAAAAAATCAATCATCTTATCTAAAAGTCACAGTTAGACTGTGTAAATCAGACTTATTCAAAAAACAATTACTATTTTCCACAATAATAATAAAAAAAATTAATTTCCACAATAAAAAAATCCATAATAAAAAAAAATGTTGAACATCAACACCACTACAGTTAAAAATTGTCTTTTTGGCTGCTTGGATCCATTAAGGCTTTTGTTACAAATGTCCCAGTTCTTCCTCTTTGTTCAGACACCTAAAGACATATCCACATTGGAGTCATTTCCATTTTTTTAATGATAAACTCTATTTGCTTGGTCATACTTTCTGCTGACTTCCAGATTCAGTAAAATAGGATATAAATATCACTTAGTCACTCCTGTAGACCAATCACATCCCTTTTTGAAGTTATTTTATAATCATTTTGTTAGGGATAACAAGAAAAGTTGTCAGCACTGACTTTGACAACTCATGCTGAGCCATTTTTCCTCAAAATTCTGCCTCCTTCTTGAGTCCATTAACCTGTCCTGGGCTCTACCACCTCCAAATAACACCATTTAAGGTCTGTTTATTTTCTTTCTATACCCTTCTCTGATGCATCTCCTCCCTTCCTATATAATCAAAAAAAATCACCTTCCTATTTGCCAAGTCAACTACCATTCCTTCCAAAATGTTCTTAAGAAGAGTTCAAACTACATTATTTAAATCAAGGTCTTTGCAGCTGAGAGATTTACTTTTTCTTCCATATACTCTGTCCAGCACTGAGCAAACTGCTACCACCAGGCAGGATTAGAACACCAATACTTAAAACACCTCAAATTGTGGCCTCTATGATGAAAAAAAATATTTGAAAGAAAATCTCCCTGATAGGTACTTCCATTTTCATCTTCCTGTGGTGACAGTATGTACATATTCGTGTCATTGCATTAGAGCAAGGTATTTCCACAACAAATCTCAAAAAGGTCTGCAGAAAGAGATAGCCTCTTAATTAGTAGACTCTTAGCACTGTTGACAGGAAAAAAATTGACCAGGCATAAGGAAAAACAAACCGTGGTCTTACTTCCAATGTTGGCTGCTTCTGGCAAACAGGAAAGCCTAAAGCCCATAAGGCATATTGTCTGCTGTCACTAGCGTTGCTTATACTCCTCTAACAAGTGCTCCTTGTCCATAGGAAGTCAGCTACCCATCCCGCAAAGATCATCTTCTAGTATGCTAAAGATGATTTTGAATTAAAACAAAAATTCCTTCATATTTGGGGAAAAAAATATTTACATGGTGAGGGGAGGGGGGCAAGCCAAATGAATTTTTAAATGTAATAAATTGAAACTAAATTTGTAGTTTTTAACTGAGATCGTAGTTGTTCCAATGTTTTCCTGTCCTGGGTGGATGATTGTCCTAAGAAAAATCTTACTCCTGACAAAATACTGCACATGGAGAACAGAAAATACACGCAAGAACTGCTGCTGTGTCTTTGTTCTAGTTGGCAGTGCTAGAAGTTATTTTGAATTAGATCCACAAGTTCTTCAGTCTGTGAAACCATAATAGTGGTTGTTTTTATTTTTATTGAATGACTAATGGTTCTTTTTTCAGATTAGGTGCATAAAATGATCTACTCTGTTTTTTTCAGAGAAAGGGGATGAATGGACCTCTTTTTGAATTATTCTAAATGCACAAAGACATGTTAAGAAATATATCTAGACTTAGGAAGATGAAGAACCTTCTTTGGGCTATGCTATAAAACTCCTCTCTACATTGGCATTGAATTCTGGTTTCATATTTGAGAGCTAAAGACACTAATACCCATTGACCTCATAAAGACCCGTGATCCTTAATTTATTAGGGGAGCTGGCTGGCTTGTTTTAAGCACACCTCAGCCTTGATATCTTCTGCCATATATTGGAAATGTACACTGTCTGTTGTGATAAAATCCAGGCAAGTTTGCCCTAGAAGCTGATACTGCACAGTTATTACATGCTAAAAAGAGAGTACTCAAGTAGATCCAGATTATGAGGATGAAGGGACCATAACAGGAGACAGTGTAGTCTGCTGCCATGCTTCTCAGTTACAGAACAAGGTCACTGGAGGTGAAGGTAGATGTGTCTGTGTTGTAGTTACCCTGGCAGCTCTCTGTGGTACTTGTGGCCTTCAAAATTTTGCTAGAGAATAAAGGAAATATAAACACAATCCCTCTCTCTCCCTCTTCAAGGTCAAGTATCCTCTTCTTAACCCATTGAATCCTGGAAACTAAAATAGATCACAGACATTTTTTCTCCATTGTCACTTTCCCTCATTATGTATTTCTTCTCATATGAATATGAAGATCTGGTGAAATGCTTAAACTTCTAATCAAGGGTTACTAACACAGTCAGCGGGGGTGGAATACAACATATTGTAGCACACAAATTCTGAACACTCCTCAGTTTGAAAACCTGGATTGTTTTCTATTATCTGACTTGGCTGAATTCACTTCTGCTTCTGCTTTAATTTGTAAATAGGACAGATGATATATGTCCTTATTTGAGATTCTTATGCAAAACGTGTTTCTTGAGAGATTAAAGCTATGGTTCACAGCAATTTGGCAAAGATAAGAAGGCCAAAGAGAATAGAAGTGGCAAATGTTTAGAATTTTGCCCATATTTCAGAAGTCTTTTTTGACAGATACATTTTTAGATAATTCTTTTTTTAATATACTGTTAGAAAAACTAGATTTTTCTGAATTTAAGATACTTACACAAAAATGATCTTTATGAACTTGAAGGTTTTTCTCATAACTTTCCATTCACTATTTTTACTATGTTTGCATCTTTTCAAATAGTGGAATTACATGGGCAACGCTTTGATAAATGATGAAGTAGAATTTATAAGGAGCCTTGTCTTGAATATTTTTTAAAGGAGACAGCAGAAGAACTATGGCTTGGAAAAGATGCTGACATAATCAGTTACCAAAGCCTTTTGAATTTAAGAATAAGATTAAGACAATGATGTACGGAGTCTCTGGAGACATCGTTCTCCCTCAGGTAACTCCAGCAAGGCCCAGAATGCTGCATGTGCAAAATTGGCTAGAAAAGCATTAATAGACAATGCCTGCTTTAGTGGATTGGTGCAAGTAGCAGCTTCCCATTAATATAAGGATTATGTATGCAGAGTGTTATCTACGTGATAATAAAGTAGCTAAAGAAACAGGTGAATGCAGAAATATGATTATGATTTCTGCTCCAGTATATTCCTTCACTTGATTTTTATTATTCTTACAGAGAGTTTCAAAACCATGTTAAAAATAGAATACAAAGTTGAAAAATTCACAGCTGGAACATGTGTCTCCCATGACTTGACCTAAAACACTAGGTCTGAACATCCCTCAAATCTTTTCAGATATAAATTCTGTAGGAAGATCCAGCTCAAACCACACTGATATCTAGATTCACATCCTAGCAAACATGTAAACTAGACAGAGTTCAAATTCCAGGTAAGAAATATTCCATACTCTTCACATAATCAATCCTTTTGCTCACTAGCATTTCAAGCAACTGAGGTTATTTTGCTCTGCTGAAGTAGCACAAAAGGTTGCAAGAAGATAAAAAGATCATCATAAAGGCACTAGGCTCAACAACTTAATTCCTGACCCAAAGAAAAAGGCTTTAGAAAGAGAGTAGAGAAGGCCAGTCCTGAAGAAAATAATTGGCCATGAGACAGCATTTTTGCTAGATTGTGGGAACAACCAGAAATTACTTTCCCTTTGGGACCTCACTTGCAATAAGCAACGGATATGCATGGAGCTAGGAGAGGCATTGCTTGCTGCCTCAGAGGACTCTCTGGCTGTCTTTGGTTCATGGAGATCTGCAGCTGCCTCCTGGGAAACAGAAACCAGAGTGGAGAATGAACCATGGGAAGAGGAGGAAAGTAGCTAAACTGATAGCTTGCAACTTCTATTAGGAAAGCAATGCAGTGGAGCCAAGCAGACAAAATCAATTCAAACTTTGGTAGTTACCTTCCTTCTGACACTGAGATATCAGAATGGATTAAAACTAAAGTTCCACAGTATACAGTATTAGCAAAAAGAGAAAACGGAGCACTTACATGGGTGAACCGAATGGATGGAGAAGAGAATGATCAAAGATTCTTGGCAGCACCCAGAAAAGGAAAGAGAAGCAAAGCTTCATGACAAAATGTCTCAGGCCTTTATGTCCAACATATATTATGCAAAGTGATCATTTCCCCTTGCAAGGTTAATAAGAAAAAAAATCTAGAAAACCATTCTCACATGCTCTTTGCTTTCAGAGCTAGTTCTCAGCACAGAATACATTAGAACAAGCTATCTCTGGTGAAAGCTTCAGTAAAAACATCCCAAAAGAAAATTCTTCCCATTTTATGTAATGTGAAATATGTGGAATTGTCTACTGGAGAAAATGAAAAGACAGGGAAAAAAATCACCATTTAAGGTAGTTCAATTAGATTGCCTAAACAAGTTTTTGAATACTTTCTAATGTAGTTCCTGGATATATTAATAACTTAGAGCAAATCATAAAATAAAATTGAAGGACATAGAAATATTCTGTCATTTTTCTCTTAGGTTATATTACTCAAGAAAGCAAAGTCACAGGAATTTCCATCATGTTTGGTAGTTATGCAACTTGAAGATTCAAAATGTCACTACAAAAGTTAATGCAGTTTTCAAAATATAAAACTGAAAAATATAACCACATTTTTCCAAGACAAAATATATTTGTGCTGTGTTAAAAGAGTACACTCAGATCAAAAAAAAAAAAGGCATGAAATACAAATAAATGCATTGTGGTATATAAGTTAGGTCTACAAAGCAAACTTTCTAAGTGGTTTGGGCTCATTTCTGAAATCAATCTAAACAGAGGACAATATTGCACTGCTTGAATTGTCAGATCAGTTTTTAGCTATAAAATGCACATACTTCTAGATTCACAACTTTTCCGCTGGGAAACCCCCAGCTCAAGGCTCTCACCATGAGGCTGTAGGTATGAGCAGCACTACCACCTAGTGGCAAGGCACTACAGACTGAGAGGTGGCCAATAAACGAACACCCCACAAACCAAATATTCCTCTTATGGAGGAATATTCCTCTTATGGAGAAATGGAGATAAAGCTTGAGGCATCCAGCAGACAGTTCATCCCTTTACAAAAAGCCCATTGACATCCATCTATTAGGCAGGACACGGATGAAGCGCAGAGAGGTCAATATTATGCCATGTCCATATCTCTCATCAGGTACAAGGAAGACGTTTATGTTTAAAGGAAAAAAATAAAGAGGGTATTTTTGATTAGCGTACAAAACAATAATAAACAACATCTATACAGTTGTTAGCACTGTTATCAGACTAGAAAACTTTTAAATATCTTACCCAGGGAGTCAGAGGCCTTTACTCTCAAAGCATTCAATGTTGAAGCATATGCAAAAGTTGATCTGGGGTCAAGGAACAAAATCCCAAAGAAAAGAAATGGCAAGACATAAGCAAAATAACTGATTGAAAATAAACTACAGGCCAAGGATCAATAACGTCATGCAAGGCTGCCTTCAAGTTAGATATCATACATTATTATAAGTCTCTTGGAGAGCTTCATAAAATTCAAGCCAGCAATAAGGGTTTTGGCAATCCTAAAATCCCTCTAAAACAAGTGAGAAAGTATATGGGTGGTAGTCTATAGACAGTGATCAATCTGAAATCCATACCTTCTTCACAGTATAAGAAGATATAGCTACCTCCAAGTGTTGACAGACATTGGTAAGGTTTATTTCTCCCCCCTTTTTTCCCACCTATGTGTTCTCTGACACCCTACCAAGGCAGATACAGTTGGAAAGCCTTCTTGCATTCTCTGCAAATCTTGCACTCCTCTCTAAGTAGGCACACAACTTCGACAAGAGGACTGAATGGGTGGGCATTTACAGGCCAAGACACACAAACACATCCAGAGGGAAGGTAGCCCAACCTGCAAACAAATCTGGAATGAATGATTCCCTGCTGATCCACATGCAAGTAAGGCTTGATGCATGAGTGAGGCAAGACACAAATTGTTACTAGCAGAACACCTTCACCAATAAAGGTGTAAGAAGATGGATAATCTACTGCCAGAAGTACTTGCAGAAGGAGCACAGGAATGCTTATTTTGTAATTACATACCTGTTCTGCTGCCATGCCTACCACCTTCCCAAATACCCAATTTTATGACTGTATTCCCTTTTCCCTGGATAGGTTTCCTTGTTTGCATATGGGCCCCATGTGCCTGCCAGCAGGGAAGTTCTGCATGTTTGAGGCCATCAGTGAGACTGCATATAGTCAGGCTGAGTTTCATGGCAAGGGGTCAAGACAGATTAGTTGATTTCAAAGGCACCAGTTACCTGTTTGATAAGGAAGAGAATTATTATTATACGCATTTCAGATAGTGATCAAAAGGATATAGGGGTCATTAAAAGAACTTGTCATGAAGGTGGGAGCTACAGACAGTTATCTGAAATTGTAGCCAATGAGGTCAATGTATTTCAAACTCTACAAACTGGATTAAGTAATAACAATAAGCTAATTCCAAAAGAGTGGTAAGCCATAACCTAAGCTTCTCATGGCTTCCTGATATTTATGGAAGAATATGCAAAGAGAAGATAAAGTAAATCAGATCAAGGTACAAAACACACCTCTGCTTAAGGGAACAAGTTTATTTTACATTAAAAATTAAGCCAGACTTTATGCAACTAGGAGGCATCAGAAGGAGAACAATTTGTTTTGGCCATGGAAGCAGAGATGGGGAAGTCACAAAAAGAGAGTCCACATCAGCAAAGTTCACTTTGCAAAGCTTATGGAGGGACTGAGAAGGATTTAATGACAAAAGTGGCCATGCGAGCTGTCACTTCCTCAGTTTCCAAACAGTAGCTAAGGTCATGTCTAGTAGGACGTGTGAATAAGATGAGCTGGTGCTGAAAATCATTGCAGCCACTTTGTCACTAGTGCTCTGCTGCTTGAGGCAGCATTCTCACCTGGTGATAGGGGAGTTACTGTAGAGGCTGCCCTCTAGGCCAACCCAAGAGCAGAGGGCTGGCAATCCAGGTGAGGGGTGTAGATTACTGGTCAAATTGCAGTTTGTCTTTCTCTCTTGGCAGCTGCCTCAACAGGCTTTTTCTTTTCAGATCCACAATTCATACTGCATCTTAACGACCTACTTTATGACATTCCTGAAACAGGTATGTTTTACTGCAGTCTGTTCTTTATGAAAGTAGTTCTGCTGAGAAGAAGATCTAATGAGATATTCAATAAAGTTCTCTGGAGAGCTGAGAAAAAGCGGTAAACCCAATGAAATGAAGGGTTGCCACACATCTGCAAAATAAGAAGTCAGGCTCATCAATCTTTTACTATCAAAACACTTTCTCATACATACAAATCTCTTAACTTGCTTTTGTGAAGCTGTTCCAGTGAAGCATGATAAATGCTAGAGAGCAGATGAGGATAACAGAAGGAGCTAAGTGGTGAATTCAGACAGTACAAAGCACATATATAATTCACATCAGCCCAGTGGAACTATCTGCTGGGAATTTGGCTGGAATACAGGCTGCAAATAACTATCCTGAGATATTGATGTGGTTGAGGTAGCTATGTAACTGCTGTGGCTTTTTTCTTCCTGTTCCTGTTCTAGACTCTTAATTCAGGTCCTTACAGAAGGACCTGAATGCCTTACCATTTTGTAGGCAGTATGGATACAGCTGCTTACAGAAGACATACTGCTCTATTTGTCTTGCATTGAGGGATTTAGCTGTGGCTTGCTTTCAGCTAACCAAAAGCTGTTTCAGCTGGAAACACATAGCTAACTGTCGGTCAGAAAAAACTCAGTATAATGTTTACTAAGAAATAGCTTATCCCCCGCACTGAGTTGAAGCAATGCACAACTGGTCATCAAAACCACTTCCCTCAACACCTGGGTGTTCCTTGGAGGTTTTACCATCCAGCTGTGGTAAAACCAGCCTTTGACCAGTCCTGCTTTAGACTTTAAGATGAAAAGAATTCCCCTGAAATGGGGCTGGTAATGCTCTGGACATCTGCAGTTTAGTCATACTCCTCCCGTGCTTGAGGACTATGTTGCAAATGTCTAAAGAGGTAACTACATATAAGTCAGCTAAGCAGATCCAAATGTCCTCTCATTCAGAAGGCAGCCTGTGTGCAGAAAACATTTCAGCATTAAATGACTACAAAAAAAACAAGAGAGTGCTTCTGAGTGATAGAGGGCATTCAAGTGTTTTATATAGTATTTTTACACACATATATTTACATGCACATATATAAGTAAGTTGCATGTATATAAGGGAAATTGTAAATGTTTAGGCAGAAAGTATTGGGAGAAACTTCCCTCCACCCCTACAAAAGAATGCAAAGTACAATTCAGACAATTCATACATCTCATATTAAAATACCATTGTATTTTCAGTGTCTTTGACTGGGTTTGGAAACAGAAATTGCAAGGGAGTCAGCTATGCTCTGGTTTGAAAGAGCAGAAGTGTTTTACACTACCAGTCCAGTGCTGTGTCTGCAACTGTATCAAAGAAGAGTTTGCAGCAATTTAAAACATTTATTTATTTATAACTTATGGCTGTTAAAACACTCAGAGGAATCATGCAGAGCTGGAAGCATGTAATTGCTATACGTAGCTTTACACAAAGTCAAACTTTGTTAACTCAACATTAACCTTCCAGTCTAGAGGATATAGCGTATTTTCTATTCCCATGTGTCCTGACACTGAGTGTTACGAAGGGTCATTCTCAAATTGTTAAAAAAAACTCTGTAAGACAAAACAGAGAACCAAATGTTCTCCAGCAATTCTCTCATGTCTCAACAGCTCAAGTTAAGCCTAAGAAGGAAAATTCTCCATGGTTTTGTGCTTGGGTGGTAAATACACTATCCCAGGGTTGTTGCTTTCCGCATCTGTTAGGATCCCAGATGAGCAGGGATGAGGTAGAACCAGTAGCCATCCCAGCCACCAGTGCAGAAGAAGAAAGTCTCAGCACAAAGGCACCCGCCTAGGTCAGAAAAAGCAGGGCTGTCCTGCACTTCTCCCCTCAAACCTACTCCTCTATTCCCATAAGACTGGTTGAGGGAATTGTCCAGTCAGAAATCCCGCCTCTGGCATCATACAGGTCTATGACTTTGACAACACCCATGTAAAAATGATTGTAAAATAGACACTTCAAGTCTCCTTTACTCCCCGCAAACTCTAAATGGGCATTCTTGAAACAGCAATTATAAGGAGGAAGAAGTAGAATCTGTATTGCAACTACAGACTATAGCTATTTCTTTTTAAACGCACCCTAACAAAATCTTGTTGGGCAAATCGATCAGCCCTGACTCATCTCTGCAGACAAACACCAGTTTCCTGCCTCCACAGAACAGGCAGACACACATTTTTGTCTTTTCAATACTTTAGCAAGAAGGATTCCCACAAGTTTGGTTTGGAGTCTTTTCTTGAGAGTCAGTCTCAGTTTTCTCTTTCCTCTGCTTCATCCCATGATCTGGACTCCTGCCCTTCAGAACATCTCAGTCTTCTCATCCCTGTTCCTCTCAGATATTTTTGTCTTAGCCTACACATTTGGCAAGTGATTGAGAAGAGAACAGCTTGCCTTTTCTAACACAATTCACCTATAATTTCAGCTAAGCAGCCAGCCTGAATATAAGCAAGTATATTTCCCTGCCTTTACAGCTGAGGAATTATTGGAAGGTGAAATAGGATCCTAAGTCATCATGCAATTACATACTGTCCAGACATAGTCTGTAGCATCTTCACAGTTATTTTTGTCCCAGAAAAGGATTAGCTGTGTGTAGCACAACACTATATGTTCTATCCTACAGGGTGTGTAGGTTCAGAGCCAAAGAGAACTGAAATAGGAGCCTCTGACTACTCTCAGCTTTAACTCTAGCCCTCCACCATGCTACTTATGCCACTTTCGCTTTGAGGTGCCTTGAGGTGCTTCTTGGGCATTATTAGGAGCTTCTCTGAGACAGAAAATATGAATATCTCTGTTTCAAAAACGGGGAGTCAAAGCAGAGAATGAGAGATCTCTCTCAATTAACCTGAATGCTGATTTCTTTACTCTTAATGAAGCATAACTGGTTAATGCCTAAATGTTCATACCACTGCCTTGGATCCAGAGTCCTAAAATTTGTGTTTTCGTGGGCACTGCTGCATATAAAAATAAAGCCAACTGGTTCCCTCTCCCCTCCCACTGAAATGATTAACCAAAGAGGAGAATCATAGAATCATAGAATGCTTAAGGTTGGAAGGGACCTCTAGAGGTCATCTAGTCCAACCCTCCCTGCACACACAGGGTCACCTAGAGCATGTGGCACAGGACTGCATCCAAGTGGGTTTTGAAGATCTCCAGAGAAGGAGACTCCACAACCTCTCTGGGTAGCTTGTTCCAGTGCTCTGTCACCCTCACTGTTAAAATTTTTTTCCTTAAGTTCATGTGGAACTTCTGATGCTTCAGTTCTCGGCCATTTCTTCTAGTTCTGTTGGTGGCCACCACTGAAAAGAGGCCAGCACCATCCTCCTCACTCCCTCCCTTGAGGTACTTAGAGACACTGCTTAGATCCCCTCTCAGCCTTCTCTTCTCCAGGCTGAACAGGCCCAGCTCTCTCAGTCTCTCCTCATTGGGCGGATGTTTCAGGCGCCTGATCATCCTTGTGGCCCTGCGCTGGACTCTCTCCAGCAGCTCCACATCCCTCTTGTACTGTGGAGCCCAGAACTGGACACAATACTCCAGATGTGGCCTCACCAGGGCTGAGTAGAGGGGCAGGATCACCTCCCTCGACCTGCTGGAGACGCTCTCCTTAATGCACCCAAGGATCCCATTGGCCTTCTTGGCCACGAGGGCACACTGCTGCCTCATGGTCAACTTGTCATCCACCATGACACACAGGTCTTTCTCTGCAGAGCTGAATGTTTGTGTACAAAAAACAAAACAAAACAAAAAAAAAGTACCTACTGTGCTGTTTTTTGAGTTTGGATTTGAAGTGGTTTATACTAGGAACAGAATCTCAAAAATAAATCCAAAGATTAAGGCTAAAAAGCGGCCTTTAAAAGGAAATTAATGAATGAAGAAGAGCACATATGAAATGCTTGAGGTATGGGAACATCCGTCTCCTACATCCCCATTTGTTTAGAAGCTTTCCCATCACCACCTCTTCCATTTTCTAGTATATATTCAGTTTAATCAGTCCTGAAATGTTATATCCTCCCATGCTGTCCAAAATAACTTTCTCATTCTTAATAGAATCCTTGATTTCAAAAACTTGAGCTAGGCATTGGTACCAAGAACACTAAATCAACCAGTTACCAGTCTGGTGTTCACAACTGGTATGATTTGGAAAACCACTGGCTATGTTTTCAAGTTGCATTCTCATTTAAAGTCACAGCACTATAAAGTTAAACAGAGTTTCTTCTAATCAAAATTACTGGAGATCTGCAGAAAGTTACTGGGGACACCCCCTTGTTGGGAAGTTATCTACAGAATTGTCAATAGGAATAAATAACCCGGTCCTGACAAAGAAGATGCTCTTTCAGTTTACCACTTGCTGTGGAGCTGCAGTTCCAAAGTTACCTTTCTCCAGTGGTCAGGAAGAGATTTATTAGACCAAAGCTTGTTCTTGCACAAACAGGATAACTGCTAAGCTTAGTTCAGCACGGGAAATGCCTCCAAGGTCTCATTTTCATGAAGCTTTCAAAGTGAATCCTATACGACCCTTCTCAACTGAAACATTTGACTAATATTTACATTTGAGTAATCTGTCCAAGCAAAAATAAATGGAGCAAAATTGTGAGACTACTTTTTCTTACACAAAAATGTCTAAGCACATATTAAACAGAAGTAAATACTACAAGGAAGTAACTGATAAGACTGCAAACTACCAGGCCTAATAATATCCGATATAATAAACTATCTTTTCTGTTGGCTCATTACTTTAAGAAAAATATTGCGTGGGGCAGGTTAGAATTTTTTTCCTATCAAGACTAAACTAAAACTCCAGATCCAAATATTCTTGGGCATTGGGTCCACAAACTTTTGTTAATATGAGCAATAAAGAGAACGGAATGTGCTCCATAATCTGAATGTTTGCTCAAAACCCAGGAATTAACTGTGAAGGGTCCTAACAGGACTTGGTGAGCTGCTGTTCCTGCAGAATCAATAAGGTATTCAAAGAGTTTAACACTTTCAGACTCTCTTTGCTGCTGCATGTTGACACTTAATAGAAAACACTCCAAGTTGAGTGTAAGAAATGTCCCAAGAAGCTTTACAGAGACCTTGACAAAGCATTACTTGCATCACACCATGAGTGGCTTTTCAGATCAAAATGGGCTTGGAAGTGCTGTGTGTGAATCCCATAAAACTTGCTTCTACCAGAAAATATACGGTGTAAACTGGGTAAAATAAGTTGCCCAGTGTGAATCCTGGGAATCTGTTCAAATAAAACAACTGCTGCTGTTACAGAGGCTCGGTACTTCACCAATCAATTCCCAAAACTTTCCAGTAAATGTAGAATATATATTAAAAATTTGTGTTACTCTATTTAACAGCATTTAATTCTGATTCTCCTTTACACATGTTGCTATACATGTCAGACGAACTTGCCACACCACTTAATATTCCCCAGGATTTTCTGCAAAATAAATAATTGATGCTTCTCACTCAAAAAAAACTTATTAACAATGTCAGAGTGAAGTGCCAAAATATCGGATCTCTCCTTGTGCAGAAAAGGAAGCACCTTGATAGTCAGGGGCTTTCAGATTTATTCTGAGACTTGCTACAATTTCTAATACCATCAGCAAAACTATCAGAATATTTACCAAACAGTTCTTTAGATGAGAAAGGTTGTTAACTTGCTTAAAATAATGCTAAGATCTATCATTCCTCTTCAGAATTTCAAACCAGATGTTTGGCCACAAGTGCTCTAATTGAAGTAAACCTACATTATCACCATTTCAGTCAATAATAATTAAAAAATCTATTTAAATCTATTGTATTGTCTTTTTAGCCCACTGATTCTCCCCTCCTGCCATGCAAGAAAGGGATGAGAATCAAAACATCCATCAATCAGTAAGTGGACTTCATAAACAAAATTCACAACTCAGAAGCCCTCTGACTTTGAAACTGATTAAGATATTTGCAGTTTCACCATCTCTGTAGCTTTCGTTGAGGCACTCTACCATACTGAGCTAGCAACAGTGACTCTCGTTATTTTCTAAGTCACCAGTAAAATACTATTAAATACAGTAATATCCATGTTGAAACAATCTGGAAAAGACAGATCCAAAGTCTTATTCACAGTCTGGTCCTGTTCAAAGCTGAGGAACCTTATGTTGTGAATTTCAACCATTCTTACCTTCTTAAGCATCTAAGGACCACACGTTTCCAAGTGCTCAAGAAACAAAAATTCTCAACACATTGCCATTAGAAACAATGCTATTGCTGTCACCTTGCATTAAAAATAGTTACAATGGCTGCAGTTACAATGGCTGGTCCCAGCTTCCCCCAAAATGATGTAAGCTCAAAGTTTATTTTCTCTTCATCTTAGAAGGACATTTTGAAGGTCAGTGAAACATCTATGGCCTTTTTTATACATTAACTGCCACAAGTTACTATGCTTCTTCTTAATTCCAAGAGCATTTTCAAGGAACATGCTACAAAGCAGCAATTTAATTATTTGCTCTGCATGATGTCTGAAGAGAGTTTAAGAGTAGAGAAAGGGACTTCAAAAAGCAGTTGGGAGAAAGTCATTCCTCCAAACTACTTGCAAAGAAGCTGTTATCCTTTAGGTACAGCAGGTGCTAAGCAGGGACAGGAATTTGCTTTTCCTAGGTACACACATACCATCAAGGGCACGGTGGAATATTTCCATGAATTTCCCAATAGGGTCTCTATTACTGCACTGACATTGAATTCACATAAGGAAATTCTAATGAATTTCACACAGAAGTCCTTGAAGTAAGGCATATATTTTTATAGCTTGCTGAGGTGAAATAACAAAACCCACACACAAGGGAAGAAAAGCAGCCAGATTCTGGATGGGGCCCTTACTAATGGGTAAAGAAAAACATGCTTTACTAAGAGATGGAAAGATTATTGCTGGTCTTTATAAGACCATCCAATTACAAGATCAGTGGTGCTAAAAGTGCAAAAATATTACTCTGTACAAAAAGATCAAGCTTGGGCTAACAAATTTCATCAGTGGCACACAATTTGTAACAGTTATATCCCTAAGTTAATCCAAAAATGAATATGTGTTTTACCACATTACCTTGTGAATGCCTATTGTTTGACTATAAGTTACTATTATAGTAAGAGATAATGGTGTGCTTCTTTATTCTTCATGTAATATGCCACTTACTTTTAATTGCAGATTCAGCAACTAAATATGTCACTGGCTTACAAGAGTAGAAACTAAGGTTTTATATGCAACCATTCTGTGGCTTTCTCCCCCTCAGAAGCATTACTTTCTCCACTGTAGTTGCTGACAGAACAAGCCAAAGCCCTGCAACCAAGGATATAATTTCTGTAAAAGGCTCATTTTTCACCAAAAAAAAAAAAAAACCACAACAAACAATCACCACCCTTGCCAAGAATTAAAAATGAGCTTTCTGACCCAAATTCTCACTCATGTCACATTTCTCTACCACAGAAATAAGAAAATATCTGATCAGTCTGAAAATACAAACATCCAAAGAAGTTTGCTGGTGCCAACCTGAAGTGACAGAGGAAATAGGTTCTGAATGTTAGAGTCCTATCATCAAGGAGACAAATGGGGAAACAAATCCAAAGGACGGAAAGCAGAGAGAGAAAACCAAACCTGGGTAATAGATACTAAATGAAAAGAGGTAACTATTTAGATTCTTCACATTTACTAGCATCTTTCTAAAACATACACACAATATCAAGGACACATCAGGTATGATCTGGAGGAGGGGCATGTCTCTGCAGTTCTTGCTTGCCCTTTGGCACGGTGCCCAAGTACCAAAATGGATAATGTTAATGAAGGATCTATGATCACTCCCTCCCCTCTGCCCATCTTCACTATATTTGCACCTTCTCTTCTTTCAGTCACAATGCAGTGACATTGGATACAAGACTATGTGAGTGTCTCTTCTGGGTTCACCTCTTCTAGGTGGCGTTTTGATCAACGCCAAAGTTACCAATCCATTTGCAGTGAATCATTTGGTTACTATATGACTTAATTTGCATGGTTTTCAGACTGTTTTCTGTTCACTCATGTTCCAACCTACACTTTTTCTGCACTCTGCTCACTTCAGAGCTGCTATCTCTGCAAGGGTAGGATGCTAATGGTTCTGTTCTGTTCACCTGTAGAAATTGTAGAATTGTTGAAAAACAATTAATTTCCCCCACTCTATCATCAGCAATTCTTCAACTCTGCAGCCAAAAAACATTAAGATTCAGGGCAGCTTCAAGAATGCCACTAATTCTCAGAGGATGGAGCAATCCATTAAAAAACTACATATTATATTTGACACAAATACTGCCTTCCTACTATATGGAATTACTTGGATTTTGAAATAAATTAAAATGCCCTTGAAAATACAGAGCTATTCAGTTGTAACCAAGCTAAAATCCACTAAAGAATAAAGACTGCTACTAAGCTGCAGAGATCAGCTCCTGCGAGCTGCAGACCTCCAAGCATGAGAGCAATAAATATGCCAATTTACCTTAACTAAATTATCAATATTCAGTATTTCTCAATATTGAATAATAACATGAAAAATCTAGGCTTTTTATGTAAGAAACTTTTGTGACTAGTAGCTACTTTTACAACCACTATCGATAACATATTGGATCCTATATCTTTTATCACTTTGTCTTCTCTAAACTGGACTGCTGATAGTTCTTTTTTTTTCTTTTTCTTTTTCTTTTAATATTTTCCATAAAGCTATGAGCAGTCTGAGTCAACAGAATCTCAGCTTTTTTATTTTTGCTTATTTTTAGCGAACTTTTTTTTTACTTTATTTGTTAATGTATTTTTAATGTAAGAGTAATCTAGCATTTATGTTATGAAAGAAATGTGAAAATGTGTCATGTATTTAAGCTCCAAACTTGGCAGAAAATTCTATTCTCCTCCTAAACTGAAATAAAAATAAAATTTTCAATTTTAACCTAGTTCATGGCAGTCATATACTTCAGCCATCGCTGAACACTTCTAATTGATGCTATTAAGCCTACAGCATTTAGTTATTTGCTAGTGCTTATTCAGTACATTGTATGTGAGAGAAAGAGAACATGGTTGCACATTAAGTACACATGCCTCTTGCCCAGAAAAGATTTTGCACACGTTGAATCTTAGTATGTTTAATATCTCTAGGTATTAATAGTAATAAATAACAAATAGGTAAGTAAGAAGTTTGGCAGAGGAGCAACACTGTTGCTGTTCTTACCCTGGCTCACACCACGTGCTCATTCCCCATCAGACATCAGAGAATCCACACAGGCACGTTCCTCCCAAAAGGCACCTCTGCCTGAGGACAGGCCTCTCTAGCTCCACATCTCTCGTCTGATTTATAAATGCAACATTATGTTTATCCAAAAGAATCATTTACTTATCTATATCTAAATATATTTCTAAGTCAAGGAAAAAGTATTTTAATATATTCCCTCTATGCATGCTCTCTGTGCTGTCTTCCAAACTTCCAGATGTTAAGCCATTTCCAAAAACATATAATTCTTTCTGGATGTTTTTCTAAAGCGCAACCCAACCAGAAGCTACACGTTTGATGCCGTTATTAGTGGCTGGCCTCTTGGCTTGAGTCATGCAGAAGATCAGATTAAATTATTACAACGGCCTCTTTTGGCCTTAAAACAAAAACAATACAAAACAACACCACATAAAATCTAATTCCCCCTTTCCCCTTCCAAAGACCACAAATAGCTGGGGACTAACTTGCTGCTCCAGAAAGAAATGTAACAGTACATGCCGCGGGTATACCTAGCCATGCCATGAAGTAATCTTATTTGTTTCATCCCCATAGCGATTACAGGGCATTTCTGGGAAGCAGAGCTCTTGGCTTACGAATCAAGACCCACAGAGGGTATTTCTGCAGCTCTGTGCAGCGTGTGGGAGCAAGAGCACGCACGAGGTGCTCACGGACAGGTTTATGGGCCCTACCTGACCCCTTCCCCTGTACGGGAGGACACGAGCGCGTTTGGGGCTACTTTCAGACCTGGGTTCAACACTCCAGATAGCTTTAGGTTTTTAACTGTTTTAAAAACTAGACTCTGCAAGGTACTAAGAACTTTTTTCGGATACGCTGTCTCAGAGATATGTGAAGCCTACTGGCTTCACATAATTCCCAACCCCTATCTTCTTCTTTTGGCTTTTGTTAAATCCATTCATAAGGGTCACTATGCCTAGCATTTTTAGCACAAACAGCTAAAATTCTGGGGCACTTCTGCTGCCTAGGGATATCAACAGAATTTAGCGCCACCAGAGGGAAACTGGGAAACTTGGGAAACTCCAGAAGGAAAACAAAATATTGTAAAATGCTGTCAGGAGCAGCAAGTGAAGCTCTGCTGAGTAAGTCAAAATTTAAGTCTGGTGTAGTGAAACTGCATTTCTCAATTCAAATGGCTCAATTTGATTTTGATTGGGCAGAAATCAATTAAGCTCAGCTTTCTGTACCAAGGCTTCCTAAAGACAAAATCTCAAGCTTCATTGAGGCCTTTGCCCCATTCTCGACAGGACTGAAAACTCTATCTTGTCATTTAGCACACTGCAGGAATACCAAACAAGTGTTCTACTCTCTCCCAGTCCAGCTCTGCATTTAATTCCAGCTGCTGCAGTTACTAATCAGTGTCTGTTTGATTTCACACCAATATTACAAACTATTCTTTGTGACTTTAGTTACAGCAGACTCTCTACAAATCTTGGGCATGCATTCAGTGCCTACAGAGGCATAAGATTAATGACAGTATAGGATAAAGACCTACTTTGCCGTTTATTATTTGGCCATGTGCATAATAATAGGCTTCTTGCTAAAAGTAAACAGACATACCAGTATGTTGTCTATATCTTGCCTATGATTTTGTTTTTGCACATTTATTACTAAAATTTATACCACAGGGTGATTTTTCCCTCTTTACCCATGGCTGCTGATTGGGATGGAGAATTGAAAGTCATTTTTTGAAATTTCTTTGGATCCAGCAAAATCCTTTGACGGATAGAGACAATATTGACTATTTTTAGTTCTTTGGTTCCTGACAGAAAATAAACTTTGAAACCTGAAGCCATCAGGCTTATTTAGTTAGAAGGATAGGTATATTTTACAAGTATTTATTAAAGTAATACTCTTGCTGTTCTCTCAGTTTTCTATGCCAGCCTTTTCCTGTAAATTGTTTCCTTTTTTAGGTGAAACAAAATTCATCAGACGCAGAGGGTATAAGCATTAACTAGCACCTTTGTATGTAGAAGAAATGTAATGCATGCTGAAACTGAAGCTGATCAATGTAGGAGAATGAAGAATTTGATCTGGAAATCATAGTTAGGGATATCAAGGGACTTTTGTTTCTTTGAGGAAATATCCAAGACAGTCTTTCCTAAGTAGACTATCCAGACAAACATGGAAATTGAGGGGACAGCAGGCAAACTATGTGAAATGAAAAAAAAAAGGATCAAAAAAGGGAAATGTTATATATTTCGTGGTATTATCCACTAAGATGCTAAGAACTATAATTTAAATATAATATCTTTCAAGCCTTCTACATAGTGTAGCAATCCAAGTTGCCAACTTACATCAGTTGCTTTATTCAGTTCTGCTACACAGTATATATCTGTATACATATCTATAGTATATGTGCATATACATATATCTATATATATATATCCTAACATAACATTTTAAAAGTCTTCTCACACCTGAAGTTCCCCCATTAAGTAAACTGAAGTTATTAGCCTAATTCTCTTTGTACAGACAGTTTTGTTCTCATTGCTTGTTAGATGGCCTACATGAAAAATGTTGGTAATTTATTACATCCAAATAGTATTAATACAATTAGACAGCTCTAATCCCAAGCGTCTATTCATAATCTGTGTTATGTTTATGAATGTGGCTGACAATTTTGCAACTAGCCAGAGAAGCCATCTGGTGCCAGAGAGAGTACAAGCTTTAACATTTAGCAAGGTCACTGATGAGAACTGAGCACATCCCTGCAGTGCTAAGCCTGTTCACGTTAGCAAAACCCTTGGCACAGCTGAATCTGAGCAGATAAATTCAGAACTGATCAATCCTGTTTGTCATCTCTTTTGTGAAATCCAAGATGAAATATTTTTCAGGTTTGGTAAGAGAGACTTTGTTTTTCTTCCATACATCCATTTTATTTTCACATGCCTCTGATTTCCTGGCTCTGTCTGGGACAAGGAGCAGGGGCAGGATGCTCTCATCTTTCCAATCTGACTACAAAAGGGAAATATTAGAAATCTAATGAAAAACATGCCCCTGGAAATTTTTAGACCAATTTTACAGATGCAGCTGTAACTCAGATAAGCATGCAGAAGTCTTGTTGCATATTTGAACAGAGTTACTTGGTTTCTCTGCAGCACTAATAAAAACATACATGGGATAAAGTTGTTGATGAGGACCACTGGAATCAATTGCTACCTAAAATCTGAACTTTTGGTTCAATTTGTGAGGTGCTAGTACCCAGCACACTGATCTCTTAAATTCTCACCGGTGTCACTCATTTGCTGAATGATCTGGTCCCCAAAAAGCAGCTCTCAGGGAAGTTTGTTTTACTTAGATAGCCCTTGCCACTCAGGGAAATTGCTCTTTGCATTTGCAATCAAAGCAGGTCATCAGGTACTTAGCTTATGCCATCCAGCTTGTGCTTTACTACAGCTACCCCTTCTCTTACTGCCAGCTTGGGTAGCTCACTTTCCAGCTGCACTGTGCAATATAAACCAATGTACTGGCAGTCCCTCCAAGGCATGTCCTTTTGCCCCACTGTAAACATCTTCAGCCCATGCAGCTGGCTAGGGGTTGCAACATACCAAATGCAGTGCAGTGGAGTGCAGAATTTTGCCCTTATTTAGTGAAAATAGCTTGGACACATGTTGAACTGATGAGCTCAACTGGGTGTATAGCAAATAGCCACAGCGATTTGCCAAGCTCTATTTAACACCCTTAAATCGGCCTATTTTGTTAGAGATGAGCCATTCTAAAGTCTTTTGACTTGGGATCCAATGTGCAAAACAAATTTAAATAGAGGAATGCGTGAAGGGGAAATCCATACAAAGTATCTGTAAACATGTGCTGGTGATTACATTGTGTTCTGTGATTATTTAAGCGAAGTCTCTAACGTATGCTTGCTTGACATCATTAACTATAGTTGATATTCTGTTATGCTGTGGTAGCACCTCTACTTTTGGAGTTTTTTTTTTTTTAATCCAATATAGGCAAAAAACATTACCACAGAAGTTACCCATATAGTACCCTAATGAATTGATATTTCGATGTAGCCAACACTCAATTTTGTTAATTAAATGTCAATATCTGTCCAGCAGTAAGGTTCTTCAACACTGTAAGCACAACAAATTAGCAGATGGAGTTGCTTACAATGATATTGCTTCAAATCAGCAGTAAATCTGCTGTGCTTCTCCCATGACATAAGTTGGTGTGAGAGGAGAGGTGAGAGGAGGCAGGGTGAGGAGATAAGGCAGCTGGCATGATACGCTGCCATAGACTCCAACAGAGAGGAAGCAAATAGATGAACCTGATCCTGAAAATGTATATGAACACTCATTTCTCCCCTGTTACTCCCTGCTGGCTTACTGTGCTATCAACTGCAAAATAAAACAGTTTTGAATGTGAATATGCTGTAAAAACATGTCGTCTTTGAGCTCTAGGAAATGCACTGGTGAAATCGCCCAGCATTATAAGTCTCTCATAATGGTTCCTAATTAAAGCCATCAATATTAATTGCACTGTGCTTGAATTCATTCATTTGTCCTGATTCTCCCCATCCCCTCCAGCCCCACACAGGGAGAAGCCTTCTTAGTCTGTCCTATCATCCCTCTTCTGAGGAAAGGATGCTTTTCCTAACAGGTTCTGTGACCTCATATAATGACATAAATTTTACAGGGTAAGTAAAAACTGCTTTTTCTGTTACACACTTTGTTCCAGCAATTCCAGCTTCTCATCTTCTTTCCCTTAGATCAATCCAGTTGCAATAGCTTCTCCAACTTACCATTCTACCTCTTGGTCTTAAGCTGCCTAAAGTCACTGATGTTAACTCCTAGCATTCCAGTGCCAGTCCCAGCTTCATTCAATTGCCAATTCTGATGGAAAATTGATGCACAGAATTATTTGCCTACTTTATACTTTTGCCTACTTTATAGTGGTATTTCTGCCGTGTTTCCCAATCTTCAGCATACCTGTGGAATAATGACTATTGCGATAAATTTTTAAAATAGACTTGCTTAAGAATCATTTCAAGATGATATAAACTCATGCCGTCTTCAAGACTGATTCTGAAGAAAAACAGTCCTCTAAAGAGTCTCTCAGAATCACAAACCTCTTCAGAGAAAAAATGCCCTTCAACCATTACCAGAGGTTGTATTTACACCAGACCGGTGCAAAACTACTCTGCAGTGCCATCTTGTGACAGGAAGAAATGCTCAGCAAGATCCTCACCTTGCCTGATCAACAAATCCATCATGATACAACCTGCTAAAAGCATCAGAAATAGAACCAGACAAATTAATCACTGCAAATGCTTCCAATTCAACACTACCATGTTGTGATGAGCTGGATCTGAAAGCATTAGAAGGAACTGCCTCCTCGCTCAGAGTGGTAGGATTAGGGCATGCTGGCAGTCACAGAAGGCCTTTGCAGGACAGTGCAATAAGGATTGTGTTGTAGTTTCTTGTTTCACTAAAAAAAGACACACACAAAAAAGAAAAGATACAAAAAACCCACAAACATAATAGTAATATTTAGAAATCAAATAGAACCACTCAGGCAAAGGAGGGATTCAATCATTTTACCAAGTCTAATGCCAAGAATACTAAACTGAAATTCACTTCTGTAACTTGTGTGAGGAACCATTTTATCTTCCACCTTTCAAAGAAAGCTATCCAAATGCAGGAGAGGGCCCAAAGCTAAAAAACAAGTGGAAGAAAAAGCTTAACCCCCTGCCATAAACATAGCAGTATAAGAAAAACAACAACAACAAAAACTATTTTATTTTAGTGTATGAACAACTGTTGAAATTTTTGTACAAAGCTAAAACACCTCCTTCTGATGCCTAATCAGTGACCACCTCAGTATTTCATCATTTTTGTGGCTTTTGACAGCTTTCTCCACTTACAGAAATGAACCAATAATATTCATTCATCACATACAAATAAAATGAAAGTGAGCCTTTGGTCTATCAATAAACAGGTTTTGAAAATTTAAGTGAAAAATATTGGCTAAAGGATGTTATTCTGTAATGTTTGAAATCAGAGTTGGATTTTCTTTAGGAATATCCTTTGAGGGGATAGGAGTTCATTGGAGAAATGCTTTAGTGCTTTTCTGAAATAAAATGAGAGGAAAATAATTAAGGTTTGGTCTTTGGAAGGCCTTCTTTAATAGAATCAAAATACAAAAATGAGTTTCAATATTAAGTACATTCTCTGATAAATACTCATTTCCTTGTTATGATTTCTATAGATACAGGAAAGAAAACAATTATTGACTAAATACAATGAAATAGCTCAGTAACTTCTCAAGAAGAAAACACACCTAACTCTTCCTTCATCTTAATTATCTGAATAAATGTAACCAGTCATCTGTGCTCTTTGGAGTCAGAGACAGAGAGACAGAGATTCATGACTGTGATTAAAGTGCTTAAAAATAACACAAAATAAATAAGAACCGCCGACCAGACACTACCATAGCTGGAAGTAGAACAGTTCTCCTAGAAACGCAACTCCTTATCAAATAAATCTTCCAGAGCTAATCAATGCAAATTTTATTTCTGGTCAAGTCTGACAAACAAGTAGTCAGCTACTTATTCCAGCACAAGAAGATCCAGAATCCAAACATGTACTTTTTCAGATAAAACTCCTTATATTTGAAGCACATAGTTTTCAAGGCAATGTGCTTAGTACTGCCTTATTACTTAGCTCTACAAATATGCGTAACAGAGTTCACAATTCAAATGTGTTACTCATACTACTTTCGGGGCCACATTGTGCCTTATGGAAATGTTATCCTTCGGTGGATGCAGGAGTTTTCCACAGAGTTATGTGCCAACTCCTTTTGATACTGGGATTTTGAGGGGAGGTGGGAGGGAAGACAACCAAAAAACCCCAAACCATTCTTTAATACCTACAAAAATCTCAAGAAAAGTGTTCAGCACCCCATTTTCTGGATATAGGAGAGAATATCACTCAACAATTTATTTAAATAGAATTGTTTCTCTTAGCAGAAGTGTTTCTTTTTAAGCAGGTGAGAATCTTCATGGCCTGTTCTGCCAGTGTTATATTTAGGTACCTTGAACATAAAACATTACTCAGTCTGTAAATTTATGCTCTTCTGTGAAAGCCCTGACATTTCTAGCATCTTAAGTTCAACTCATCATGCAAGTTTGATAGTCTTAAGCAAGCAAAACATCACATAAGAGTAGAATTGGATATAGTAACCACGATTTGTGATGCTTTAGCCTTTGCATGTCAGAACTACTGACGGTGGCCAAAAGCAGCTTGCTGAGCAGTAAAATTTAACCTTCAGCTTCTCTTTACTGATAACGACAAGGCAAAGACAGAGCTATACAAAATTTATTTGAAAATTTACTGCTCTAGAACAAAGGAACATTTATCCCACTTTCTAGGTAATCTTGACAACCTTAAAACTACGTGCATAAACAGAACAATAAACCTAAGTTTGACTCAAACAAACCAGCAGCAACACCATAAATAAGAGAAAAATGATTACAGCCTCTTACAGACCTCCATCACAGGCCCACCTCAGCACTTCCTATCTCTGTGGAATTTCCATTTCCTCATGAACTTGGAAGCAGATGCTCATTCCTATAAATACTCTTGAAAAGACAAACATCCAAGAAGCAGCATGTGTTCACAGCTTACTAGCTGCCTCCTTATCAAACTATCTCAGATCATCTCAATCCAAAAATCCCATGCTGATCCCAGCAACTAAACAAAGATGACATTTGGCTGGGAGGTCATACACCTTGATTACACAGAAATATAAGACTAGCACACCCTTCATCTGACCCTGCCAGGCTCATATGAGCCTCCTGTTAAAGAGAAGTTCTCTCTATCAGATCTTTAAAGATCTCCAACTGATCTTCTACCAGCTGCTATGAATAATTCCAAAGAAATTATATTGGTGGGCTGTTTTTCCCCTTTTTTTATTTATTTCTCCCTCTCTCTAATGTAGAATCACAGGTGTTCATGCTGGCCTCTAGCAAGTTTCCAAGCATTCCCTCCCACTCTATAATACAGACCATTTAAGTTAGAAAACATCCATCAATACTTGGTACATTTTGTACCCAAATTTTTAAAGAGGCTTAAAAGTAATCTTCTGCATCCCGGCAGTCTGAAAAAACAGGAAAAGTCAGGAAAGTTTAAGAATTTTTCAGGACTTTAGTTTGCCAAAAGCCTTCCCATGTTCCCAGCATCCTTATTATCCTGACTTAATTTGAAAGCATGGTTTTCATCACTGGAGGCCTATGGGTTTGGCTTTTGCTCAGCTTTTCTCTTTCACGTTAATTTTATGGTTGCTAACAGTCTATGCTGTATTTTAAATCCAATTTTATTTTCAGCACTTGATAATATTCCATCAGAAGTTCTAGCTTATTGTCACCCTCTGCTAAGTTTGTCATCATCAGAAGACTGCCACCAAAGCTTTAAAAATGCAAAATCAGGAAGAAATACAGGACAGGCCAGTTCATAAGTGTCATCATCTGAGATTAAAAAAATGTATTCTCCAATGATCTAGAGTTATCTTAGTAGAAATTCAAAGCAGGTCCTTTAATTTTACTGAAGAACATTATAATAAAACATGATGTTGGAGAAAAAGCAGCATAAGCCTGAATATTTATGCAGACAATATACAAAGCAGAATTATCTTTGAAGTTTTCATCAAATATTGCTTTTGCTTATTTTCAGGCCTAGATATCTTTTGAATTCTGCCTCTTAAAAAAAGAAAATGAGAAAAGAAAATGAAATGCATAACCCATCATTCACCTCAGCATGCTTTGGAATAAATCCTGCTACAGATGGGCTTGCAGACACGGCGACTTGATCTCTGTGAAGCTAAGGAGAATGAGAATCTGGGACATGGAACTGACCGTTTTCAGCTAAGGACCATTTTATGAACTGTGTAAGACCTTCAGGATGACATTCATTATAACCACAGTAAGTTAAATCCTATTCCTAAAGTCTTAAGAAAAGAAATCATTTGACATGTGTTTTTGACCAATACCCTTTTTTTTCCACCACTACTTATTTATGAAAAGAAAAACATGAATTATTGTGTATAGATTGCTGCAGTGTTTCTTTAAGGATGCTGTAGTTTATGAATCCCTCTAGGAATTAACTCTTTCTGTCTTTATTTGCTTATGTTTTCATTTAAGAATCTTTCCATAACGCACTTCAAGAATTGTTATTATATATTTTTTTAATATGTAATCTTAAAAAAAAATATTCCCTGTTCAGAGTCTTTTCTTCCTGGTCTAGCAAAATGCTTTATTGATTTTCCAAGTCACAGATATGATCTCCATGTGTATCACTCATATTCCCAGTATGTGCTGCTACCTGTTCCAGAAGCTGGCTGGTGTGCAGAACTTGCATATAACTCTCAATTTGAAATATCAGGAAAGGGCAGTTTTTCTTCAAGGTGACAGAGCCATGTGCTTGTTGCTGTTCATTGATCAGCACAATTTACATGGAGGCTTGGCACAGAACTCTTTTGTCTTTGCAAAGTGGAAGCAAAACTAGATCATATATCCCAGCTAGTAGCATAGGGGAAACTTTTGCATCAAATGATGAACTTGGGATTCTGATTCTCATTTGAGGTATATATTTACAAAAAGTTATGCTTTATTGTTGCAGGCTGTATCGAACATCTATGTCACTGTTTATCTGTGGTCAGAGCCAGTTCTCCTTCTTTCTGCTTTCTTAGGAGTATCTTGTTCTTAGGAGAATCTATGTTTAGGGGTTGCTGATCACAGGGCCCCAGCAATTAACACTAAATATGCAAATTCTCACAATAAACTACTCATGAGAAACTCCTTCCTAGCACAATACTCCTCAGCAAAAGATTACCATCGTGCTGGCCTGGTGCTAAATGAGTATGAAACAATGGTGGTTCTCATGCACAGACAGAAAATATGGATAAAATAATGGGTTCCACAAAATACGCATTTGAAATAAAGGCTAAATTTAGATATGCTTGTTAAAGGTTCCTTCTTAAAGCTAATCTGAAGGGGATTAAGATGTGTAAAGTAAAAGATGGGAAATCGTAAGTGCTCTGTAGCTTTCTCCTCTAGTATATTTGTTTTAAATGAATTAAATTATCACTAAATATTATTGAAAATTTGAGATTAAACACATTTTACTTTACAGTCTACATCAGTCCTTACTTTGATTCAGTGCTTTTAAGACAGGCTGGTGATTTCTGAAAAGATTTCACTAGAAAGTGAAAATTTATCATAATAAAACATGACTTTCTTTTTTTAAAAAATAGGCTCCATTCATACTGTTTTGTCAAACAGAAAAACATACAAAATGTTGAAAATTCACATATTTTCATTATTTATTCAGACAATAGGGAATATGTGGATCTGATCAGGCTTTTCTTGACATCACTTTTAAAGGAAGAAAGGAAAATTGCAAAAGTGAGCAATGTTTTCATTAGATATCATTGGATTTAAAAATGAACTGTTTTTAACCACTCCTAAAAATAGAGACTAGAAACTAAAAGAGAGACTAAAAACAGAGACAAGAAAACTCTCATAGAAACATACAAGGGATTTATAACCTATAATAGCAAATAAATAAATAAAGGTTCCATAATGGCCATGAGAACAGACGCATCTCTAAAAATTTTCAACAGTGAACAAAAGCAATCTGACAATATACATTTGTGACCAGCTCCAAGTAGATCCATTATGTTAGATACCTTAAAAAAAGAAAAGTTAATTCCCATACTCTCCAGCCCTGCTCCTCCTTTTAACACTATAAATAGGCACAACCTTTCCAAATAATTTATGGCTCTGTGCATTAGGAATCCTTTCCATATTTCATTACTATGTGATGAAAACAAAACAAAACAAACAGGAGACGCTCTTTTTTGTTGTTAACTTTCTGCCTACCCTCAGAGGAACATCATTTTACAACAGATAAAGCAAGAATAATCCTTCTTCCCCATTTAACAGAGTTGGAGAATAAAGAGAGACTCAAGTAGGTATGCTTAGTTAATAAACTGATATGAGTCACATATGTCTGGATGCAAACCAAGGCATGTGCTGGAAGAGCCTGTCATCCCTACCCTGCACCCAAATGCTTGGCTATTCGTGATATATTAGCCACTTATTATTTCACAAGGTGCTGACTATACAGAATCACAGAATGATTGAGGTTGGAAGGGACCTCTAGAGACCATCTAGTCCAACCCCTCTAGCCCAACACCTAGAGCACGTGGCACAGGGTCACGGGTTTGCAAGATCTCCAGAGCAGGAGACTCCACAGCCTCTCTGGGCAGCCTGTTCCAGGGCTCTGTTACCCTCACAGTGAAGAAGTTCTTCCTCATTTGGAGATAGAATTTCCTGTGTTTCAATTTATACGCGTTACCCCTTGTCACTGGCCACCACCATGAAGAGATTGGCCCCATCCTCCCTACATTCTCCCCTCAGATACTTGTACCTGTTGATCAGATCTCCTCTCAGTTTTATCTTCTCTAGACTAAACAGGCCCAGCTCACTTAGTCTTACCTTATGTGAGAGATGCTCCAGTCCCTTAATCATCTTTGTTGCTCTACCCTAGAAGAGGAAGCTCCATGTCCCTCTTGTCCTGGGGAGCCCAGAACTGCACCTAACACTCCAGGTGCGGCCTCACCAGAGCTGAGCAGAGGGGCAGGATCCCTTGACCTGCTGGCAACGCTCCTCCTGATGCAGGCCAGGATCCCATTGGCCTTCTTGGCCACAAGGGCACATTGCTGACTCATGATTAACTTGTCAGCCAGGACTCCTAAATCCCTCTCCATGGAGCTGCTTTCCAGCAGGTCAACCTCTAAACTGTACTGGATATTGAACAACATGGTAGAATCAGTTGTCTTGTTTTCCAATCTCCTGGTGAGCAGGAAGTCTTTTACCTTCCTCTGTTTATCATATATAATAAATTAGAAAGGTGTCCCTAAATTAAAGAAAGGCAGAAGCCAAGCAATTCTTCCCCAGCAAAAACAGACTTTATGTTTAAAGTGGCATCACCACTGGCAGATGAGACATTGCAGATGAAAGAATGTATAGATCGTCAGAAGTACCACAAGTTGACTAGAAAGGTATTTTAAATGGGAGAATGCTTTTGAATCCTTTAGAATACTGGCCACCACAGTCAAGATGACACTGGTTTGCAACTTCATGCCTACTTCTGTTGCAAAAGTAGCTCGAACACATTTCATATATCCACTCGTTTTAAATAGAGCATATTCTTACCTAAGCTTATGAAAATCAGCTTATTTCATCCAGTAGTGGATGGCCTAGATCAAATTGCAGCCCTGATTCTCAGCTTTCCTGAATCCTGAAGCCTGAATCTGCAGAATTTTTTTTTTGGCTCGTTATAAAATGTCAGCTGCAATTGTCAGGTCTGTAAGGTGGAGGTGTGTCTTCTCCAGGTTTTACCTTCTTTCCATTCATTTATTCCCAACTTTGATACACACAATTTTTAACCTTTACTTAATACCACACTCATTTAAGATTTTATGGTTCATTTACAATGTCAGAAAGGAAATCCGTACCAACTGTTTACTCCAGGAAAACTGTGAAATCACTAAGAAGAAAGGATAGAGAGGAAAATGAAAAGGAAGGCAAGTGTTTTGTAAGCATTGTGGAAGTCTAAGTAAACAAGAATCCCAGGTCTGGGCTTTAGAAGCTCATTGCCATATGTCTAAAAGTGGATTTGAAAATACTCAACCACAGAGATCAAATGATAGTCATTTTCTGCATGATTGCTAACAATCACACCAGCCTTAGGAGAAGTACAAAGTGTTTGTACAAAAGCTGGCATTAAACTGGTCCTGTACTTGCCTGCCTCTCACCTTTACAAATCTGTGAATACTTCCACTGCTTTAAAATAATGAGCCGACAACTGTTTCCAAGCTCAGGAACACACAGAGCAACATAATTCCCACCTAAAATAGTCCTGGCCCAGTGATGAACCTGGACAATGCGCCTCAGACTGAGCAACAGCAGAAGTACTTGTTGTGCAATCACGACGACTCCTAGTCAAAATTCTGTGGGATGGAGATTTACAGCATTTCCCCTGATCAGGCTGCAAGAGATTAGTTTTCTCATGGAAGAGATGTTCCCTTGCCAAAGGCTGAGAGACTGCAATAACAGCCCAGAGGAAGCACACGGCGTTACTGGCGGTGCAGAGTGTTTTTCTGCATAAGCGCCCGAGCCTTCCTTGTTTACAGTGTGTGAAAGCCTCCTGCTATCGCTGTCTATCTGCTGGGCTCTGCCTCAAATCCTACCAGCCTGGTGCCTGCTGGCACCGGCTTCACTAACATTTTGCTTCAGTTTCCTGGAAGTGAGATCTTAAACACTCTCCCTGTTTCTTTCTGGTGCTGCCTATGCTACTGTCCTACTACTTCACTTGTTTTTACCAGAGGAAATAGCCTTTTCACTTGTTTTTACCAGAGGAAATAGCCTTATAACAACCAATAGCTGGAGGTTTTACTCATGGAAGCCATTCACTAGAAAATGTCTTTATTTTGTTCCAACACACTTTTAAAGCTTTGTAGGTTTAGAGAGAGTTTCTGCATGGGCTTAAAATGCAGGCAAGCCTACCTCATTTGGGGGTCTATAGCTCTTTGAAACAAGCAAAAAAAGCCCTCTTGCTAACTTGTATTTATTCATGTTAATCATCATAAATATGAACAACTAGTAGATCAATACAAACAGACCAACCGTGCTGAACAGAAATCCTGCCAGAAGTCTTGCTAAATATGCCATTTGAATTGCAAAGATCATCAGTAAACACAGTGCCTTGTTATACAGCACCAGGCACTCAGTGGGGAAGCAATGAAAGTGGGAGACTAACATAAAGACTTGGATGGAAAGAGGGAGAAAAAACAACTGCTTTGAGCTGGTTGTCCATTTGTTTTCTAGACTTCAAAGAAAGGAAGAAGTAATATTTACTGTTGTCTTTTTCAGTTGTGCAAATCACTGCTCAAGATGCCTTATGCAAAGAGTATTTTTCTCTTTTAATCATGGCTCAGACCCCTTGGTAGCATCCTTTTTAAACCCTGAAAGGGTTCTGGTTTGAAGTCTGAGCTCAGAGACATTTTTGAGGTCTGTTTTCCTTCTCAAGCTATGGTCTGAAGCATGTCTAAGTTTGGTAGTGAGGTTATGAAGACTGACAAGACGAACAACCAGCCAAGAAGGAAAAAACAAAAAAAAGGGAGAGAGAGAGAGAGAAAGAGAGAGGATTAGCTGTAGCAGTGACTCTGCAGACCAAGATTCTGCAAAGATCCAGCAGCAGAGACATTAAAATTAATGTGGAAAAGAGAGCTATAAGAACTGATACTAACCTGGGAAAACATTTTTGTATGTTGAAACAAAAATTGGGAGGGGAGGAGAAGAGCTACTTTGCAGAGATTTTAAAAATACAAAATCTTGCTGCAAGTTAGAAAGAATTAAAACGCAGGATTTGTAAATTCCTGAATAAAGGTGTTTCAACATTGTTTTAGCTGCAAACTCAGTGCCTTTTTTTTTCAGGGTTTTCCTCTGCACTTTTAAAGTCTAATTTCCTACATCAGTGCTTTAACAGCTGGTTGAACTACATCCCATCTTTTAGGAAAAGATCTAGAAATGACAACTCTACAATCTCCAGAAAAAATATGTAGTATTCAGACATGCTTTCATGGTGGTTGGGTTTCAGAGGAACACAGCAGTCAAGCCTATACAACGTGATTTCTGTGAATAGCCGGCAGATTTCATACCTATTCCACACCCTGCTTCTCCAAATCACAGAAAATCCTGCCAACACTAGGACCGCTTTTGCTTCAGATAATAGGTTTATTAAGTATGACTCTAAGCAGCATACAAAATATATGCAGAGATTTACCATGTAACTCCTCGAATTATATGGGAGCTTCTGAAAGTAGGAAAAGAAACCTTATTTTAAAAAGCTAGCTTTGTCCCCAGTCTGAATAATCAAAAAATGAATACCAAAATATTTTCAAAACACGCATGCACTTGAATATATAAATATATACTTTCCGCAACCTTCACCCAGAACACAATCAAGGACAAGTCCTCACTACACTAAGTTCTGCCCCTTACTTCCTGAAAAAGGAAGATGCAACTCCTACTCAAGGGAGCAAATAAACAGAAGTGCTTTCACCCACTGCTCAGCACTGAGAGTTGTTCTGCACCCACAGACAAACTATCACCTTAAGCATATATACAGAATTTTATTTAAAATATACTGATGTTCCAATTGCTGCAATTTCATTATTTAATGAATTATTTAATCTCCTCTTAAAAAAATTACAGTCAAAACCTGCACTAGTGTCTCTTTAAAGCCTTACTTGAAAACAAAATAATTTCCTTACTTTGTTACTAGTTTAATTTCTCTCCATCTACAGAATTATCAGATTAGCTGATTGCTGGGATAAGTCCTATGGAACTGTTAAAATTTGCTGTAATTGCGCACCTCAGCAACAATGATAACAGGACCTTCTAGACGCGATGCTATCTATTCCCTCTGATACACTCATCATTCCAAATATAAGCACTCTCACACACAGACTTTTCCATATTTTGTAAATTCTTTTTTCAAACTCAAGTTTAAAAAAATGTTCTATCGTTAGATTTCTGTCAGACATAGTGGGAGATGGTATGAGAGAAGTGATGGTGCTCTGCTCTTTGCCGCTTACTTGGTCTTTCAGGCTCAAAGGAGGAATTGTCATTCCCTTTCCGTATCAGCTGGGGCAAAGGCAGGATTGATCTGTTTGCAGCATGCCCTCATAAATGGAAAGGAAACAAAAGCATCAGGAAATTTTATAGGAGTTGGAAAAGAGAAAGGAAAATATGTCATAGAAAACAAGACACAAAGGAGTCAATACACAGTCACAGAGAAAATACTCACCACGCTGTTGCATCCTTTAAAAAGTATTTTTTCCACATACAAAAAAAATGAAGTAAATCAAGTAAAAGGCTAGCCATTCTGGTTGTGAAATCCACTTCAGCAACTAGATCGTTCAGCCAAAAGGTGGCATTGCCAGTAGCAGGATCCGATATGTACTTTGGATTCAAAATTAAGAAAGTGCTACTGAAGAGCCAACAGAAATACTTGTCTGCTGTGCTAGATTTCATGAAATTAACTTAATGTTCTTGCAATAGAAAATACAGACATTGGAAGTTCAGAACATCTAGTACTAGTCTAAAATAAGCCAATGCATTGTGGTTGTTTTTTATTTGAAAACATAGCCTCGTATACATGTCCACAACAGGACAACACAGCCCTCACCCATTGCATGGATATATGCAACAGTCTCTTTAAACCTCTCATATATTCTCTATCTTCACGTCCAAGAGCACTCTTGCTTACAGACTACCAAACTATCAACAATTCATGCTAACCCAAACACCCCCTCTATTAAAGTTATCACTAGAGATAAAGTCCAAAGCCTAGTGAAGTCAATGGAAATTAATATCCTATTTGTTCAAATTTCAGCTTATGGCTTTCATTGGAGTGGGAGTTGCTGCCCTTGTATATGGCAGGAAATTGGCTCCCAAATGCATACCTTTAAACTGTCTCTTCATAGGCAGTTACAGATTGTGATCCTCATGAATTTCTTTCTACTGGAAAGAAGTTTCTAATAAGTTGGAAAGCACCCTCATTAAGAAGTCTGTTTAGGGTCAGATTATGGTCAATTTACCATCTTCTGTGGAAGGGGAAGCTTTGATTCTGAGCTGCACAAGGTGAAACAGGCATTAATTTCTGCTTGTGTTACTGGGCAGTGGCTGGAAAGAAGAGGTAGCTAGACATTATTAACAAGTCTGTTAAAAACATTCAGGCTGAAGAACCCTTATTGTAAGGTGATACAAGAAACAGAAAGAACATCTTTGGGAAGCCAAACACCAGAACGAGTTTTCAGGCTGCTGGAGAGGGCACTAAATGTCATCTCTTTGCAACTTAAGGAACTGTTTCATGCAAATAGGAGTGAAGAAGAAACAGGACATTGCTATTTTCATAGGGGTATTTTCTAGCTGTAACTCCATTGGACATTATAAGATAGGTTTAACTGACACCTGCTCAGAGAGAGATTTCTTGCCTCTATTTACAGCATATAGCTGCTTGAAACACTAATGAGTTTGGCCTTTTGGAGAAGAAATCCAAATTGCTAGTCTTTCAGCAAAGATCTACACGGAAAAATGAGGAGACTATGTAACAAAAAGGATGAAGAAATCGAAACAGCCACTCCAGGTAACAATATATTGATAGACCTGGAAGTCTAAACCTGCTTTTTTTCCAGACATAAAATTGATTTGGATTAGAAACTAAATTCTGTCTATAAATTTTGCCATACTCTGAAAAGCTATCTATCTTGATTTTATTAATGAGTACAAAGATGCCACATATGTTGTCCTTCTCAAATGATGCAGAGGGGCAGTATGAACACTTGTAGATGATTATAAAAATGCCTTGTGTGTGCATAATGCAGCTTCTCCTTGTGTATTTTTTTCAGAGTATTTTTCATCGTTTCAATGTTATATTAAAACATCTGTTCTGCAGCTTTGAGAAAGCTTATGTTTATTATTGCCATTTGAAACAAATAAACATTTTTTTTTTTTTTTTTTTTAGGGGCCATCACCACAGATTTAAAGTAATTAAAGCTCATGATAAGCCAGAATCTTCAGCCAACTAGAAGCTGAAAAGGTTTTGATCCAAATATAGACTAGAATAATAGCCTAATTTAGGATTTCTAGGTGTAAGTCTCACTACTTCAAACTTCATTCAAAGCATGATCAAACTTCATTCAAAGCTGAATTACAGCATTACCCACCAGCCATTTCTAGAAAGAAACAGCTCTGTAACATTTAAACAAATCACATCACAAAACTCTAACACTTATGTTCCATGTCTGGAATTGCAGACAAACATTAATTCAGATAGTGTTTGAAGTTGGTGGACTGTGTAGATAAAATATTTTCATGGAAAATTTTGGAAAAAAAAAAAAAAGAAGAAAAAGAAGAATCCAACACAAGGCAGGTAAAAGTTAAAATGTGTGTGTGTGTGTGTGTGTCATGGGGGGGTATAGCTAACTGAAGTCAAAATTATTTTTTTGAAGAAATTATCATTAAAGTAATTTTGACTGAGCTTTAGATCTACATTTAATAACTTTTTTTGCCATTACTGGCACTGTCTTTCCAGTGACATCAACAAGTATTGGATTTGGCCAGAAGTTTGAGAAGTTTAGGACTCTGGGGCAAAAGCATCTACATAAACGAAAGCTTAAAGAGCTCTAATGAAGCACTATGGATTTTGAATTGGGAAGAGTTCTCGGGCAAGTGCTGAAGCAATCTGGTTAAATATTTGCAGGGATGTAGCTACATTAATATTTTTCCACAAAATGTTGTCAGGAAATATAATTATTATTTTTTTGGAGCAGCATTATCTCGAACAGGAAATTGCATCTACAGATTGGAGGGAAAAAAAAAAAAAAGAGAGAGAGAGAGACTTGTAACTAATAGGTACATGAATTGATGGACTTTGCTAGTTCTCATTTCCAGGCAGAGCTTTTACCAACCTTTATATAAATAAAATAACCCAATAGCTTGGAGTAGTGCTGTGCTCCCTTTCAAAAGGGGCAAAACTGAGCCATAAATCAAAGATCTTTCTCATGTCATCTTTTGAAAATGATTCAGCAAGTTTGGGCTATTTTTACGACCAAGAGTATTCAGTAGAGCAACATCACCACCATTTCAGTTTTTTATTTCACAGAGACAAGGTGAACTTCTAAATAAAATAGGAAGATAACTAGAGGAAAGAGTCCTTATTTTTTAAAAAATAAATGTTTTAAATTGGTTTTCATTTAACCTTCATCGTTGACGCCAGTTAAGCATAATCAGATGTCTCGAGGTTTATCATTAGAGAGTCGCCACAGAGATGTTTATTTCCAAGGTTGTTTACTTGTTAACAGCATCCGCAATATTAAATCCAACATATCCACATGTGTTTTCCCCACAGTAAACTTCAGAAAAATGCTACAAATTTGGCGCTGACCAGAGCCGAGTTACACAACATGATCTTAGACTATGTATACATTAGGAAGTAATATGATTTATTGGGACTGAATCAGTAGATCAAAGTCGCCAGTGCCAAGGGCTATACAAGGACATCGTATATATCTCTGAAACTTTACTTCAGAGCAACTCAGAGTATTACTTTGACTATGTTGTACTTGTGGTTCAAAGGATAATTATGCCATAAACGTTTTCTTTTCTTGAATGCAATACCCTTTAGAGACCACTCTAGGAGATGCCTTGCCATCTTTTTGTCTGTCCCATACAGAGTACGTAACCTGACACTTGGACCCACCATCATTGCCTAAGGCCTTGCACACTTATGCGGACCTTATTTCTGTTCCGGCTTTGATTCGTATTTTATTTCTTTTCCACTCTGCTCCAGCTCATTTACAAGCTCCTTACACTGTGCAGTCTGCAGCCTAAACTTCTGCCTGACTCCCAACCTTATTGACCAAAAAAGGCACCACGAGGAGATGGAGGTAAAATGGTGGCTTTAACCCTGCAGCAGTGGCAGCTGTTCCTGTCACCCAGATGGATGACCCTGGTCCACTTGGACATTCTTTTGCCTTAAGACAATGGCTTTCAGGCAGCCTTTGCTTTGCCCCAGGACCATAAAAATTTCTGATCAGAGAGTTTAATATTTTCTTTGGCATATAAGCAACTTCATTAATGTTGTTACGGTGCCCACTCACATCATGAGATATGCTACATGCCCCCTGCACTTCTAGGTCAGTAAGAAGCACTAAGGACAAGACCAGACCATGTGCCCAATTTAAATCCATTTCATGCCACTAAAATATATTCCACTTCAACACAATATATGATAAAGATAGAGTTAGCCAGATTTTTTGGTCCATGTAATGCATCATGCTTGGCCCTGCAAAGCCACTGCAAACGAACAGGTGGATCCATCCAGACTCGGAGAGGACCTGCTTCTTTAGCAGATGTGTGCTCAGCTCTTCATGAAACCCTGAAAAGAAAGGTCACCCTGAACAGTACTTGTGTTCAGGATGTTCTCTGGATCTCCCTTGCTGCAGGACACAAACACATTTCATCCCCAGAAGAAGACTTAGATGTTGAGGTACATGACTGCATATCAAGGCTTTCTGCAGCAAACAACATGATGATTAAGAGACAACAGATCCCAATGCTTGGCCATGTCATCTGCCCAGTTTGACCTCTGTCTCAGCAGTGCCTAGTGGCAGAGAAGTAACACCCCTTACAGGCAACCATGGTTATTCTGTCTTATTTGGCCTTCTATGCCTTCGGGATGTGCTTTATCATGCCATTCCAGAAAAATGATAGTAAAAAATTAAGCATGCCCCAATATATGCACTGAGAATCCAGCTATGAAAACTAACACATCCTCCTACTCTATCTATATAACTAACAACATATTCAAAAAATATTAGAAGTCTTCTAGAATATCCAAAATAGATTTCATGTATTCTCTGTACATTTGGAAAACACATTTCCATTGTGTGATTTCCATCACACTTTCAAGTTCCATCACACTTAAACTGGTTGATTTAGATGCTGAATATTTACCAAATCTAAGCAAATAAGCTTATTTCACTAAAGTCACCTGAATTAAGGATTTTTGGAAACTGTCTCAGCAATTCTATCCTTGTTTTACCAGATGCTAATCTGAATAGTAAGAAGTAGTGGAGAAGGAACTGATTTTTCCAGACTAGGAGGTTATTTATCAAAAGACCCACATGCTTGACAGAGAAGGGAGGGAAGGAGATCCAGGTAGCATTTCCCAGCTAATGAAATCATGGAATCTGTTGATGTTGGAGAATGGGGGAGGAAGAAGTGTTAAAAAGCCAGAGGAGGGGGGATATCTTCAGTAATTCAATCATCTCCTTTGAGTTTGAGTTTATATGGAAAGAGTGAATGCCTAGAACAGGCAAAAACTGTCTCTCTCATTCTAGCTGACTGCCTGTGCATGATACCCCCGAGCGTGCTTCAGCAACTCCCCTCCCAGATGCAGCCTTGGGAAGCAGCACTGCTCAGGCTGATGTTAGTATCAGGACAGTTCCCCAGACATTCTCCATGCTTTCCACTGCTCTGCTGCATTTTCAACACTCTCCTGCCTTCCTGCCTCCCCCTAAACCCCTTGCCCAACCACACACAGCAGCAGTCCCATTTAATTAGTGTCTTGGGTAACAACAAGCTTCCCAGCTACCCTCCCTCCTACCTTGGTCTCTCCACACCAATCCCACAGGCAGCTAGCCTACTTCCCAGCCCTTTTCACACATGGTGCTCCTGAGGCCGTGGATGGACGGATAAGCCAGGGCAGCCACTGGGTTCCCCCTGCTGCCCAGCCAGCAGCATGCTCACCCAAGACACAGGTGTGCAATTAATGCTGTTGACGTGACACTCTGTAGTGCCCCGCTATGCCACAGAGGCCAGGTGTCCCTTTTCAACCTCATGGATTCATCATCCTTTCCCATCCATGGATTTATTTTGTCAGTAGGGGGTGTATTTGCCTTTGCTCTTCACAAAGCCTCTCCTTGCCGAGGGTGACCACTATAGGGTTGCCTGCCCTGCGCCATGCTGGCTGAGGGGAAGTGCTGACAGCGGGGAGGCCGCTCCGCTAAGGTTTCTCAGAGCGTCTGCTCCCAACTGGCTGTGGAGAGCCAGTTCCCACATCCTTCCAGCCCAGGTGAAGGCCAGAGCCTCCTGCAAGCACACAGCAGGGAAATGAGGACGCAGTGCTGCAAGGAAATCGCTGAGTTTCAAATCCCTTGAGCAGGGAAAACAGAAGTCTTAATGCATTCAGGCAATTCATTTAAAAAATAATCTGGGGAATTTATAGACTATGTATGGCAACAAATCTTGCTATAATGCTAAGAACACCATTTAATGTTCCTTCCTAGCAGGGTAAACATGTATAGATACTTGTGTTAGTTAATCCAAAGGAGCTTGAAAAGATAAATAAATAAAAGGAGAGGACTAATATTTACTGACTGCTTCCTATTACATCCTTTTGGCAGATTCCTTTTCTAGTCAGTCTCTAAGACGTGCTGCCTATGAAGTGGTTTTTGTTTAGGAGAACTCATATAAATGCAAGAGGTGAGTACAAGGGAATACTAAATATGCTGAACTAAATATTACATGACACGTTTCTGTAATTCAGGTAATGATTACCATTTTGTAAAAGATATTCTTGTCTTCACTGTTTTGAATTTCAAACCTGCTTACTTTGATTATCAAAGATTGGTACTGTTTTGAATTTCAAACCTGCTTACTTTGATTATCAAAGATTGGTCTCTGACCAAAGAAGTTTTAAAAATCAAGTACATTTCTTGCTTTTTTTCTTGTATAAGCAGCAGCATCTAAATGGTATAACCGGAATCAGGTATGGGCATATGCAAGGTAAGCCTTGTGAAAGGTAATAATCTGTTGGGGGTTGCAAAATAGACATGCCTTGGTTGTCCTTTTTACCTCTTGTTGAAAGCTACCTGCCTCTGCCTGCCATTGATGGTGGGTCCAGAACCTGAAGGTACCCAGGCAGGTGTCTTCACCCAGCAGCATCCATTGCCTGCACCATCCCGTGTTGGCAGAAGGGCTGCAGATCCAACCGTGCAGCCTTTTGCCTCTTACTGTGCTGGAAGCAGCCAGGCCTTAACCGATGGTGCTCAGCACTGAGAAGAGGCCACTAACAAGGTATCACCTCGTATCAGAAGAAAGGCAGAACACAGAAATAAATACATCATAACAATAAGGTCTTGTTTCACATGGATCACCTTTCCTCACGTTCTTGCTTGTCCTGCCTCAGAATACCCCAAAGTCATGGCCTCTTGGTCTCCATTACCAACTATCGTGCCTGTTCCATCTTTTAATAGTCATGATTTAGTGTTTTGGCCCTAGAAGAACCTTCTGCTTTACTTCGTTCAAGGCACTGAATTTAGTCAAACATGGCCAAGGCCATGGCTTGCAAAGCAAGCAAGGAATAGGAAGAAGAGATTCACTGTGGAACTTAACTGCATAGGGCTGAATGTGAACAGACTTGGCTTATAATTTATGTCCAAAAATAAAAAGATAATTCAATATAAAAAAACTTGAAGGAACCCATGTTGTTTATGTTTAGAAGCACAGTAAATTATCAATAGGAAAGCTGACATTCAGTTCTGATGTCTTTTAACTCTCTCAACATCTGTGATTCAGAATTAGTGCCTTTAAAGGCACTATTTCACGAGAAAACAGTCCCATAATCTCAATTTGTTAGATGGTATTTTAAGGATACATAAGACCTGAGCTGAGGCAAGATACTGCTGCAGATACCACAGAACACAAAATCCAACAGCTCAAAAAACAGGAGCTTTTAAAGATCAGACTTCTAACTGCAACAATACTAATTATTGGCTCTTCTGCACTGAAGAAGTTTCCATTATCTAAGACTGCAAGAAGAGCTTTCTCCTTCCTTTTTCTTTTGTAATCCAGAATCTTTTCCCTTCCTACTGTTACTGTAGTTGTTTAATAAAACTAGAGAAAACAGTTATCCTGATTTTCTCCACTTGCTGATTATTTTCATGCACAGCCCTACTGCTGACTGAGGACTACAAGACATTTTAAGAAGATTCTGAAAGGGTAATCTGAAATGCAACTATCCTATCATTTATCATTACTTTACAAGAAATGGAAAGGTGGGGGGTGGGAGGGGGCAGGGAAAGGCAGAGAAACACAGTGGCTCTCCTGCTATCACAAAGCAGTCAGATTTTTCCATGCAGAAAACAGCACACGCCACTGCCATTCTTTATTTTAAAAGTTTGCTCTGAATTCAGCCCTTTCCCTCTGGTTCACACCCAGAAATTCAAGCACAAGTGAGGCTGGTTTACTTGCATTCAAAGGCTGCTCAGGCCAGGTCAGCGAGAAAGTGAGGGATGAAGGAGAGTCCTCTGAGGATATTTTAAGTGATTGATGCATTGTTAACAAAGATGATAGAAATCCTAGTCTGTCAGACACAGGTGTATTAACAGCAAGGAAACAATGAAATCTCTCTCATGATTCATTTTCTGGGTGTGTTATTGGCAAAGCTCTATTATGTTTTCAAAGATGCAAAGGATCTTCAAAGACCTGGGGGAGAACATAAAGGGAAAAAGTCATAGATAAGTGAATATTTGTTTTTAAAGTTTTAGGAGTATCAGAATCATCTTTGTTATACAGTGAAGATAGGGAATTTTAGATAGAGACTCAGGTACATCTTGGATAGAGAGAGCAGATATGTATCTTATGTTTTGATGAGTCATCGCTTTTACTCCCAATACTGGTTTTCACTAGCAAATCTATGCTTGAAAAATGTCCTTCACCCTCAGTTTCTCAGTTTATAGTCCAAATCTAAATCAAGACATGGCAAGTATTTAATCAAAACTATTTTCTTTCTTGAAATGATTGAAAAAACTCCCAGAAACAGCCCTTCAATGAAATGTGTATCTATCTACAGAATGCAGAGCAGTGTTAGGTCAAGATGCTAATGCTGGCCACATTAGCATTAGGATTGATGCATTCAGGTTAGAAACTGGGTTAACTGCAGCCTCCAAATGACTTTGCACTGTAGCACCTAGATTTACTCTCAGTGTATTTGCTTAAATTTGATTGCTTGAATCATACTTTTCTTAGTAATAAATCTCTGTGTTTCATTCACATTGACAAGCATCTGTCTCTCAAAATCAATTCTATGCTTTAGTGACAAAGTGCTATTTATTTTGAATGCTATTTCAAATCCAAGCATTTCAGAAAAGTCTACTTCAGTGAAGTGGGAGGTTTCCAAAAGCAAAAGCTCTCATGTCACACAACCACCATACAAGCTCCTCTACTGTGTATTTCCATGCCCTTCTATGGAGTAGAACATTTTGGGGTTTGTTCTACCGCAAAATAAGAAGCATGTTAAAACTGTTCCAGCTCCTGCATAATATCCAGTTACAGACTGGTCAGTCCTGAGGCCTTGACAGTACCAAAAACCATCAGATAACTAGGAAGACTTCTACTAAAGTGTTAATGCAGACTACAGCAACACAGTTGCTGGCTGTTACCCAAAAGTGCAGACTGTTCTCTTTCTCACTGAAGCCTCAGCCGCATTTGAAGGTAACAACCTGTTTCAGTTTTATATTCTGCTGGGAAGAGGGAGGCCTGCAGAGGCTTGCAAGATACAACTGAAAAACAAGATTAAAAAGCTGAAGGTCAAATAGCAGAGTAAACAACAGTATCCCACACTCTACAAGATAACCAGCAGCACAGGAATACTAAAGAAGCATTCTGTGCTTATCGGCAGGGCATCTACAGCAAGCAAATCCCAGCCTCATCTAAATCAAGCTGCCAGAAAGGTTTTACACTGGGATATAGCAGAGCTGAAATACAAATGATTCAGGTGTTGATCTGGAGAAGACAAAGAACAAATACCAGTCTTTATTCAGAGATTAAGCAATGCTTTATTCTCTATTTATGGCATGTATGGTGCTTGATATATAGGGAGCATAACAGAGCAAAGTGACCCAGAAAATAGCCTACCTAGCAAGGTAAATTTTTCTTACATGCACCCCCACACACTGAGCATAATAGCCCCCTTTTCTCTATAAATTTAGATCTTTATTTGTAGCTGCAGAGATGAAGAGAAATATTTCACACCCTTTCACAAGAGAAGTCAATTTTCTCTGCATTTTTTTTCCAAGAAAAGACAAACCTCCCCCCACACTTTGTCAAATGCAAGTATAATAAATAAGAAAACTATTCAATTGGTTCTTGTTATGAAAGCCAAATTTATCAGTCCCTTCAGTTATAAATTTAAAAAGCTGAAATGCATTGTAAGCATGAGAAAGTCACAATATTTTTAATATTTTAATATAAAAAACCCACTTAAACAGCTCTCTCCCTATTTTATAAAGGGAATGTACCAGGAATGTAAAAAATGCAAGGAGATGTGGATTAGGAAAAAAAAAAGATATATATACATATATATAAGTACTGAAAAAAAGCATACAATCAAGAGGAAATGATTAAGAGGATGGATTAGAAATCAGAAAACCTAGAGACCGATAAATGGGGGGGGGGGGCGAAAAGTGACTTTTCCCATGACATTTCAGTGTGCAGCTGAAGGTGAGAAAAATACACGAAGAGCAGACTTTGTTGCTGCTGGAAGCTTATCCTGCCCAGAGAGGCTGTGGAGTCTCCTTCTCTGGAGATCTTCCAAACCCACCTGGATGCCACCCTGTGCCATGTGCTCTAGGTGACCCTGCTGGAGCAGGGGGGTTGGACTAGATCATCTCTAGAGGCCCCTTCCAACCTCAATCAGTCTGTGATAAGAATGAGAAGCCAAGCAAAGTTTGGTGCATATATAACCCTCCCCAGCACAGTTGGGATAATTAGTGATTTTTCGCACAAGTTATGGTACGGATGATATGACAACCAAAGATGCAGAAGAGTTTCCTTCGTACTGTAGTTCCCTATAATGTTCCAGCAGTTCTCTCAAAAGTACATGGCTTTCTGTAGAGGAGTGTTCCTAGCTTGTAAAAATCCTCTTCAAATTACATCCTGTGGGTATTCCTTACAGGAGGGACAGGAGTATCTGAGCCTGAGGTGTAGTTTACCATATTACTGAAATACCTCATTATAGTTTTTGAGCTTTATAGAAGTAGCTACATTACCTCTCAGTCTTCTATACAGATAGCTACATATATTTCTAATGCATAAAAGTGATTTGGGAATAAGATCACTTTCTACCACAGACCAACCAACAAGGACTCACAAATGTCTGTTCCTACAATAATGCTGTCTTCCTATTATGTTAGATACCATGTGACTTTAGTCTTTCAGTTTAGAAATGTTCTTCCAAGATGGCCTATGACAAAATTAGTACAGTGTGTGACCAGCTACTGTAGTGTGAAGGACGTTTTTTTTAAGATGGTGCAGGAGAAGATGAAGTAGATGAGATTGACAGCTAAATGAAACTGTGATGAACGATGTCAACATGCAAGAATTAAACCAGTCTCTACCACTTGATTTCATTAGTAAGCTGCTTTCTACTTCTTTCAAATTCTAGAACCTCCCTAAAGTTCAACATAGACTAGAAATTCAATAGACCTTTTCATTTTCATCAAGGTCCCATCACACTTCATAGGACAGCTGCAGCAACAATCTTCCTGAAATATTATTTGTAGGAAAAGGAGCAACATTGTCTCATTAGTGAGTGCAAGGTCACTTTTTATTTTGACTGTCAGACTCCTGCAGTATCGTATAAGCTAGAAATTCAGAACCAAGGTAAAATACCATGAGAAAGGAGGTTTGGGGCTGCAACTGGTACATCTGATGAATGTATAACGCACTCTTGAATATACTTTCTGGCCTCTCCGTCTTGAACTGGCAGACTGATTGGACTAGTTAAGCCAACTTTGTCTGACAAATAACAAAGGTGCACAGACTAATTCTCCATCAAGACATCCCCCATCAAACTGAAAATTTTATAGAACCAGCCCATCTTGTGAAAGCATATAAAGTTCATGGAAACCAAAAGAATGAAGTTCGACCTTGACAATGTCAATTTTAATGATTATCATGGTTGACAAGACCAAAAGTCATTGTGCTACATATACGCTATGTATATAGGCTTTTGATATTTTTATATATATACATATATATCCCTAACTCTTCATTTCTTACTGGAAGACAGCAGACCACCAGCTCCTCATATCATCTAGCACTACTCTCATTCTAAATAAGGCTAGTTGTCCCATTCTTGATTTTACAGTCACACTCATGCTGCCAGTGACCAGTTTGGTGATCTTCACACTAATCTGCATAATCTTTTATCTTGTATCTAATGTCATCTCCCCAGTATCCATCATTTTGGAAATGGCTTGGAAAAAGCAATCAGCAGTGAGTTTCCAATACAGTATCTTAGAGCAACAGTTAGGTTCCCTGAGCAATAGCCTATAGTTCTAAAAGAGCATATTACCTTGCAACATGGAGGAAAATATTTCCCCCAGATGGAGAGGACTTCTGTGCTAAGGCATCAGACCACAAACAGTAAAAGCCAGGCTAGTGTACAAGCTGAATCATGGTCACTACCGGAAAGCACTACTTTAAGAGACAACTTTTCCATTTACAGTATTTGTCTTGCATCATTATTTTCAACAAAACATGAAGGATATTACCTTATCAGGCCCTGGCTGAAGAACTGGCAGATTCTCCTGTTTGCTTAATGAAAGCTAAACTGTTCTCAATCTCCATAGTAACAACAGCAATCAAGTATGCTCAGAAAGGGATAGACAATCTACTACCACATCAGTCAGGTTCAGCTTCCATCTCCATCATAGACACGTTTTAATGCTGAGCAGGTAACAGCTGGTCAATAGCAACTATAAATCTAAATCCTTGCAGAATACACTCTCACACTTTCAACAGCCAAGCTTTCCTCTTAGAGCTAGTGATCTTTCAAAGAGAGCGCCCACAAAACCTTAGGCTGTACCTGTGTATTTCAGTTGAATATTTTCATCAGGCTTCCAAACCCATTTTAAACTGAAACCAGGTTTAAAAGCCTCTTTTGGTCAGCTACGCTTCTTAGCATCAGTACTAGCCACATATGCTAAATTGGATTAAAATAAATAAATAAATAAAAGCATGCACACACCCAACACCCTGAGACAAGCTGCTGCCTTCTTTCCACTCTCTGACATACTGCAAAGCTATCTTATCTGCCAGTACCAGCCAGCTTGTTGATGCTGTATTAGAAGCAGATAAGCCTTTTATCATCAGACAGTAAGTTCATGCAAAACTTCTGTTTGCTAAGAGACTCCTTCTGTCATCCTAAACTGCTTTTTTGGTAGATCACCTTTCAGATCATGTTGCTCCTTTCCTGAAAGGAGCAACCCTAATCCCTAGCACCTGGCAGAGCAAATGAGACAACGTGTAGCAGCCATTAAGGTTACAGAGTTCTCCAACAGACCTTACTAACATCTCATTAAACTGTTCAATGAAGCTTTTTTTTTTTTTTCCTCCTCCTGCAGATATTTGTGTGGGCATTTCGTTATTCTGAAGAATGAGAGCTTTCTAGATTAGATGCTGAAGTCAGCAAACATTGCTGGCATTGCACATGCCTTTAGAAGACTCCCTGCACAGTTAACTCACCCTACAGTGCAAAAATCCATCCAGACCTAGCTGAAAAGGGGCAAGATCAGCTTTTGATTTCACTTCTTTGCTACATCACAGAAGGACTTTCAGTGGCACTCCAAACAGTGCCTTCTTACACTACCTTTCATTCCTCCTTATTTTACAGTACATACTGAATGTAGCAGGCTTTTCCATGCCATTAAGATGTCTTTTCATAAGTTCTATATAAACAAGGAATCCAATTCATATATATAGGAGATAAGGTTTTCAAAACACATCCACAGCTCTTCCTCTAACTAAAGGAAGACAAGGTTAGAAAAAAACAACTTCTAGAGACTGCCCGACTTTCTTCTAGAGGTAGCTTTTCAGCTTCCCTCCTACATCAGATATTCACATACCTAAATCCTACTCCACAGATCCACAAAAAAAAAAATTACAAAAAAAAAGGCAAACAAACAAACAAACAAACAAACAACAACAAAAAACCAAACAAACAAAAATAAATCAAACAAGCTCCTTCTTCAGCAAAAAGAAAAGCACCCACCAGCCCCTTCATATGCAGGTCTATTGTTTTTGCTTTGCTTTTAAATACTGACTCAGAATCTCAGAATTTACTAACCTTGTTGATAACTAGCATTAGCTTGATTGTTCAGAAGCAAAGCATCTTGTGCCCTTAAGAGTAAGGGGAAGTAATCGATGACTCTTTAAGGACTTCATGGTTAAGAGATAAGCCTTCACCATGCCTGATTCTAATTAGTACTTCAGGTTCTTTAATTACATGCAGCAGCATATAATTCAGGTAAAGTAATTTAAAAATCACACTTTGCTAATTAACAGCTGTGTGGCAAGGATTTTTATATCTTAGAGGGTTATACCTCTTTTAGGTAAAAGATGGTGGAGTTAAAAGGAGTAGGGGGAAGAGAACAAAATTAAGACTCTGAAACAGATTTTAATTCTAATCTGAGTATTTTTTTTTTCTAAGAAAAAGACATTATTCAGTGATAAGTCCATCCTTCTTAACTTACAAACTGATCATATCACAGGTTTATGTGCCCTGGAGAAATTCTGCTGCTCTATTTCTCTGTGTCCCATTAATAAAATAGGTATAATAGCACTGCCCTGACGCATGATCTTGGAGGAAAGATAAATCTACTTCTAAATGCAGACAGGCTCTGAAGCTCTGGTGAGAGAGTTTAAGACAAAGCACCAAGGATTTTATTTGGAATTAAGAGCATTAGAGGCAGGGTGGTAAAAAACAAAACTTAAAATCTGGCATCTCAATTGCCGAACAGCAGACTGCACAGATAATCTCCTCGGACCTGGTTCCCTCTTCTAATGATGTAAAACCACCCATGAGCAGAGAAAGATTTTGACAGATTCACAGTAAACATGTACGTGTGGAATTCAGACAATGATCTCACTGTTACATTGAATTTAAAAATAAATTTAGAAAAAATGCAAATGAAAAAATCATGCGTGGAGCAACGACGATATCTGCCTCCTAGCTAGCAGCCTGCAGCTGTACATGGCAAGTATTCTTTGGTCAAAGCAAGATGTACTGCAATCTAGAACACAAGGCTGTCGTCTCATCCCCAGCTGTCTGTCACCCTGTAAAGTGAGGAAAAAAGCCCTGTTTCTTCCTGCAAGTCTTTACAAGGCAAGATTGGAAATGTTTAAAAGTGGCCTGGCCTGTTGGCATGGGTTATTCTGCCATTCCAAGGTGATTTTCTTCAACCTCAGCTAAGATAAGCTATATTTATTTACTATATTATCTGCAGTTCTTGAATCAATTAAATAATTGTTGCCCAGCATTTTCCCATAAATGAGAGACTCTTTACCCCATCCTTCTCACAGAAGCTCATTTGCAGTCAGAACTGGCTGAGCACTACTGTCACACCAGTTACGGTCTTTGCTCCTTTCTTTACACAGATAAACACAGGCTTGATGTGCGACTTCAGCATTTCTTTCTGCTGGCAGTATGCTTAGAGGAAACCGAGTGACAGACAGAGCTGGCGACGGGCAGACCATTTGCTCTCTTCAAGATATTCAGCTGGGCAAAACAAAAGAAAAGCCACATTAGATTGTTACACCTGGGAAAGGGAAAAGATGGCACTGACTGACATTATCCTAGACCCATAGAAGACACAATGACTTTTCCAGAGCAATGGGCAGATTCAAGTATCTGCATGTCCATCATGTGCTTGACAAGCTCCATTACAAAAAGACCAGGAGGATGGAAAGGTGATCCTCCTGACCTTACAGATATCACATAAGATTGCACAAGCTGTCTGCAAGTGTGAACTGTCAGGCCTTCAACAGATAAGTGAGCTAGTCTGCGTGAACTGTTGCCTTAGTTTGCCATCTTCCTGAGTGGAAATAAAATTTAGTAGTCTCCTTTCTTCAGTTTGAGGATCCTTTCAGAAGCAGCATTTCAAATCCACTGCCACCTGACTTGCATGTTAGTTAGGACTTGCTGGTGTAACCCAGAGTGCTCCTAGCTAAGCAGCATCTTCTGTTTCATGGGCTCACTTGTTCTCCTGTCACGCAAACACATGTGGAAGGCACATCTGGGACTTGTCTTCTTAGAAAGAAGGGTGCAGTCATTCATAATTTACAATGAGGGGGAGAAAGACACAGTCAAATTATTTAGACTTTAAAGATGCTAGGTAAAACAAAGAATGTATATCTAACACTGAATTACAGCATAGGATGGCTTTTATAGACCCAGATCCTGATCTTACCTTTGACAGTTAGACCAGAGTAACTCTAAATACCAGGCAACCTCCTTCTCCCTCTGACAATGAGAGAACAACTTGTCATTTAAAAATGAAGCAGCAGGGCTGGAGAGGAGTAGGCAAGGGAGAGCTCCTACCTCTGAAAATGAGAGCATCCTTCCCCTTTCACTGAGAGCACTGCAAGAGTGACATCGTCCCATTGCCCATATCAATTCCAATCACATAATGTGCTGAGGAAAGCAAAGTTTCAGAATGGCCCTGCAGGTTTTTTGATTCAACAGTCGAAGTAGCTAGATAATCATTTTGAAATAATCCCATTTTAGCAGTCCAGTAAAGTATCTTGAAAAGCAGAATGCCCTCCAACCCCCTAGCTGGGGGACAGATAGGGCACAGACATTTTCATCTTTTTCTGGCTATTCAGGATGAAAATGTAACTAAATGACCCCAGAACAGTCTGTGAACACCTTGAAATGCGGTTTCAAAATCTAGAGACTTCCATCCTGCAAGGGCATGCTAAGAGCTGGATTCTGTCCAATGCAGATGGTGAGAGCTGTGTATGTAAACACAAGCTAAAAAATGAGTGATATAAAGGGAATACAAGGGAATACAATTATCTGCTATGATGTGTTACTGCTGCATAGCCACCAACTTACTCCAGCCAAAGTGGAGGTGAAAGATCCAAAGAGGGGAATATTTAAGTACTTCTTTTGCATCCTGAAGGTCATCGTTATGTCCCTGGCCTCTAAGGCATCATTATTTCCTGCACTTTCATGGATCTCTGTAGTGAAACAGAAAACAAATGATGAAAATTTTTACATGCACCTCCACCTATCTCCACTGCGACACTATTTGAGTTGGAACACAGGTACCTGCATCTCCAAAGTTCAGACAAATGTTCAGTTGCTGCCATCAGCAAACCACTCCTATTTACAAAAAGGATCATCATTTGTGGTAATTTTTCAACTTGGACTCCACAGCCATATGCTAAGACAGGGTGCCCACCAGACTGTGACTTGCACTGGATACAGAAACCCTCCTCCTTGAATTGATCCCCAGCTGGTCACTCCCAGTTAGCAATAGCTCAACCAGCAAAATGTCCAAATGCAATGCCTCCTCTCACGTCCACTAACACACGTGCTCACATCGCAGAGACATACCCTAACTCCAAGGATTTCGTGCCAAGCAGCTCCTAGCACAACTCATTCCCTTTCCTGCCTCCATTTCCTACTATTAAGGAACCTCAGATCCCTGCTGGGGTCTGGTAATGCCACCACCAACATCCAGGTCACAACTCATCTCAAGCAAATGGGACACAGATTGAACAGGACTCTGCTTCTGCCCTGAGACCACACGCAAAGGGCCTGAATTAAACATACAGGGACACAACCCAGGGGCTGGTCAGGCAGGGCAGCAAGACTGCGCAAAGGCCATGGCCCCCTCCTTTCCACTCTGACAGATTTGAGGGTGGAGATGACAAATTATGTGACAAATTATGGCACTTGCTCTGCTTACCTAATTAGTAATTATCAAGGAAAAGGTACTGTTGGCTAATCACATCCCAAACGCAAATATTCCATTACAGGAGTCAGGGCCTGGCACCCTTTTTCCAACTCTATATGGGAAACTACTCTCCTCAATTCACTACTGAACTAATATTACTTCTTCTCCTCCCTCAAACCAAGCATTAGCTCGTTCTGCCCTTTCCCCCTTCTGCAATTAATAGGATTTAAGAAAAACTGTTGTCCCAGTGTTTCAAAAGAGCCAAAAAGTTGACACTGAAGTTACATTGAAGAGGTATATCATATGACTTTTTACAGTATTTCAGTTATTCTTACTCACTTCCTAACAGTAGATTAGTAAGTTATGATTTATCTTCAAAACAAATAAAGACATGCATCTGATGCTTGTTTGAATTGGAGATAATAAAACTCCTTAGAATTTGAGTGGTTTGGGGCAAGTGACTCAACACATCTATGAAACATAATTAAAAAAAAAAGAAGAAGAAACAGCCTCAGAACTCTGGAGCCTCAGCCCAATTCACTTACAAATTCTGGAGGAGAACAGAAGCTTAATTTCTGCTCACATTAATACCTGTTCCTAAAGGAATGTCTTTATTGCTCTTGCCCATCTGAAAAGTCAGAATAGACTGCACTGCATAAAAATGAACTATATTTGCAGCCTAAGAAAATGCTCTTTTAAAATAGATCTAAATTAGTTCTAGCCATCCCTCACACATCTCAGCCTGAAAGAGCACCCTAGCAACAACCTCTAGCATTTTGCAAACATTTGCTCCTAATTATGGGTTCTTAGAACAATAATACACAGCTTCATGCTTTAAGGAAAAGGGCCAAACAAGGCCTCAAAAGTAAGCCTTAAACTTTTAATTTAAACCAGTGCCATAAAAATTCTCAAATATACATTGCAAAACCTTCCCCAAACACTGTTCTGATTAATGGCTCTGAAAACATGTAAAAGCTCAGCTGTCAAGCATTAAAACATAGCCGGAGAAAGAAAGCTCATGTAACAAGGCTAAATAAAAGTCCTTTGAAACAGCTTTTTTTCCTGTACCTCAAAGAGCAGCAGCACAAGACAGCAATACCAACACAACTCCCGAGAGCAACAGGGCTCCCTCACTACTAGTTCAAGGGCTCACATGCCTTCAGCAAAGGGCTCAGGCTCCTTGACAGGCCGCTCTGCCTGAGCAAATCTTCCCTCGCTTCCCCAAAACTGGTTCAGCCTTCCTTAAGCCTGTGTCCATCTCCTTGCATTCCCATACTCACAGTTGTCCCCTGCAGCCTGAAAGCTCACCCAGTTACTGCTAGAGCTTCTTGCACCCCGCAGGCAACCCTGCACTTTCCCTAACAAAGACAGTGCAGGAGAAATGCTTGGGTTTCCAAATACCTCTTGTTTTCATTCTCAGATGCTCTTGCCTTAATGTGCACTGCAGTCCATCTCACATTAGCTGTGCTCACAGGAGAGATCTGGGGGACAGTGCTTTTCTGGGAAGCAGGGCCAGAAGCCCTCAGCTAGAGCCCCTAAGACGACCTATTGACCTCCTATCAAGAGACTCTGGGAGATGTAACATCTGTCTTCAAAGGAATTTGGGTCTCAGGGTGCAATTTCATCTAAGAGGAAGGACGCTGACTGAGAAAATGAGAGGACTGGATTTTTCCCCCCATTTCCTCCTCCTCTTACTAAGTATTATTTAACATTTCCTAGATTATTTTTAGTGATTAGAATCTGTGGTCAGAGTCTCTGTTATCTTTCCAATTTGCTTGGGGCAAGGTGGTAAGGAAGGCATTACACAACTATTTTATCTGACTTTAATGCAAGAACTGGTTTGGGTTGGAAACATCAAACCTAACAGCACAGGAGAATGATGAAGATGTGTAAAGACATGAAATTATTGGCACCGAGTGCTAACATTTCAGTCATTTTAGTGATGGCAGTTTTTTTTTTTTTTTTTTTTTTTTTACTTATAGGAAGTGAGAATATGAGAAATGGCACTGAAGTAAAAAAAGCTCTATTGTTTGCTGAGGCTGGAGCCTCCTTCCATGGGATTAACAATGGATTCCAGCATCACAGGCTCTCTGGTTCTCTGTGCATTTAAAAAGAAACAAGAGAGAGAGTGTTTTCTTTAACATATAATATGTTGGAGAGGGAATGTTCTCTTTAAGGGAGCAGCTACAGTGTCTCCCACCATGAGGCTGAAGTCGGTCCAAGCTACTGCAACACGATTACTATAATAGAAGCGACTACCACTGCGTTTCCCTGGGTCTGGAAGCTGATTCACTGCGGCACATCCAGCATGTCTCATTCAATTGCCATCACCGAGTGCTGGCTCTCAAACCACAACACTTCTAATATGCTATAAAAAAGAGAGATTAAGTCCTTTACTCACCCCACAGCAAAGACCCATGTCAGGCAGCACCACCCCATTGCTTTAAAAAGACTACTGAAAATGCATGTGAAGAGCAGATAGGTAGAAGAGGGGAAAGAAAAAATGGAAGAACCTAGAGCAAACCAAGTTTTTCATACCCACATAAAGAAAAAATTAGGGATTGGTTCAAATTTTCAGCAAAGTAGTGAATTTTTGTTGTTTTGTTTTGTCTGGAATAGAGGATCCCATTAGCTACAGAAACATTAAAAAAATCCTTTTGAACTTACCCCAGATTAAATAAAATTTGGATCTGAATCTTTTGAAGAACTGGGAAAACTTGGACATGGTCCCTAGTGTTGCAGTTCTGGCCCAATCCAACCTAAACCTAGCATTAACCTTAGACCCCTAAGGTTTGTGTTGTCATGAGAACACACGGATACCGAGTTAGAAAATGATGGATTTAAACAGTTTGGTAACAATGGCAGAATAATTAGTTTTTCACATGTTTCAAGAAGAAACTGCTTTTTTAAAAAAGGAGGCTTTTACCAAGGCATTTCAATAATCCATTAAATCATCAATTTAAAGGTTTTGCTGCATTTTTAAGTCTGTTTCTGAAACACATTATATTATTTCTAAACAGTCTTTTTGCTTCTATAGGATAGCATTAAATTGACACGTACTGTGCAAAAAAAAATATCTTACTGTAGTGTTTGGAAATGATTGAAAATTATGTTCATAAATTATTCAGTCATGATCTCTGTGACAGAGATATTAGAAAGCTGGGCCTTTTAGCTCAGATACTAATAAATGGCAGCAATAAATATAGTGTAATGATTATATTATTGGACAAGGTTAAGATGACACAGCTATTACAAGGTTGAAATATCCAGCTGCTAATATAAAAAGGATCAAACTTTGCCATCTGAAATGAATGTTAGATTATTTGCTACTGCACTATTTAAAGGATACCTGGTAGAACTAATGCTTGGAGATAGAGTAGTATTTCTTTTAATTTTTAGCTTTCTTTGGGTAAACCAAAAGTAGAGCTTCTGTTAAGCCATCTGCTCTATTGCTTATGCATATGGCAATTTACAAAGAGCTGTTTCCGCTTTTGATGGGCTTCACCAACTGTGTTTAAGAAAATAGTCCTTCTAAACAGACCTGGTCAGCATTCAAGCTGTTCTGCTTCCTGTTATTTGTAGTTCCTTGTGAGACAATTTCAGTGGTCCCAGGGTCTTCTCTTAATTAATCGAGTTCTCAGCCTCCATCAGCAGTAAGGACCAGCATGTGTTTTCTTAGTAGGATGTCAAGTGTGATCAGTTTTGCAGATGACATTAACATTGGAAACACAGCTAACACCCATAAGGGCTGAAGCCAACTGCAAAAGCAGTTGGGTGCCATTAAAGTAAAGGAAGAGATGGGATACTCATAGCTGCAACATCCTACCAGAAAGGAGTAAAAATAAACAGCTCTGATTCACAATAAATGAGAGATAAAAACAAGCTGATGTGCTAAGTGCTTTAAAAGGTATTGATTTTTATCTTGTCTCCTTCTTACTGTCCTTTGTTTTTATTTTTTTTCCCTTTTTTTTTTTTGTGCTGGACAGAGTACTGCTGCTATAGAACAGAAGGTGAAGAGGGAGAGCAGAGATTCTTCTTTTTGAAACTAATAACCTCTCCTTTTTCTCCTGGAGACAGCAGCCCAGTAGCTGGGATACAAATCAGGACTAATATGTGCTTTGTGGAAGAAATGCCAGTTTTAACTTTCATTCACATTAGAGAAAAGGTTAAAATTCAACCCTTTGTACAGATGAAGCAGTATCATGCTAAGGAGGTGTATTGCTATGAGCATGTGAGCCAGCAGGAAACAACGGAATTCAATATCTGCCATTGGGTCTAATTACCACTCATTACCATGTGCTTTTTATTTTCTTTTGTAAAAGTTTATACCTTAGAAAGGAACATCAAGGTCAGCAGCTGACTCATGTAAATGCTCTGCAGTAAGGTGGATGGCATGTCTTGAAGCCTATAAATATCAAAAGCTCCACTATTTATTTATAAAGAAGTTTTAACAAGTATTTTAGATCTCTATGGAAGTACAGCTCTGAAGAAAGGTTCTTTCCCGGTTTGCATATCAGTGCAGTAGGCATATTCAGAAGCCTAAAGGAATTTAATAGTATTCATGCTAACATCAGGGAGATCCACCCAGGGCATCATAATGTTTTGGGGCGCAGTTTTCCCTCTGCACCTTGGCATCGTTGACTCAGGGTCATCTACAAAAAACTGCAGATAGAAAGGGGGGACAAAACATATTAGTCCCCAAAGAATTCAATAGTAGCTATGAATACTTAGGTAAGGAAGAAAACAAATCCAAATACTATGAGTTACATGAGAATGCTCAGAGGAACACATTTCTCCATTTCTTTTGTACCTGTGCCTGTTATTCTATATAGTACAGCTTTTTTTTTTTTTTTTTTTTTTTTTTTTTTTAAATTACTACCGACCTACCTATCAATGAAGAAGGGATCGTTGGTTGGCTGAATATTGAAGATACTGTGAGTCAAGTGAATATTGAAGATACTGTGAGTCAAGCCTTGTAGCGAGTATGAGAGTAAATGCATCAAGTTTATGCCCCCCCCCCCCCTTTTTTTTTTTTTTGCTAGGAGAAAGTCAGCTGTAAGCAAACAGATCCTGGTCAGAATTTTCCCCTCTGGAACAAATTTTTCTTCAGAGTAAAGCATATCACAAAAATATATTTCCCCGTTATATTTTCCCAGGAGCATGGAGATTTTTTCAGGTCTTTAAGAGGAAGCAAACGTTCTGGTCTTGATTTTTTTTTTGAAGCAAATGTTTGAGTTTCGTCAACATGAATATGATTTTTTTCATTTTGAAACATATAAAATAATTGAGATATTTCCTTTTATCTTTTCAGCGTTAGCAATTTACCTGAACTTATTGTAGAATCTTGTCTTCTGAAGTTCTTTGATGCTACATTTAAAAATAAAGCTTGAGAATTTCTATCTTTTGGAGAACTTCATCTGTGACAACTTTGAATGGCTTATAAAAAGTGATCTCACCAAAGCATACTGCTACATTCCAAGATAATTACTATGACTTTCAAGTATTATGGTGTTTGATTTCTATGTTAATTAATATACATCTTTTAAAGAATTTTTGTAATTTCCTAAAATCGGATCCATTTCAAAGCCAGAGGGAGTTAATAGGAAAAAGATGAGGAATTAACTGTAACATACCCCCAAAAAATAATAATTCAAAGCTGCATAGAGTAAAATGTACACATTCAGTCTTTGAAGTACTCCTGTAAGAATACTTCAACTATATGACACACACTCTCTACACCAACAAAGCAGCATGTTTTCTCAAGATCTGTGTTATCTGAAATTTTATGAAATCATTGTTATTGGTAATAAATACTTCTGTTCATATATCACAAATATTTAAGCAATTTGCCATATCAGATTCCTTTATAAATAACCTGTCACCACTGCTTAGTCTTGCTCTGGTAGGTGAGTATCAAATAAATGATGGTATAAAATCTTTCATGTAAAATTAATCATTTGTAGCTTTCCCTTCAGCTCCAGTTGCAGCTATAAATCTGTCTGTTCTACTGTGAGGCGCTGTATCAAGCTGCAAATCTGCAGCATGCCCAGGTTACTAACTCGAGGACCGAACCAAAGTCGCCTGATGTCAGTAAAAGGCTTCCCTTTAGCTTCAGCAGTCTTCTGAGCAACCCTATCAGACTCAAAAATCACATCTTCAAGGAAATACCACTGGCATAAAGTAGTAACGTGAGGTTCAAAGGGGAGGAAAAGGCTGGGATTGGAAGATGAGGGGATGCGATGATCAACAAAGTGACCCTGGAATGACGACTAAAGGTCAAATCTAGATCCTTACAATTGGAGTGAATGAAGAATAATCTTGCAAGCACAGTGTCACAGACTGAATGAAAAGTAAGGTTTCTTCCAGGTAACTTGTCTAAACATTTTTTCCCTCTAAGTTTGGGAAGTAAAGCTGTTTCCTGTGGTCACAGCAAAAGAGCCGTTCAACAGAAGCCCTGGTGCTACAGAGGGAGAGAAAGAGGCAGAGGAGCTGTCAGCAGTTCTTTTATTTTTTATTCACTTAATGGATGGTAGCCAAAGGGAAGTAATCAAATATAGCTCAGATAAAGATACAAAGAATTGGGGTTAATAGTTTCCAGAAGAGAAAGCTGATGTAATCTTCCTGTGAGAAAGAAAAAAGTTTATTTGTTTTATAGACAAGGCTGCTAGGAAGGGACTGAACTATACTTCTCTTGAACGTGTAGTGCTCTCACACTTGTAAGTCCCCTGGCTCCTAATAGCAAAATATTTAAAACAGTGGCAAACTGAGACACTTTTAAGCAGTGCGTTGCCATTCCTGCAAAATGCCATAATAAATGAACATTCTCTTTAAACAAGTCATAACAGAGTTATTAATGCAGGTTTATAAATCATAAAACTAGAAAAGGTAAAAACATCTGCAAATAAATGTCTTTCTGGGCAGAAATGCCTTTTTAAGAATTGCCCAGGCTAGAATGAAAGGCAATGAGATAAGGTTTATTTAGAGATATGTCAAACTGCTCTGTGCATGTCCAAGTGCAAACTTGCCAAGAACCTAAGAAAATTCAATTTGGAGGTTTGGTGCTGACCCATCACTTTGTTTTATTCTGGCTCACATAAACATCAGGCACTTAAATAACTACTTTACCATACATTTAATCCCTGTATAAAATAACGAAGTGCAACAGCTTGAAACAACTTTTTAATCAGTCTCAGGCAGCTGGAAATTTGAAATATAAGAAGCATCCAACTGGAAGCAGTTGTTTCCAAGAAAACTCTTTACGGTTGGTAAATTCTCCGGTGCTAATTTCAGAATTTCAGATACCATATGCCTAAAACCAATGTGATGGTAGAACAAATTGCTAATGCAGTGTGCTGTGGGAAGGAGATATAATGATATTTACATGATCAGCAGGTGCATATACGGAAGATTTAGTTGGAAGTAATAGGGATTCCTGGGAATACCAGGTAAAGATATTTGCAAGAGCATCAAACTGAAATCTCATCTTGCTTGTCTACTACTACTTTTTTCCAAGGGCAGTAAATAAGTAAAACTATAACTATTCTAGTATTATCTATTCTCCTTTAATGTACATCCCCATGAAAGTATGTTTTTTTTTCCTGTGTTTCCTCTTGGGCTTGAGTAAAGCATCTCAAAATGCTTTTATGAATCCAGCAATAGGCAGTGAGATTTTCTTATGCAGTTCATCGTTTAGCTGAAACATAACCATCAAAATCCATTAGAAATAAACACACTTCCCCCTCACCCCAACCATATGAGAAATCGGTATTCCCTTTCTGGGAGCTTTCCAGAAATATCCACTCTTACTTCCTTTCCTAAGAATGATATTCACAAGAAAAACAAACAATTATCTCAGACAATAGTCTTCTCTCATACCCCACAGCAGGCATAGACTGTGATTTGCCTAATTTGCGTCTTTCCCATTGAGATCATTAGCAGCCACAGGTTCTAATTAGGAATGGACACAGTTTTGGGGTCAAGAATATCCCTCTTATGGGACAAAAGAGCTTTGCCATTGGATTACCAGCAAATTCACATACTATTTTTGGCTGTGCATGAAAGGATGCAATTCATTCTTTAGGTCAGATTAGTCAAAGAAATCTGGGAGCCTTTCTTGGGGTTGGGAATATATTCCGCAAAGAAACCATATTACAGAGCACAATAAGCACTTTCCTGTGTCATGGCATAGGGAAATGCATCTGGGTACTGAGCACTGACTCAGAAACAGCAGCTCCCAAAGCCTAGTCAATAATACTGATAGAAAACAGTTGACATGATGTAGGCCAAACTACACTGATAACATAATTGTATATTTGGTTATTGGAGCTGTATGTTCTCAGACCATGATAAATTGCAGGGCTTATAATTAGACAAAACAAGTAAAATTTGTCCATATATTGCACAGCCTGTACTATTCTCCTCAAGAGGAAACATTCAAGATTTGTCATGCAAAAATATGCATAACACTAAGCACTGTGATAAATGCCCAGACAGCCCTGGATATAGGAATATTTCACAAATTCATTTAATTAGACAGGTAGTATCTCCAAAGCAGAGATAAACAATAATCCATAACTGGGATTGTTATGGTGGGTTGTTTGATTGTTAGTTTGTTTTGCAGGGGGAGGAGTGAGGTTGTTTTTGCAGACAATACACATCATTGATGTAGAATCCTTAGCAATGTGTAGGTTGCATTTCAGGACACTGGTCAGACATACAAATTGGTTAAACACTGCACTCAAAACCCAATCTTCACATCTGCTTTGTCCTAAATGCTAGCCGCAAGATAAAGAACTGGAATAGTGATTAAGGAGAGTTTATACCAAGAGCAAGTTATACTAGTTGTAAGTATCATAAAACTACATACCAAGGTTACTATTTTAATTCTGGTAAGCACATCTCTGATTCACTGATGTGGTTTCCAGATGCCATTACTGTCAGTTCATTTATAATCCCTTAGTTCCCCCAACCCTGGCCCTATCCGAATGACTTTATCGTTATCAAGGGACTTTTGGTATTACAGAAGTATGCACACTACGTATGCTTCCTGTAACTGCTGCTATGTAAAACCATAGATGTATGTCCCCACTCTCTGTCTCCAGAGATGTAAGGGCTAAGACACTCCATTCAGTACAGCATTGGCCTCTAGTATCCTAATGAGCAAAGTGAGTCACTTATTCTGGTAATATCAGTTCAACCTACTTCACAACTACTTCCCTCCTTAACCACGGGTACCACGAGGAAGAAAGCTGAAACACTGCAACTCTGAAGCCCACTATGTTTCATTGAGGAAATAGTCAACCTTCAGTCAGATTGCATGGTAGAACCTTGCAGGGAGTTTGCACACACCAATCAAAACCAAACAAGATCTAATTTGAGGTAAGTACATCACTTTCAAAGTTCAAAGAAAACATACCTTCAAAGTGTGGCTTTGAGTAGAATCTGTTGTGGATATCCCTAAAAAGGCTCAGCCACAGAGCTATGGCAACCGACACAAGTATGTGCAAATCACAGCATTGCCAAACAAAGAAGTTTGATCTCTTAGCTGACAATGCCTACTGCCAGAATTACACGGCACAGGGGTATTCTTATTGCATCAAAGTTGATTCAGACTGCATTGAAAAGATAAGCTTCTAGTACTTATAATTTCTAGATTAATCTTCTAAACACAGAGCATATCCAAACCAAAGAAATCAGTTACCCTGTTTAGCTCAGCATTATTTAATTCTGAAGCTCATTGAGATCATTTATAGACTAATATTCATATATTGTGATTATTATTCAGCATTTTTGCATTCCAAACCTTTCTCTGTTAACATCCCAGCTTCTAAATTCCTAAACGCCTATCTCACAACTACATTTATTTTCAAAGACAAATATGTTGTTATGTGCTGGCAGTTATTCTAAAATATTTTAAGTACCAGCAAATTTGAGAACAACATAAATAGCATAATACAAACAAACATACAGTAAGAGTAAAAATGCTCCGATTTTTAAGTATAGCTGAAGCTGTTGCAGTATGTTCATTTTAACTTATCTGCAACATCATCAAGAATAGTACATCCTGTTGCAGGACGTAAGTCAAGGCGATGCAAATGATGTAGAGTCTTAGATGTTATTCCTGTCTTCAATTCTGTTTCTGCTTTTCGTCTCCTGCCCTTTGTAGCACCAAGGGATTTGTTCTGACCAGGCAGAAGTTGTCTTTTCCCACAGCCTATGCTACTTGGGTGGAGACTACAGTGCATTTGCCAAGTGGCCTGAACACGAGGGATTAATTCCAAATGCACCAAAATTTTCCAGTAGGACGTCACCTCACCATGGAGTTGTTTCCAGAATCTTGCAAATGCAAGAGATAGAAGTATCTCAAGCAACTGCTTCTTCGGTTTCTAAATATGGTTTGAAACAAGCTGATTCTGTTCCAGAGGCTAAACCATGTGAATTTAGAATACTCTCAGTAATAACCTTTTTGTTCCTTTAAGCCTGTTTAAAACAAACAAACAAACAAAAAAAACCATACACACCTCGACATCATCAGTAACTATATTTGGAATTAGTAGGTGAACAAGTACAATAAACACAGCCAGTTAAAGACTCTGTGGCTTTTGTATCACTGCAGTAACTATGGCACAGAGCATAACTTCTAACAGTAGAGAAAACTTAAAGTTTTGCATGATGACCTTCTACACTTCTGACCATCTTAAAACTCTTACCATAAGAAGACTTTTATTCTGCAGCTTACCTGCTTGCTTTCTTAATATACAGTATGCAGCATTGTAAAACTCTGATCTGTGCTTCCCACTTTCTTTTTCACTATGAGACTGACTCCTGCCAGGCCTGATACACGCAAAATGTCCTGGGCATTTTGAAAATCATGACACCGGCAAAGAGAGCATAGGAAGATTGATTGGGATGCAAAGAGAAGAACGAAGATTTGATCAAGATGCAAAGAGAGGAATTAAGCTTCCAGATTATTTAAGCTACCAGTATGACTGATATCAACCATAAAATATCTCAAATGCTCAAAAATAAGGTAGAGAAACTTGGAAACATAGAATTAGAAAGAACAGTATCTATCGGATTTTTTTAGTTTGTTATTTAGGTATTGAGACATAGTGTTAACTTTTGTCATGTTCTTAGGCTGCATTACTGAGCATTTTGCTGTCTTTCACTTAACCATCAAATATCACAGAACTAAGAGAACAAAACAAAAAACAACAAGAACTGTCCATCCTATCCTATCCTCTAGCAGCTATGACAGTGTTTCATTAGCCATGTTTTACAAATGGAGAAACCAAAACAAAGAGCATGTTCATGGGCCTCAGCTGTAGAAGAAAGGCAGAGCAAGGTGAGCACCAGTGGTTGCCTCTGTGCATTTCGGACCGCTCAGAAACCCAGAGGAGCTTCCCCAGGGAGGAAGGTATGTAAACCAGTCTCCCACATCTGCTATTCAGCCCACGAACATATTTCTAACTATGGGCATCTTGATGCTCCTGTCATAAGAGAAGCTCCCATAAAATTAGGTTCTTGAATAAAACACAAAAACTCATCAGCTCATCACATAACCTGCATGGCAACACTGCATCCCTCCTACCTTCCTCTGGTATTAGGATCACTACTTTCCTTGTTCTCTTAACCCTGACTGAAGCACAAAGACCAAGGCTTTGATGAAAAATAAATAAAAGAATATAATTTCAAGAAGTACAGGAGGGGAGCAAACACGGGCTCTCCTGTGAACTTGAAAGGAGGGAAAAGTCATTTACATTTGTTTCTGCTTTTAAATAACTCCCTAACAAAAGAAATCAATATAAATACATTAGAAATGACAAAGGTACTGTCATTGCCATTTGAGGGTCTCACAGGACATTTGTACATTAAGCCAAAAAGACAAGAAAGAAAGGCTAAATTAGCGAGTATAGTAGGATAAATAATTAATTCACAGAAACATCTGAACATCAAAATGGCAAATGTAAAATGTGCTATAAAAAATATGATCAGCTGTTATCTTGTAATTTCTTTTTACTTGATACAATGGATTTATTCCAATATGGACAGTTTGTGGCAGTACTAAAAAACCCTAGCCTTGTGCAAAACCAGTGTTTGGCTGGGACAGATGTATATACGTATATAAATGAAAGAATCTCTTGCTATGGTTTTTGCTGTTTTGTTAAAGCACAGGAGTCTTGATGCTTCAGGCAAGATCTACATTTTTACTTTCCATTACTGGGCATCAGCACATATTTCTGCAGAACTCCCACAGGAATCTAGAAACACCTACAATTCTGTGTGAGAGGATGCACAGTGCAGAGCTAAGCAAAGAAGGGAGCAAACAGAGATGGCTGTGTGTGTAAACATAGTACTATCTAAATACTAACTGTAAGCAGCTTATTTATTCTGTCTAGTGCCCTTGAAATACGAAAGCAGCTCCCGATTCAGATTTTGAATTACAGGCAAGAACTCAAGGTTGTTCAGTCCATGGATAAGGCTTAAATCTTTTGCAGGGAAAGTAAGGTGGGAAATAGTTTTTTGTTTGTTTTTGTTTTGTTTTCCTCTGAAAAGCAGAAAACAGGAGAATATTGCTTTCTTGCTCTCCATAATTTACAGCCTTCATTTAATATTCAATCTAAAATACTAGGGTCACAGCTGAATTCAAGGCTGATGCCTAGCCACCTAAAATGCTGCACAGCGTCAGAGACATGGGAGAGAATTACCTCCAATACTGCAGCCAATAGCAGCCAATACTGCAATCAGAGCATGAAGGTTCAAGAAAATGGGTTCCTGTAAAGCTGAGAAATCATTTTAAAGCAAACAAATAACAACAAAAATGTTTTGAATAAGTTACTGTAGGTAACTTCCCTAAAAATGCAATAACCCACTACACTCCTCCATACTGACCCCATTGCTAAGAGACGCACACGGACACAAGACAAGAATTCACCTCTCCAAACCTCAGCTGGGTACACCCGAGCTAATTAAATCGATCATTTAGAAGGACAAGGAGGGACAAGCTTGTACAAGGTCTAAGCTGAGTTCAGATGTCTACATTGACTAGTGACTCACTACTGGTAAGTATTTTTGGTCCATTAACAGTGTCTATGTAACGAGATGTGTAATGGATGGACCCACACGTACGAATTGGGAGTTGCACCCATGTCCAGCTACACCGTGCAGTAATGCAGCTGTTTCAGAAGCTAGCGTACATAGGACAAGGAGCCAACTCACACCTCCACCACTAAGCATTGCTGTCAGCAGTAGAAACCTGGAGCTTTAACCGGCATGAAATAAAATTCCTCCTCTCAGGAGCTAAGGCAATATCATTCCTTACTTAAAAACCTCTTCGCCAGTTTTGTGAAAAGAGCAAATACTCTTTTTATGTCTGTCTTAGACATGGTTTACTTCATCTGCTGCTCTGCCAAGCCTATGGGAGAGAAATGCCAACAGATTTCTCATAGTGTTTAGCTATGTCCTTCAGTCTGGGGGTAAGCATAAGAAAAAGCTCATCTGTCCCTATCTCTCCTGACATAACTGTCTTATCTGAAAAAAGCAAATTAGGAAAGTATGATGTAGCTCTAACAGCTGGGAGTGTTCAGCCCTAAGAAGCTGATTGGCAGGTGCAGAGCTAAACTGTGCTGCAAAATCAGGAACCAGCTTCATGCAGTGGCAAATATGACATTAGGTTATTCTGATCCTGAGTTCTGTCTGGGACTGTCCTTAACCTAGAGCAAAAGAAATGTATAAATAAACTCAAACTCTAAACACATCCTTTCTCCACAACTTATGGGAAGTCTGAACTAATTTTCAGCTAAAAAGCAAACATGTTGCAATATTTCTGCCTTCTGCATCCATTCTGTGTTCCACTGAAAGACATAGAAAGATATGCCAAAATAACACAAAATGAATGTTCTTCCTCTCATGCTCCCAGCAAGGCAGGAAATACTGTGGCCTTGTGAGAAATTAAAAAATAATAATAATAAAAAAACAACAACAGAAAAACCCCACCACAACTCTGTCTCATCCTGCAATGAGTTCCATAGAAACATCAATGGAACTCATTATTATACTCTAGCCTAACGCTGAGCTTTAGCTCTTTTTTTGAGTTGGTTTTTATTTTGTCCAAAACAGACTACACATCTCTGGTATAGCTCTGCTGGCTTGTCAGAAACTAAACTGCATTCTCCAACTTCTTTTAAAATAAGATACCAAGCAGCCATGAAATGGTAATGACTTTTGGTATTTGACTCATTTAGCCGACAGGAGGAATGTAGGTAAAACTTCGTTGACTAGTGCTGAATTATGTATGGTCAGGATCAGATTAATACTGGCATTTTTTCTATGCTTGCCATGATGAATAAAAGCTCAGAAAAGCTTTATTTTGAAATATAAATGTGGCTGGACTGAAGAATTCCGGTAGCTCTTTCCAAAATTACGCAGTTAGAAAAGAATTGTCAATCTACTTTATAAGGAATAATGAGTGTTAAATCTCATTCAAGGTTGTCACTGTTACTGCATTGTACATAATTTTCTTAGAATTGAGTACATTATATTGATTCACATATTAGATGGTACCCTTATGCCCTGTTCTTTGAATGATTTAATCTTTTGTATATAAAGCCACAAAAGAATCCTGAAAAACCTTTTCAATTTGTTGATCTGAAAAACTGAAGAAGCCTAGTTATTTTGTAATCTTGACTTCATTATCTCACAAAGTACAGCTACATGTGTTCCATTTTAACTAATAAGTATGCCCCTGAAATTTTTAAATATGCCATTCAATATGCAGGTTTTTTCACCCATCTGCAACAAGATGTTCTGCCAACAAACTCACATTTGCATGACACTGCAATATTTCCATTAGCTTGGCTGATGAAAGGTTTAAGGAAGTAAAATGTTGACAATTTTCAAACATTTTAAAGAAGTTTTTCCCTATAACTCCTTCTAAAGGAAAAAAAAACAACAAAAACAAAAACCTATAAATCAACTTAAAGATCTGAAGCAAATCATTATGATTTCTTAGTTTATCTAGCTTCTTATGTTTACTTTAGGTAGCACAGAAATTAACATTTCTTATGCACTGCTATTTAAGATACTTTGAGGAAGTCATCATTATAAATGAAAGGTACATCCTGTAAAAGCTGGGCATAACACCAGAAGAATGGGTCACACTGACATGAGTAAAACATAATCCAGAATACTCTTTGGCCCTAGAACAATATGTGAGTCCAATACTGATAGCAGCCAAAAGGGAAAGGAACAAGGCAAAGGACAGCAAGGACACAACCTGAACCAATACCTGTCATATAAAGCCTAACAGAAGCTAGCAAGCCTTACTCAGAGAAGCCCCATCCCAGATAGGCAAACTGAGACCATCAAAACAAATCTCAGCCCTCAAACGAGGGCATGCCAAGAACCATGCAGTGCAGGATACACTAAATTCTCTTCTGTCTTCATCTACTTTCTGTATCTGCTGGAAGTTGTTGCAGAGCCATCTGAAATGCAAGTGCACTCCTCTCACCTGTGGCAAAGGGTGACAAATTCTGGAATCAGGCAATTACCTTCTATTTTTTTCTTATCTTTTAACATATTAAAAAAAAACCCAAACACATACACACAAAGTAAAACACAAAAGTATCATATTGGGAAAATTGTCTTGAATTTAAGAAGAAGATTAGGTAAGGACCTCATAAAGCACCAATTCTTTCACATTACTAACAGGTTCAGAGTCTCTAGGTGGGAGAGGAAGGTGGGTACACTATCCCCGTCTGGGTTCCAGTTGTTGTCAAGCAACACTTCTACATACTTCAACGCACTGGCTAAATACTGGTTAAGGACCCCCCCACCTAAGGCTTTAATTAGCTCATCATCCTCTTGCCATCAACAAGATGCAGCACATGCAGTTCTACTCCTGCTCTGCATAAAGCTAACTTGATCTTTCAGAGGATTTTGTCCATCAGTATTTGTAAATGCATGCTGTTTGTAAAATGAATAATCTAAATCTTACTGTGTGGGAGAGCTGGGATTTTTCTTCTGGAGGTTTACCCCGAAATAACTCTTGTGGCTTCTGGAAATGCTACACAGATGAGAATTCAGCCTACCCTGATTCATAGCAGTATTTTTTTTTAATATCATAAGGAACTAACAATGATAGACTATAATAAAAGCCCATTATTAAAAGTCTGAGCTGCAGTAAATTCTTTACAGACAAGTTCTTGTGCCCACACATTGCTCCACGTAACGTAAAAGAATATCATATAAGTACAATTCAGTCCCATGTAAGGCAACCTCTTTGAGTCTGAAGCCGGGTTTTAACTTAAGAATTTTAATAGCCCACTAAGATCCCTTAGCCAATGGACAAAAATTTTATGTTGTTCTTTTTCTCCTTCCTCTCCAGAGGACACCTTTAGCTCATTGCAATTCTGCAGATGGTATTGGAATCATCCCAGGCACAAATCTGCTGCTACTGCATTGATCTATCCTGCCTAACTCTAAGGAGTAGAAATAAACATGTTTGGTTTTAATCTCTTTTAATGCATCAGTGGCAGAGCTGAGGGGCTCTGGGAGAAGTCTAATTCGGGGCAGTACAAAGGTTCTGGTAGGAAGGAGCTCAGAGGCTCATGTTCTTCTCACAGTAGGACAATATGATGCCCATGTTAATTTAAGTGGCCTTACCTTCTGGATTTACAGTTTCTAATGCCCTTGATTAATTTGTTCACACAGCTCTTATTAATCGAAAACAAGCCTGAGAGGGACCATTTAAAACATCTTTACATTTTCATACCATTAACTCAGAGCAAGAATAATTCCCATCTAACTAAGTGCAGTATTTAAAATCTCTAACAGCAGTGGGTGAGAAAGAGCTATGCCTAACGAGGCATAGCCCACTATAACATATGTTTGTCAGTAACGCAAAACAAGGGCCAGAATTTATTAAGCATAATTATTGTACGTTCGCTTCTTGAGTCTCTGATACTAACAACTCAGTGCGGAACCAGATCACATTCAGGGAGGAAGAAAAAAAAAACAAAACAAAACAAAAAAATCAAGAAACAAACTCCATTATCCATATCTTGGTTTTATTTCTACCATCTACCATCCCTTCTTTAGCAACAGCCAAATTGCTTCTTGAGACAAATCTTTTAAACTAGCAGTGGCTGCCAATGGGTCTCTGTATTTGCATCTGCAAAGGGGTGGTACACACTGCAAATCACGTAGGAAATAACAAGATACTCTGACCTAAAAGACCAATTTAATTTTCTACTGGATCTGAAAATTATAACATATTGTCATGCAGTTTATGGAAGAGTCCAAATAATATGCAAGTCAATTCAGCAGACAGACTGGGAACTCTGTTGGTGATAATGGCAGGTGTTTCACTGACTTACTCAGAGACCTCCTCTTGTGTAGTATGAATTCCACAGCCTCTTTGAATGATTTGCTGGAAATATATGGTTAAAAATATATAGTCAACAGCACCACTTTTTGCAAGGATGTAGCACGTAACAGTCAAGCAAAAAACAGGCAACATGAATAGCTATGGAAAAGGGACACTTTACATCACTACAGCTCCTTGGCTTGGAGCCTGATCTTTCCGAAGTCCCATAGCACTAATCTGGCATCAGTGAGCATGTACCACCATCATAACCGTCCTTTTCTATTTTATTAGTTTTGTATAGAAAGGTGAGTAACTCCTGAACGAATAATCTCCGCTATCTTCTCCTTAGGAAAATAATAAAAAATAAAAGCACAAAATGTACAACACTAACCCCCAAGAAAAGGGACCATTTTTCAAGTTAACTTTCAAAAATATCTGTTCTGATCTCAGATATATTTTACAGGCAGGTAGTCTCAGCTCCCTGTTAACTAATTTTAAGCACTTAACTAGAGTTACCCTCGGTATCCTAGGAAATAATGAGGCACCTACAGACAACAACTGAGATCTTAGTGGCACGAACAGCTTATTTCTCTCTACTGATTGCAGGGAAGCCTTAGGACGACTATGTTTCTAACTAAAGTGCATCAATTACGCACCTAAAATTAGACAGGATGAATGCAGGTCTGCAGAGCTGAGCATTTACAGGGAATCAGTAGGCCCAAGGTGCTTATATAGCCATTCTTCAAAAAGTCTTTTGTGCCCCATATTAAGTTTCTAAGGGTATGATTCCCACTGAATTCATTTGGAGTTGGTGAACAACTACTTTTTAAAGACTTTTGACAAAAGCATATTTAAAAAATACTACTTCTGTTTTCATGTGCTTTGAGTGGCTGTGCACCACTACAGAGCAGCTGAATATCTAAGGAGAAGAGCTAACCAATTACTAACCAATTACTAAAAGAGATACAGTCAGGAAAGAGAGAAAGTTGAATTGTCTTGCTGGAATTTTCAGCATCTTCTGGGACCCCTGGAGAATCCTTCTGGCTTTATGGGACTGACATGGTTTAAGAAGGTCGTGGATACTACAGCTGACAGCATTCCCTTCAGCAAGTAAATAAGAGGGGCACAAGACAGTAGCAATATGTAGTAGCGATATGTGCCCTTTCTAAGGCACATTTGAGAGTTGTTTTTGTAGTTATTTGCAAGGCGAAGATATCCTCGGCTTGGCACATGAAATCAGGCACAGTCTCAGCAAATCCTTTGGAAAAAGAATAATAAACAGAGGCTCAAAGGAGAAATCCAGAATAAAAACAAGCGAAATTGGTTGGCTGTATTTAGAACACAGAAATCCAAAGACAGTAGAGGATTTAACAGACCAGTTCACACCACAGAAACAAGTCAAAGTGTCTATCACTGATAATCTCCCATAAGTAATCGGAGAAAAGGAGAGAAGGAGAAGAAACAAACAAACATATAATGAAGCTAGCCAAGTCTTGATTGCTGAATGCTGTGGAAAGAAGAACAGTTCTGCTTGAAGAAGAGTCCTTCCACCTCTAAATAGGTGGAAGATCCAACAAACCTAGCAGTGACAGGAAGAAGGACAGCACAGTTCCAATCCACTGAAAGATATCAATTTCCTTCACTGTTCTCCAGTTGATCACTTTATTGTTAGATGGGAGTATTTTAATGTTGATACTTTTGTCATTGCCTGCTTTTGGTATTTCCTACCTCAGCATGGGCTCTGAATGCAAAAGAGTGCTTTACATCTACTTGGCTTTCTCATCTCAGTTAAGGAGCAGGGATTTGATCATTGGGAAGAAAAAAAGTCACAACTGTCACCCATCAGACATATAAAACAGCATGTAGAATGAGAGAAAAAGAAATAATGTTTAGCAGCACTACATATCACCTATTCAGGGCAGGCCTATCAGTCAATTTTAAAGAAAAGAAACAACAATAACAACAAACCTGTGCTCATCAGATAAGGCATTGCTCTGTTGAGGAAATCAGGCACACTTATTCCCTGTATGCAGTACAAAACTGGAGCTCTGCTGGGTCACATATGCGAGGGAATGCTGCTAAGCTACAGCAGGGAACAACTGCCAATATTTATTGGTAAAAGTGGTAGAGGAAGAGGCAGAAAACTTTCTATCAAGAAAAGACAACTTCATATGAAATAATTTGTCACAGAACAGATGTGTTGCACTGAGCACCTTCCTAAATGAGATGAAAGGCGGAATGGACACATCAAGCTGTTTCTAGCTCAGATTTTATTTCTATATTCTTTGTTCCAGCTAAACTCAATTTCAGTTCAAATGAGTTTCAAACTCAGTTCAGCCATAAAATAGTACTATGTTGATCTTTCTTATATTACAGCTGCTGTACTGCAGGTGCTTGTGGTTAGCAAGAGGTTCAGATAATAGTGGGAAATGAAGTGCTTCAGTAGCTAACTCTGAAGAAACGGTACTTAGATGCAAGGCTGTTCACTCTATTAAATAAAATATGGAATTTTAAGTGTGACTAGTTTACATAGGTGATATATGAGCCTAGTGGGGGGGAAAAAAAAAAAAAAAAAAAAAGTGCTGTAATGAATCTATGGTCCAGAGCAAGTTAAGCTTTTTAAAGCAAGAGTTAGTAACAATAGGTCCAGAGAAACTAAGAAACAGATTTTTAGCTAATATTTGCCTTCCATGATACAGAGATAATGTGTATTACTCTTACAAGGGTAAGTGAAGATGAAAAATGTTTCTCACACCTAATCCCTCTTCCCAGTGAACATGTTCCTCTAGAAAAAGATTAAAAACCTTCTGCATAGACCAGTTTGATGTAGGTTCAGCAACATTTTCCTTCATTACAGAAAACATAAAACATATGCTCATATGGGACACAGGTTATGGCCTTCCTTCTGGTTTCTCTTTGTAAATTCTCCCTGTACTAGTAATTCAGATTTTCATTCTTAAATGAAAATGAGGTTTGTGGTGGCCTCTAGTGGTGTCTGTGTGAATGGGACATTTCCCTCTCATGGCTATAGGACCAACTAAATGATGGGTCTCAACAGAGGAGGAAAAAAAGAAAAAAAAAACAGGTTCTGAATTATGGCACACATGTTCTCATACAGTAAAGTCAGGAACAAACTATCCAGCAGTGCTTTTGTGTAGCAAAGACCTTGGAATTAAGAAAATAAACAATTTAAAGCTGAAGAAAAAACTTCACGGGCTCTTCAAGCCTTTGCAACAAGCTAAACTAAGGCCTTATCTGATGTTTTTTCATGTTTCATCCTGTTGACCAATAATCATTCTTCTTTCCTAAACTGTATCTCAAAGTCTACAGAGTCTGTGGTTTTTAAGATGTACTGATCTGCAGTCTCAGCTTAGAGTGCATGTGAGGCTGGAAACTAGTCTTTCCCAATTGAAGAAAAAAAAAATAATAATAACTTTCAATACTCTTGCAATACAATGCAATACAAAGCAGTCAGAAGGATGATTTTAGAGTCTGATTTTTCTCACCTCATAGAGCAGGTATAGTAATTTTCCTTCACATGTAAGAAAAAACTGCACAGACTGCCAGGCCTCAATCATTTCCTTACTGGATGATATTTATCCTTTCTTTCTGACCGACCTTGAAATCACTGTTCTAAAAAGCCTTCATCGTTTGAAAAAGGAGGCTGCTCTTTATGCAGAAATGATTTCCTCTTTCTTTTTCTTCTTCCTCCTGTCCATTTCAAACACAAACACAGACCTCAGTCCTGTGAGACAGTTGAAAACTGCCAAAGCACTGACATGAAGATTTAGCAGTAAGAGTGTTATTCCTTTTAGAATTCGCATTATCTACATTTAGTGGATCCAAGAATCCCTTCCTAATACACTGGCTAGCAGCAATTGAGTCTTACAGAGTGATTATGAAAGATATCTGAACTCACAAAAGGCTCAATGAATGATGAATCTACTTGAAATGAGACAAGTCCCCTCACCTCTTTCTACACTGGCTTGTTCAGAACACAGTTTGGCTTCTGGTCTTACTCTAAATGCAAAACAGTTAAGAGTCAATTAAAATGATAACATCCTTTCATATGTTTCCAAAAAGAAAGGCTATAAGCCCTTAATGGAGGAACCCACAGAAGAACTTTGAAGTGAGCACTTCTGCGGGCTGAGACACTCAGGCACAGATAGATGAAGAGCATTCTGATAGGACATGACAAGGTCAGAAATAAAACACAATATTTCGAATCCTGAGGACCCTCTCCTAATCCTTGGAGGCATTCCTTTCCTTGCAAGGGGTATTTCAGAATGAACCATTAAATCCCACCGTCATTCTCATCTTTCTCTGGCCAGATGATATCACATGTTGCTTTCATTATTGCTTTGTGCTATACCTTGGCTCTCCTGCACCGCTACAGCTCTCTTGGCTTGGACCACAATCTCTTCAAAAGCATAGTGCAAGTATTATTTCTGTTTCATGCAAAGCTTGCCTAAATTTGTGGCAGGGAACAGGCTGCAGAACTGTATCGTGTGGCTCCCAAATGAAACCAGCTGTCTATTATTTCCATGTCTGTAACTTTAGACTAAATTATGTGAGCTGGCAAGCTAATCTTTGGCCACCCTTTCACAAAGGCAAGTTCCTCATCATTTTTATTTACATTTCATGCTGGTAGCATAGAAACTTGATCACAAATATGACCATGCTATCTGCTCTCTCTCTCACAGAGAATTTAGCTTTTAGGCTAATTACAATAGCCATAAGGGATATTTGCCTTTATCACAGAAGGGTTAAGGTTGGAAGGGACCTCTAGAGATCATCTCGTTAATGCGTTTTTAAATTGTACCTGCTAAGTCTACAAATAAGAGGCCAATGGTAAATAGCATAAACTATCAGGTGTTGCTGAGACCCAGATACTTGTGACATTAGCAATTACAGAACTCTCTCCTGGAGTCAGGAGAGTTTCCTGATACTGGGAAAAAACTTCACATCATGCTCCATGCTGCTGTAGAAGTCTTCTAGTAACCCTAATACTAAATTTAGAGACATACTTCCTTATCCTTGGGAGGCGGGAAAGAGTTAGAGAAGGGAGAAAGCCAGTTTTTCCTCCCTCATGTGTTTCCTGACTTATTTCCTTGTTTCCACTGAACTTATAATTTCATATATGTATAGATATATATGTCTGCATTGAATTCTGCATATCTCTCTGCCTTGAATACCTGCTAAAATAAAACTACTATACCTGCCTTCACAATCTCCTAAATGCAAGCACATGATACCTAAGCACTATGTCAATCAAGACCACATAATTTGAAGATAATTTCTGCTTGTTCAAAATCTGTGATAACATAAAGAACATTTTAAAACTGATCTTCAGAATTGGATTCTGTGTCCTGGCTTGAGTACTTATTTGTGCAGTTCCCCCCACCCCAAGCAACAATTGCAATACAGACTACTAACAAGGACTTCAAAACCCTCAATGGAAAATACTAATGAAGCCCATCAGTAACAAAGCCATGGCTATCCTGAGCTGCTGGACTCATTTATTGATGTATACCTGGTAAAAACACTAGCAAACACCTGGCTTTTGAGTGGGCCCAAATACTCATTTTTGGAAGCTTACCTGTCCTCAGATTATCTTGTTGTCCATTACCTGGGAAATTAAGGCTTACATTTTATGAACTTTTTCTCCTCTCAGTATTTCAAGAGCTGTCAAAGATCAAAAGCTCATGTATTCAGAAATGTAATAATAAAAATGGCCTACTAAATCCACTGAGAAATAGATATTATATAAAATCTGAAGATCCAAAAATAGAAGGTGGCAGCAGCCACATGCCTCAGTGCCAGGCCTGAATTGTTATGGCCTCTTCACAGCCAGAAACTTCAGGCCCAGAATAAATCCTGCAATATACATTCTTCTAAAAAGAATTTATGGTCAGGAAGAAAGCTGACTAGTGGTATGAGCTCACTGTAAAGCAAACACATGCACAAATCCTGGCACTCTTTGAAGAGCAGTAAATTCAGATCTACTTCCATCCAATTATTTCCTCATTTTCAGAGGGCATAGAGGGATGAAAGTATTGAAGGAGTATCTTAACCCTGCCAGAGCTGTGTAACATATACCAGCTTATAGCTTAAGGCAAAAACATAACTTTACTTCTCTAAGTAATCTTTGGCTTCCCAGCTGCACATCTCTGCTTGCGAGCTTTCCAGGTCCTTAGCTTGCTCAGGTCTCTGCTTCAGCAAGTCTTCAGACTCATAAGATAAATAAAACAAAAACAAAACCTTGGTTAGCCAGCAAACTAGGCACACAACATGTTCACTGTCTCCTCTGAAAACATGGAATTGCAGAAGAAAACCACTTTTTTTCCACTATATAATTGCTTTTAGTTTTCAATTTGAGTAAATGCTGGAGATGACTTTTCATCCAGATTCAGAACAACATTAACAAAGCTCAAAACTGAAAGTCCCAGGTCCTGTACAAGCCAGTCTCACCATGTCTGTGGGATTCTTTTTACAGAGCTAATTTGGAGGTCCCGGCTCCTGTTGATTCTTACAGATCTCATTTTTTTCCTGTATAGTGCTGCAGTACTCAGGGTTTTTACTCGCATGCTAATAAACAAATTCCATCTTGGCTACTTGACATGATGGGAACCTTCCTGTTTTAGATGAATATTGAAATATCGGGGTGTGTGCATGCATGCACATACCTCAGTGTCAATACAAGCTGCTGACTTTGTAAACAAAACCTGATGAGTGTAAATTATAGCACATATCTGGCAGTCATGCATAGTTTTGACGACATAATAATTTTCTTTGCAACTCCTTTTACCTTCTCATTATTCCTTTGCTTTTTATTATTATTGTTACTGATTGGCATTACAGCAGCACTTAGCAGTTCAAGCCCTTTTTCTTAGGTATTAGTGTTTAGCAGGCAGAAATGCTGTATGATGAGTTTCAAAGGTGTATCTCAACCCTTGGTGTAACACAATGAGCTTCATGGGCTCCATACAGCCTCAGACAACCCTGAGAATTGCCTATGGGTACCGTGCAAGGCACTGACACTTCCCATTGCACTGGCAGGATTCTGGCAGTTTATAGCGCTCAGGTGACACATGCAGCTGCAACATTCACAAATTATTTTAAGGCCATTTCCTAAATGCCTCTAGCCCAATTTCTTTCAAGTGTAATTTCTACACAATTTAAGCTTTCATCTTGTAAAATAACATTTCTTTTTACATTAAAAAAAAAGTAAATAATAGCAAGCTCTTGACCAGGAGTTAGCAGAATGAAGGCAGGCACAGATTCAGCAAGAAGCTCAAGGGTAAGATAGCCAGCCCCTTGGTGGCACAAATCCTTTTTTTGATTCAGTGTTGGACCACTCTGAACACTCACTTTGATAGTTTGTTAGATAATCAAGAAAAAGGAGACACAGTGTATCTTCTCCTTCACATACTGTATACAGAAGGCCAGCACATACACACAGGAGTCACTGTGTATTATCCTGGAATTCACTGTGCATTTTGCCGGGTACCTACACACTTCATTTGTGCAGAGAACATGTGGGAATTGCTTGAGAAATGGGAAATAGAGAATAACTAGGGCTTAACAGAGGTTATGGCATTACAGAGGCTTGCTTGAGGTGAGAGACAGTTACCACTTCCAGAATGGTTGGTATGTACAGAATCTACTTCTCCACATTTCACTTGGCAACACAATCCTCGCACATATCAATAAGAGTAAATGAAGAGTGGGGCAGAATGGAGACACCGTGGCCAACTTCGTTGGCTTCCCTTTGTTGCAGAGGTGGCAACCTGGTGGTACCACGTAGCTGATAAGCTACATAGTATTGTAAGATGTCTGGTGCTGGGCCAACAATGGTGGCAGATCAATCCCTTCTGATGGGCTTTGCTCAAGCTAGTCCTCATTCTAATTTCATTATAATACCAATACACAACCTCATTCCAGAAGTTACCTGCTTCCAAAGAACAACCACTGTTCACTGAGCATGCTCTCTGGATTTTCGATTAACCTGAGAGACTTTTTAAACCAATCAATAACAAAAGTAAGTATGACTTTACCTAAATGTAAAATATATAAATATATAAAAATATTTATAAATATAAATATATAAATATATATAAAAATATAAAATATATATATTTTTTATATATATATAAAATACGTGAACTAAGGAGGGAAAGAGCAGAATGGAAGAAGAAAGAAGGGAGAGGGAAGATTCCATCGTAACCTCTGGATCAGTCCACGGTCTGAACCCCTTTCCTCCCCTCAGGTTGGGACGTCACCTGAGGAGACTCCTCAAGATTGAAGGCCCTCTCCCATCTTCTGAGTGAGTGATGATTGCACATTTCTACACTAGGCACTAGCTAAGAACCCCACACTGTGGTAGAGAATTTCCTGTACTGACATTCAAAACCTGTTCTCTAAATGTTGCTTTTGAATAAATCATATTGTTTGTGAACTTGACTACTTGTTTGGAAGGCGATCAGACCTACAGTCAACAGACTGTTTACAAATCTGGTACTGCCAGAGTTGGGCCTATAGTTACCACAGTATTTGGTATCCCTGCTAAGAGATGAGTCTAGCTGCCCCCAGTCCCTCTAACACTTGAGGATCAGTTGGAATGCAAGGGGATTCATCTCCGACCAAATTTGTGTCCTCCCGCCGCCCTGCCCCTAACAAACCTGAACACACATGCATATATTTCAAAGCACAAGTTCCAAAACCAAAAGGCAGTCTCTGCATGGCACAGCAATCAGCTCACTTCTATGTGATGCAGCTATGCAGGTTCACAGCACATCTCTTCTCCTGCTTCTGTACATTTGCACTGTAGCAGAAGTATTCTAACTGCTCTAAAAGAAGTCCAGGAGGCTTACACAAAGATGAAACAAAGATATAGAGGCAGACACAGAAAATATAATTGCTGGAGCCATCCAAAGGAATCAGCACTTCAGAAATAGAACAGCCTGAAGCGTTTCTCTGAAATTTCAGAACACAGATAAACCCTGAAGGGTAAAGGCCTGCATTGGGATGTACAACATAACGATCTAGGTGGCATGAACAGATTACACCTGAAAGGGACCACTTGACAGAAGTGAAACATGAACAGCTAACAAATGCACCGAGTTGAAGCTGTACTGTGCTTAAAGGCCTGAAGCCTTGAGCACTTCCTAGGGCAGCCTCAGATGACAGATTTGTGGTTTCCACAATTACAGCAGACCCAATCTAACCTTTCCTCAGCTGACATGGTAGTATAGAGCCAGGTCTACTAATTTTTTCAGTTTCTTCATGAGGAAGGCCTGCAGGTTTCATGTGCTTTTAAACTACTTCTCTATTTTATATGTGGTAGAATGCTAGATTTTTTGCTATGACCTTGCACCCACTTCCTCATCAAGTCATCCTCAGGTTTCTTGCCCGTGTGCACATGGCACTGGAGAGCACGATTGTCTGGGAGGCACTGAGCAGCAGCATTGAGCTGGGGGCTTCAGCTGTACTAGGCTGCCAAAAAGGTTCTGTGATTGCACCCACTTAGTCCAGTCTTTTTTGCAAGGCACCTTTACTGTTGGTCACAGCAAAGACGTTCTATTGCATTTTGTTCCTTTTTTAAAGCTTTAGCAGCTGTTAGACTGCGATGGCTATTCAAGAAAGCTTTTCAATATATGACTTACAGGCCCCAGTGGGTGTTTACCTGTGTCTTGCAAGATCAGAATAGTAGTCTTTTATTTACTTACTTTTTCCATTTAGTGAAATAAAAACTTACTATTTTAGGCTCGCTATTAATTTTAGATTAATTGGAGACTATGGTAGTATAACAATCTTAGCACCATTTTGATGCTGTAGATTAAGAGTGCGACAGTTATTAAAAACTCTACTATAGAGGACAAGATGTGGAAAGAGAATCTGAGACTGCCAGAACTGAGTAGGGATCTGAATGAATGAATTTGTCAGTCTAGTGTGACACAGCCTCAGCAAAACTCCACACGAGCAAGACCTAGAATAGGCTGCATGGCGATATTTACTATGAAGACAGCACAAACACAGGGCCAAAAAAATCACATTATGGTTGACAAAAAGAGAGATAAAGTATTTTTGAGTTAAGAAAGATCCACTTACCTGGTGGAAGGGGAGGTGAGACTGAAGTATATGCCACAGCATTAAGACTATAAATAGTGGACAGTGTAATTTCCTTTTACAGCTGTTATCTCAGTGAAATGAGTTGGAAACAGGATGCAGCTTTGGGTAAAACCCCAAGCCACCCCTAGCCATCTATTTTGCTTTCAGCACACAAAACTAATAAAGGTGCTCATCACAGAGAAATAAAGCAACATTGGTGAAACCTGCCAGAGCAAGTGGGCATGGAGATACCTCTCCTTTTTTAATAAAAGTTTTAATAAAGATGTCTATACAAACCTTGCAGTTCTTTAATAAAAGTCTGAGCCTGCACATTGCTTATAGGCCTCAATTTCCCCCAGATTCAGTGAACTATTTGAGAGGAAACAATCTTGCTGGTCCAAGGCAACGACCAATATTACCTAACATGTCTTTTCCATCTTGAATCTTAGTGATTAGGTTTTTAGTTATATCAGCTGGAGAATACATATGAACGCAGAAGGGCAAGTACTCAGATGCTTGCTTTTTTTCCTGATGCGAGCAGCAGCATGCACTCCCTCCCATCCAGGCACATCAAGAGTCGGAAGGAGAAGCAGCATACGAGCTCCCCAGCTGCCTTGCCATGCCACAGGCCACAGGCCCACACGGAACCAGAATGCTGCAGCACCACCCAAGTTGCTGGCTCCATCGCAGGACTACGGCAGACAAGGCTAGGACCAACAACAGGCCCCACTGCTGCTCATAGTGCAAAGATCCAGATAATCCACATCACAACAGCTGGCAAATTTTTTCATCAAAATACTCTCCACCTTCAGGAGGTGGGAGTATTGGGCATCTTACTTGGAATAGGTAATGAGGGTACTTTAGGAGAGTCATCACAAAAGTACATTTGGATCTAGGTATTCAACATTTTAAACAACTAGAAGATAAATAAAGTTAGATCATTATTTGTAAGTAAGGTTTTCTCTTTCCAAAGGGGAGATTTGATAGATTGGAAGAACCAGTTAACAAAATTAGACCAGCTACCTAGACAGAGAAAAATGTGGCCCTGAATGCTTGTCTGCAACTTCTGCAAGTCTCCAGTGCTTGAACAGCAAGTTTATAGCAGCCCTTATAAAATATGGTGTTTGTGACAGCAAGAAAGTGAGGCTGCTGAGCTTATCAATCTATCTTATCTTCATTCCCCAGTCTTGCCTTCGTACTCCAACATCTCAAAGCTCATTCTCAGAACTTGTTAGCGTCCAGTCACCAGCCCTAATAGATTGGGCGTCGGCATCTCAGCAGTAGGACCATTTCTTGCCTCATCTCTGTTTGTATTGCCTGGGAGAACAGCATTAGAATATTGACGAAATCTGACCTTCAAATTTTTACATGATGTCTTATAAAGAAGACAAATAACATGACTAGCAATCCTGCTTTCTCATCGTAAGCGTCGCCATTCTTTCTGCCACTTGGGATGATAAACATTTTGTTAGAGCACATGATCCCAGAAGGCCCCATCAGAGAGCTGAGCAAGGAACAGCAACTAACTACATCTAGATCCAGATATATTTAACTCTTACTGTCTTCATCTTGGACAGATGAAAAGCAAGTTTACATCTTTTAAGAATCCACAAAACAAAACAATGATTAAGATTCATATAGGTTTGCTCTTGGCAAGCATACATAGTTCCAGGATGTGAAATGGACTTGTGTATCCTCAGATAACAGATGAAAAACATTAAATCTTATATCTGATCCTTAAAACTATTAGACAGCCAATACTAACAGAAGCACAAGCAAAAAAAAAAAAAAAAAAAAAAAAAGCAAGACAAACAGGTCCCTTCAGATCAGAGGCAAATTTGGGAATAAAATTTTGATCCCCCTTTTATGACTCCCTTCAACTTGCTCATAAAATAACACTAAGATTCTAGGTATGTTGATTTTTTGAAGAATTTTTTTATGATTATAATCAAATAATGATGTGCTCAGAGTTCATTTACATTATATGAAAGAAATGCCATCCTTTTGGAAGTATTACAACTACTAAGTATTACAGTGAAAACTAATTGCTTTAATGAAACCAACAGCAGTAAGAAAAGCAATAACAGACTATTTTATCTGCCTTCGAAATTGTGACACCTCCTGTCCACCTCTGGTAGTACTGGAAATAAATAAATCTCTAGTTAGTTCAAAGTTTGTGGAGATTAGCCCTTTGTATTTAATAGCAGAGACATTTATATCCTTTTACTAGGAGAAAGACTGATTCTCTTTTAAGGCTAGGTCAGATGGAGCACTCCTATCGATACCACCTGCATATTTAAGCAACTAGGAGGCCAGGCAGGAGGTACGGAGTAGAAAAAACAACTGACAGGAGATGGAATTGAGACAGAAGGAATTAACAAGAGGGAGTAAACTCTTGTTGTTCCTTCCCTGCCCCCTTCTCCATCAGTATCTGACAGGATAGTTTTATTGCCTGGCCATTTCTCCAGCCACATAAACAACCAGAGAAACAGAGACGGCAGCACGTAAGACCGAAACAATGCTGAAAATGTCTGTTTTTTCCTTCTTTTGCAGCAAACAAATCTGGACAACAGCTGCTACTGTGCAACTCATTCAGGAGAGCCATCACAAGACAGGCAAATGTTGATAAAGGTATAAAACGGAGACAAACAGCTTGGTGGCTAGAAAACTGCTAATGACAAGGTGTTGCTGCTACAGCTCAGGTGAGCTGCCAGCAAGATTGTACAGGTCAGACACATTACTTGGACCCATTTCTAAGACTCAGACACATTACATGCAATACATCCTCCCCACTTGCTCCCTTGAATCTTAATACTTCCATTTCCAGTAGCTGGCCAAAACAACATCAAGCAAACAGCATAGTTCTTATCTCACTGCCCTCCTCCAACTGTGGGACTTTCATTTGCCAAACACAAATTTAATGTTTTTTTCTTCATTTTACAGCATTTAAAGTAGTAATCAAGCAAGATATGCCCTCTTTAGAATATTAAGCAACAGACAGGATGGAAGATGCAAAGCCAAGCGGGTCTCTGTTAGTCTCTACTCAGCCAGCTCCTTAACGTCTACACTTTATAGTACAACACATGAACTTGCAGACAAGAAAGTGAAAACTGTTAAAACCCTAAAGCTGTGGTCAGAAGATACCCTGCCACCTGATCACAGTCATGAAAAATAAACAGAAAGTTATTTGTAGCTTTCACACTATAAAATACTTATCTTTCTAAACTTTGTGTTGGACATGGAAAAAAATGAAGGGTATTACATTTGCTACTGATAGATCTCAATTATTGCTATAAATATTAACTAGCCTTTTCATTTTGACAGATTGCACATAATAAAACACAGTTTCCTTTAACTGGAAGCTTTAGGAATAGGGGGACAAAGAAGTATTAAGTTAGAGAAGATAAAAGCTACCTTTTCTTCTAAGCAATGTGACAGGTAAAATGCTTACCTACTTTCTCACAGAAGCTTCTTATAGCATCGGTTGTAAAGGCTAAGCATCTAGGATGTTCACAACCCCCTATGCTATGCATAGGAGAAACTTTATTTCGAGTAGTAACTCAGCACACAGTATGGCAAGGATACAACTATTTTAGAAGTTGCCACAGTAGGAAAGAGAGAGTTACTTAACTAAGCTACCAGAGGCCCTAAGACCACTGCTAGACTCCAATAACCCCAGTCAGTCTCACCTAGAGCCTCTCCTAACTACTCTCATGTGTCTAAGGACCTCCTGCTTAAATGGGCTGAGGGAGGCTCCAGCTGGGACTACTCAGGGCCATAGGGTCTAGCAGTGTCCTCAGGATCTTGACACCAGCAGGTCAAAGCAGCAGTTCCTCTGCCACTCGGTCCATCCAAGGTAGCACTAAGAGACAACACCTGGTGTGTTTGGAGCAGAAAAATCACTATTTGGTACAGGAAAAGTGTCCCTGTATTCCTCAGATGTAGGAATTCATTTGAGAGTCGCTTTCAAAACAACAACAAAAAATCTTTTAATTGTGCTGCAGGAAGAAATACCCACAAAACAAGCTAAGTCTTTTTTTTTTTTTTCCCCAGCTCTAATGACTCACAGCAACTGGGATCACAAATGACACATATGGTAATGTAATTTGGATCTTCACAGCCCAAGCAACGTCCTCCCAAATGAAAGGAAAATGATGTCCACTGGAGACCCAGGCCAGTAATTAACCTTTAGAAAACATTCAGCAGCTCAAGTAAATAAAGTACCAAATTTTCCAAGTGTTTGGAGGACCCCAGGGACTGAGGGAGAACAAGAATGTGCCAGAAAAGAGGAAAAGTTGCTGGCTACTTTGAAGTAAAGAGAGGGTGGGTTCCCTGCATGATTTGGCACCTCCAGGTGTGAATCAGCTCTGAATTGGGCTGGTTAATAATGTAGAACTCTCTTGACCTTGATTTTCCAGCTTGTGCATGCCAGAGTCCCTGCCCCTGAGAGCTTGTAACTAGAAAGGAGAAAACAATAGCAGCAAAACAGACAAAGGAGTGAAAAAAATAAAAGCAATTTCCGTTTTTGACACTTGTGATTTTAATTAAATCAGTGACACAACTTATGAGACACATTTCCTTTGCAGACAGAAGCAGAAGACTGACTCCAGATCAAAGCATATACACTTCGACAACACGCACTTCTTTTTGACAGTGTTTCAAGATATTGCCAAAAGAAAAGGGAAAGGACTCGAGGGCAACAAAGGCAAAGAAGAAGAGTGAGACTAAGAGCAGAAGGAAGCTGAGGAGGGACAAGGTGAGTGGGAAGGGAGCACAAGAGCAGCCAAGGCTGCAGTAGTAGCGAAGGGGCACAGCTAATGGGACTAGGCTGCAAGTGAAGGCAAATTAAGGAATGTAATTCTGAAGGCGAAATATGACATTAATTCAGCAGACTGACAGGCTCTTTGCTGCTGGTTCTGATGCCTCCTCATGAAATCCTCTACCTGGAAAGGTACTTTGCCTGAAAGACCTTCATTTTTTAGCTGCAACAGCTTTCAAACAGGTTTCTTTTGGTGCTGAAGTCACCCGTCTTATAGAAGATAAGACAGGCCACATACAGCTGTGAGGTGGGGCTCACAAGCTGCACAAGGGTCTTCAGGTTTACGTCTGCTGCTTATACGAAATAAGGAAGATGAAAAAACAGGGAGACACCCTGCACTGAATCATTTACAAGCTAGACTAACTCAGTGCTTGATGCAATTCCCTCATAATAATTACAGGCTGCACCTCCCACAGATTTCTGCTACTTAATAGAAAGCACAGATAACAGATCATTCTGTTACTTCACTGCCTAATCTTCACAACAGTCAGCAATTAAGAGCATTAAGCAGAAGAGTAAAACAACAGGGGGGAAAAATGATGCTCATACATAGGATAACAAGAGTCTATTTTGAGCAGCAAGAAAAAAAAATGTATTCCTAGCTGGACATGAAGAAAGTACCTAATCACAAAAATTACTTGGAGTCAACTCTCCCTTGAAATGAAATTTGGTTGGGTTTGGGGGGACTCTATCTGTGAAAGGAAAATGCTTTGCAAGCAAGTGGCTACAACCATAGAGGTAGTAACATGGGTCAGGAGATCAAGACCCTCCCTGACTTCAGAGAGTTAAGAATCATTTTTTCCTCCCCTTGCTCAGCCACCTATGCAATGGTAATAGTGACCTCTGCAAAGTGCTGATGAATGCAAGAGACAGCACCATCTACTTGGCCATCATCAGAAATGAAAATGACCGGATTTTCTTCTATTGTCTGTGAGTCTGACTATAACCTGAAAGGATCTGGGAACAATATATATATATATATATATATATATATATATATATATATATAAAATAATCACATGACACATATGAAGAGTTCTGGAGAAAGCTGTCACTATTTTCCAGGGGGAGACATTAGCATTAAAGGCATCATTAAGAATCTGACCATTTTAAGCCAGGTCATATATATATATATATATATATCTCACAAAACTGTATTATATGCCATCGGACCAAAGTCATGTATGAGAGAGGTTCTGTGATTTATAATGACATGTCAGAATATAAAAAGAGTAAAATGCCCAGAATGATGGGAGGAAAGTGAAAACGAAGGCTTCAAAAATGTCTATAAATTGAAAATCCAAGTCATTCTTGGTGTGTATATTTTCACATGACTGTCAGTATGCATAAGCTAACCAGTCTATGTAATTTAGCTGAATGAAAAATATAAAGCAGCAGTTACAGCAGTCGAATAATGAGCAATAATTATGCTGATATGGTCAATGTCTTACAATCTCGTTAAAGAGTCTGTATTTCCAAATAATATACAAGTCTCTGATTAACACATCTTGTATGTATGTTTTCCAGCCTGTGCATCAAAACACTTGGAGTCGGCATGTGTTTTATGTCAGTTCAGTTTCCAATTTGCTTGTACTTGTCAAATTAAACATCCATTTTGTTTGCAAATTAGCAGCATACAAGAAATAAACTCCACATATAAACTCAACTAGCGTGAAATAAAGGAGACAGTTTAATAAAGGTTTAATGAAACTACATCCAGTATTTGGGGGACTTAATTATGGAAAAGAAAGTCAGGCTTCTTTGCACAAGTTCAACAAAATAGCATTTGTAACGCTCTGATTAGAAGTAAAAAACAGTGCAATCTTCCTTCACCTTACTGTAGTGTAAAGTAATAACATATTTAAAAGTTAAGAGAACAGTGAATAGCTAGAAGGCTTGGAAGAGTTTTTTTATTATTATTTGAAGGCTGCAGATGCTAATAGCAAACTGAAAATTTGATGAGGGTGCTATTTCTCCATGACTAAGTCAAGATCAAGTCAAGTAGGTACAGTGCTCTGCAGTGCCAGCCCATGGCACTGGTTCAGTAGGGACTAGTCATTCTCAGCACAGCCAGTTCCCAAACACAGTAGATATTTAAGAGATCTCCCATGCGGGTGAATCTATGGAAGTTCAACTGGTTCAGTGAGAAATTCTGAAGAAATAAATATTCAGATTATTTTTAATAAATATTCTTAATAATAAAATAAAATATTAATTCATTTAATAATAATTTAATCATTAAATACTATTTAATAATAATATTTAATAATGAATTGTGAATTATTAAATGATGCTATTATTATGCTTATTCCCCCTGTGACCTCTGAGATACAAATAGAATGATCAAGAAAATAGCTCGTATCATGCAACAATCCTTCCTTTGGAATTCTTAGAGTGAAAGGGAGAAAGAAAAGAATATCCTTTGAATAACGCATTTAACAAATAAATACATTTAAAAATATCTGATTCCTATACAATGTTAAAGACTTAGCAGTCATGGACTTCTCTTATTTCTGGAGGACAGGAAGTACAGACACAGATAACGGAGTTTCCTTTCATAGCTGAAGATTTCTCTCTCATCATTAGAGGTTTTTTCTGTTGATATTCGAATTTCCATTTAAAATAAAAGAGTAGTGTTATTGATACAAACACATCCACTCTCTCATGATTGCCTGAATGCACTACAAAGAGTTTACCTTCATGAAGATATAAAATAGTCTTAACACTAGCTAGCTAATGCAGTGTAAAAATCTAGTGGAAATTAAGACCTGTCTTGTTTTGCGTGAGTTACCAGATACGATAAAATCTGCAAACCAGATGAGAACTTCTATTGATTGCTGAAGGAAGTGAAAACTACCACCTGATCTGCATTAAGATCCCATTACCTAGTCATTCTGAAGTTACTTTTTTCCTCAGGAAATCCACTGTCAAAGTGCTACCTCTCTTCCAAGTCTCTCAAACAGTTAAGGCTTGGTACATGCGTGTGTGTCTTTTAGTCCAACTGATCATTGCAGCTGCTCTGACACCTACACACTTTTGGGTTATTCCCTTTTTGAAACAGCTGTTGAAGAAAAAGATCCAAGGCTGAAAAAGTTCCTTTGTTCCAACCCTGTTCACAGATCAAATTTGAGGAAATAACTCTTTTCCTCTTCCTGGCATGTACCCTCAAATTATTTGTCTTGCTTTGGCTTGTTTCAAAATGACAGGTTCTTTTAATCTCCTCTAGCAGTGTCGGCACTCCTACTCCGTACCTGTTTCAACTTGATTGCAAGTTGAATTCATCTTTCTAAGCACGGGTCACTAAATTTGTATGCCGTATGTCAGATGAGGACATACTGCATTTTCTGTAATGCCATTAATATACCCACAGTCTTTAGTGAAAGTGCTCCATCTAACACATCACAGCTTTTACTCGTTCTTTTTAAAGTCAAATGGTATCAGTGAGTGCAAACAACAGGACAGCAAGACCTCTTCAAATTAGCAGATACTAAGGATGGTAAGGCTTTTTTTTTGTGTGTGTGTGTCTGTGAAGCATTTGTTCTCTGAGAGAAAAGATGCGGTCTTTCTTTTTAGAGTGTTCAACCCAAAATTTTGCTAGGAAAGGTTCAATTTACATGAAGCTTTTGGTCCTATAATGGGCAGCAATAACACAGGAACCACGACAGAACTGAGCATGAATATATTTCTGTGGCATTAAGGGACACAGGTGAAGACACAACATTGAAGGACCAGATCACCACAAGACTGGGCTGGTTTGAACCACACAATATGTGTTTTTGTCACTACAGTCTGCAGATAAGTCAGATCCCTAGGGCTAGTCCAAGGCATCCTCAACTAAATGGAAATATTTACTCTATTTTCCCTAGCCCTTCAATCAGGCCTGGTGAGAAATATAATTCAAACTCAGATAAGCCTCAAAATAAATACAATGCAGGTGTTTAGGAGCTGTTGAGCTTCAACTTTAGATACCTGCAAATCTGTTTTTCACAAGGTATTTCAGAGAACATCTGGATTCTAAAGTTAAATAAAAATGAAAGTTTTGAAAAAATATTATTGTAGCTCTGATCGGAAGCTCTACTTAAATCCTTTTTTCATTTGGTGAAGATTTGTGTATCTTGCAGTTTTCAAAATTCATAGGTTTGTCCATAAGAAATCTAAAAAGGATTTCAACTTTTCTTTGCACGGATTCATTCTTTCACCTAAAAACATAGCGTTCTGCATCTAAAGAAAAAAACTACTCTATTATTGCTTTCTTGTCTATTGCTAGACATCAACCAGGAACTTGGTCCTTCTATAGTCGGTTCCTCTCTTTTGTGCAGAAAGAACAAATATCCCTCGATTTAAGAAGATACCTTCTCAAACGTGAGTTTGACTAAAGCTCTCACCTGTGTATGAAAAAAAAATGCAAAAAGACAAAGATTAAGAATCATTATCACAAAAGCAACTTAAGAGGAGGCCAAAAAAACCCTCTTTTATTTCTGTGTCATGCATGTTCTGTTCCCAAACAAAACTGGGCTGGGTTATACTTCTTAGTCGTCTCTTTTTAGGAGTCTTGCATGAGAATGCACTGGAAGCTTATATTGAACCTAATCTGAAGTTGATGAAAGAATTTCAGGTTTCTAGAGCTTTCAATATCATTTCCTTCCCAAAATGTAATAGCCACTTTCAAAAAAGCAGAGAGGAGAAAGGAAGAAAATGAGGTGGATCAGACCTTCATTACTTCAATATCAAAATAGAAAGAGGAGGAGACCCAAGGCTCCTAGGAAGCTGGTGACATATCACTAGCTAAATCTAAAGGAATGTAGCTATCCCTGCTTTGAGGAGGACTCCTAGAAAGAGGAGCAGAGTATTTGCTTCCTACTCTTATGGCACTGTTAGTGCTGTCTTTGCTAGAAGTCTAATGAGAATCTAAGGGCATTTAAAAGAAGAATCTTCTCCCACTGAGACCGTGTACCATTTTGCAGAACGCAGGGTCTTGGCAGGAATCTAGTTTGGTTTTGCCTGATTTTTTAAAAAAGTATTAGCTCTTATTTCACTTCTCAGTCAGAAAAAAAAAAGTCTTTCTATAAATTTATTCTTTCTACTCTTTAAGTCTTTTGGTTTAGTCTCTCTTTCTAAACTGGCTGATCCTTAACATGAACCTGTCTTCTCTTTAAGGAACCATCAGTTTGCAGATAGCAGTTGCATATGGGAAAGAAACTACTTCTCAACAGATTCTAGTGCCTTGTAAGATGTGACATTATTTTCATAAACAAAATAATCCCCCATGAAGTGCTGAGCAACTTACTGAGGAGGAAAAAACACAAAAGTTGTTAACTATCAGCTGTAAGAGAGACTAAATATTTAAAACTCTGTCTATATCTTTTCCTTTATACCAGACTGAATGCCAGATGTACTACCTTCAATGAGTTTGAAGCAGTTCGTGCCCAAATTCAGTTCTTGAAATGAACTTCATAGCTTAGGGCCTTCTCTGCACCTTTATAAACTATACAGGCAAGAAATCTGTTAGAAATATTGTACCTAAGGTGTCGTGACACAGTCCCATTACAGACAATGAAATTTAAAAAATGAGTTTAAAAATTTATACTGCTGCAAATCTGTGCTTACAGTTGCCCTGAATAACTATGAGGATTGCAGGTGCAGCTCCAGAGAAGGAGCTTTTATCTGGACAGGGGGCAGGATGCATGTAAAATACTTTCTGTGCAACAAAAACAGCTTGAGAGTCACTGAGTCCCCCATTATCATAGCCTCACCTTTGCACTGACCTTTCTTTCCCGCATCTATCCTCCTTCGGAAGTACAAGTAAATAAGAAACAAGAACTATTTTTTTCCCAAATGGTAAATTCATTACAAGAACACCACTCAGTGTCAGATATCTTACTGCTTTTCTAAGCCATTTCACATAATAGGAGCTTTGTTGTTTACAAAATCTACTCCCTTGGAGGCAGCATGATTGGATCGGATTGCAAATTAGGACCTTTATATTCTTCTGCCTCCCTTCAGCAGTCCTTCATACATCTGTTTTCATTTTAAGATTCATATTTTTTCCCTGATGCTAATTGTACTTTTTATGGGTGTCAGATTATGAAATTTGTATGAAGTAGTATCATTTTATTATAAAGACGTATATGGTTTAATATAAGTGAAGAAAAAAAAAAAAAGGGAATCAAAGACATCAGCAAAAAAAGATGAAAGCTACTGTGATTTTTTCCCTGGCAATACCCTCTATCAGTTCTTATGCCCTGGGATACATGGGAAAATAAAATTAACACTGAGACCAGATTTCTAAAATTAAGCTACCAATAAGGGGAAATTCTAGCAATATTCAGAAACAATACATTCTCCTTGATACAGAGAAAAGTCTCCCAAGGGAGATCATAATCCATATGGTTTTCTTTTTAACACACTGAGCTTAATTAAGTATTACAGAGTACACCATTGAAAGAATAACACATTAATCTTCTCTACTCAGGCCAGAACTTCCTTAAAATAACTTCCTAGGGCTTCCTACAGCTCCGATATCGGCATCCCACCTTCTGTACACACAGCACTGCATCAGTCACTTTGGATGGGCCATTTCTGCCACCTACGGGACACTAACCAGAAACAACGGATTGCTGCAGGAGGAGGCAATTCTGCTTCAATCTCAGCCTGGCACATAAATGGATCTAGCAGCAAGACTCTATGCTCTCTTTTCATTATTTTGCCCTGGGTTCTAAGCACGTTCTCTCTCCCGTCTCTGCTATGTCTTCGTATAATGAAGAAGGAAGTCTTCAAATTAATTCCCTCATCCTGACCAAGGCCTCTGTTATCTAATGTGACATGGGTTGTTGCACTATGATTTACTATTACAGTTTTTTCTGTGGCATTGCATTTTAAGCCCCTTTGGATAATTTCACATTATTACAGGCAGGAAGCCCTGAGAATCATGGCCTTTTGATCCCAGGAAGAGGCTACTAGAGCAGGCAGCAACTCAGAGATCTTATTTAAAATTATTAAAACAGTTTATAAGAGAGATGTAGATAAGCATGCAACAGGTTCCACCAGTAAGAAACTGGGCTTTAGAGGCATGCTTATCTTTAGCACCATTAGCATCAACCTCTTAGGCATGTGCTTTTAATATGATTAGATTTCTACATATGTACAAAAAACAGTCTGTCAGAGGCAAGACCAAAATCCTACTCAAAGAGATAAAATAAATTCTTCGTAAACTGACCTTTGCCTCAGCTCTATGAGTTTTCAGTTTCAATAGCACTACAGAAGCAAGGCAGATACTGATGCAGAGCCAAAAGCACCAGTATCAGACCACAAAGCACAGCAATGACTATGCACACCGTGATGCTCAAAAGCACAAGTTAGCCAATCTTGACTGGATTTGGTCTTTAGAAACATGAAAGAATAACAGACTTCTGTAAATAACATAACAATGGCCTCTCTCAGAACAATAAATACTTTCATCTCCAAATACTCTACCAATATGTTTCTAGCAAGGCTCCTGTTGCTGGTGAAGCATTCCTACAAGTTACCACAAAAGCAAAACAGGTGAGGAGAATGCCAGAGTAGTCAGCTTCTTCAAAACCATTTATTACATGGAGATTTTACACCTTTTGCAGAGCTAGGGACATCACAAATACATTCCCCCTATAACAAACTGCAATTGCTATTTGCATTATCACCAGTTCTAACTTCATGGCTTGTAAGAACATAGTGTTGTATTTACAGGTGAGTGGCTGCTTTTCCCTTTTCAGACCTTCCTGAGCACTCCCCCTCAAAAGCCAAACCACGTACAGTATTTGTTTAAGGAAGAGAAGCTGAGGATCATGTTACTCTCCAGCTGAGCACAGAGCTCTTTTTAGGAGGGTTCAAGGCACTTGCATTTTCTGGAATTTATGACCACGAGCTTTCTTCAGACAACAATCGTATCAACATTACTTGAAAATATTAGAAGAGGAAGTTTTTAAATAACCCAAACCAGCAGGCATCTCTAGTCTCACCTAAATGTAATCACCTGGTAATTCATTGCAAATTAAGATAGACAGTCTGTTTCTCTTCAGGTACTAGTTTATATTCTCAGTATTTTTCTACATGAGACAAAAATGGGAGAAAAAAATCATTCTCAAACTCAAGAAAAAAAGGTGGTAAGCTAACCTCACGTACCAATATAATAATGTAATGACAATTCACTCTGTAAAAAAGCCTCCAGCCTAATACGCTAATGTAAACATCAAAACATCAATATAATACAAATGTAGGAAATTAATGATTTTTGAAATTTCTCCAAAACAGAATTACCTTCTAAAATATTAAGACAAAAATCTTGACAGTAGCTGACAAAAGAGTGAAATAAATAACACCACATTTAAGACCAAAGTGAGTTCAACAAATTTAGTAATCTGTCTTGGATTACAGTGCACCCTTATCAGATACATCTGTCCCACAACATTGTACACTGTAGCAAATATAAATAGGGCCAGTGATTGACGATAAAAATTTGTGATGAAAAGACATATTGGACTAGTATCAAGTGTATTCCAGGGAAGTACTGCATACTACTTCTGCTGATGACTTCAATGTGTATTTAGAACAGACAGCTGCTTTCAATTGATTTTGAAACCTCTACTGACGTCAATAAGAAAACAATGTCAGTAATAACTGTGAATAAAAGAACTATTATAAAATACAAGGAGTTTTAAGAGCAACTGTGCTTTTCATTACCTATTTCTGAAGTACTTTGTTGCTTTCAACGTGACTCAAATGGAAAACATACTTAGATTTTAGAGCATGACCACCTTACCTCTCTCCATCTCTCATTTTGCATGTCTAATATCTTTGCTATCCTCTGAACCTCCTACATTTTGCATGTCTAATATCTTTGCTATCCTCTGAACCTCCTACACTGAAGACATTCCTAAATATTCTCCTGCTCTTCCCATCAGTCACACCTGCAATTCCATTCTTTTAAAGCATCATTATTGGCTTTCACAGATTACCTAGGAAATTTGTCATCATTTATGTCTCTCAGGTAGCAGAAAACTTGGAAGATACTATGGACCAGGTATAAACAGTGCAGTTTTATTTTTCACAAATGAAAGTTGTAAAAATATAACACTTGCTTTTTAAAAGTCAAGGCTTTTCACCCATGCAGTCCTAATATGCTATGGAGGCCACATAAACACATCAGGAAGGTTGGAACATATCTCCAGCTAAAGAAATAGCTTTAGGATCAAGAATAAAACAAGCCTAAAAATGAGAGAATGGCAGACTCTCTCACCAGCAATCTAGGGGGATAAAAGGCCTGTGATTTTCATTCTTGCATAATATCAGAGAGTTCTTCAAGCTTTATAATACATCTAACAAATAGAGGAAATATAAATCCACCCAAAGTGGCCAAATATAATAGTTTACTTAGATTAAAAAAAAAAAAGCCTCCCATTTTTTCTCTCTTTTCCTAAAACATGGTACAGTTGGCTGTGCTTCCCAAATCTCTTTCCAAAGGTAGATTCTGCATACTGGGATTGTTAGGACAGTTGAACTTTACTGATAATTTCATTTCTTGAAAGAAAGAAAATAAAACTTATCTTAATCTAAAAAACTTAACTATCCTTGAATGGTCTCAAGTACAAGGTTAACTTCTCTTGACAAATTAGGTTGTACAATCGCAGCTGGAAGAAGACCTGCAGAAAGTCACAGGACCCTTCCTCTTTAACCAGAAACACCACCCACGTGTAGGACTCTTGAAAACTCTGAGGTAAGGACAAGCCTGTAGATTAATCAAGAAAATAACAATCAATTTAAATTAAGAGTGTAACAGTATAATGAAAAAACATAAATTCTATTTACAAATGCATGGTTAACTCGGCATTTCAAACACACCTCTTGACACAATCCTATTCATTATAATCATGGCTTTAGATAAAAGGCTGACAATTGTCTTTCGAGATTATATTAAATGACCACCATAAGGCATTATCTAAGCCATGCAAAAATAAATGATTTACAATTACTAAATGTAAATCAATTTTCTGACAACTTACAAGATGTCAATTGGCAATATCTGACCACATGTGTCGAGAAATAACCACATTTTGTTCATCTGCACTGTAACTCACAATCACTACTAGCACTTCCACGGGCAAACGTCTGGACTACTGCTGGATGACTGCATTTCCTCACAGAGAGCTGGTCTCCAGATCTCTTGACCACTACCAGCTACTGCAGTTACCGTTGCTCTGGTTACCTCGTGTAGTCAGAACTTTCAAGGTATTTGTCTGTATCGAAGGTCTCAGCTTTTTTCTGAAGTGAACTGCAGTGGAAGAGAAAATGCAATGGAAGGGAAAAAGAAAGTGTCCTGAAACCAAGGAATTAATAGCAATCAGACTGCAGAAATGAAATAAAGCCACAGGATAGAGGTCCCTTCCAACCTTGAGCATTCTATGATTCTATGATTCTATGATTTAACTCTAGACTCTACCTTTCTCTTAGTGGTTAAAGTACTTGTTTCTGGAGAAACATGACATACTTAATTTTGAATTCAGTGGAGCTCTGGTGACTTAGGCCCAATTAATTTCTAATACTGGTTTTAGAGTTTTAGTGGAAAGTGTCATTCCAGTATTGGAAAAAATCAATGTCTTGCAGCTTTCCCATAGCCAGCTCCTTCAGGGAGATAATGTTTTTGAGTTTCGAAAACCCATAACACACTTCTGAAATCATTTTCTGTTCACTGTACTCAAGGAAGCAACTATCAGTCAAAACATTTTAGATACATCTGTCTCACATATCCAACTTTCATCAGTGTTTTGCACTGTCGCTGCCAAATTCATGCATGTTACAGGGCAGGAATTACAGGAAAAGAAAAAAAAAAAAAGCTTTATCTCAGTAAGAGTACACATTTCCTTCTATACGTTATTTGGTGTATTGTTTACATTGTTTTAAAAGAACGGCCGAAAGAATATAACAATAATTAAAAAAAAAAACCCAACAACAACAAAAGCTGAGAGGTCAGGCCATACTGTGAAAAAGCAATTTGGTTTCACTGCCTGGAACCTTCAGGAATGCCATCTAGAAATCAGTTGCTGGTGAACACTGTGTGATTTTGTGAACACCCACGCAGGGGACAGATACCCTTGGGAAACCACTGCTGTGCTCACCACTCCCTTGGGCGAGTCACTGCCTGCACCCTTGCATTGCAGCTGGTGCATCAGAGCAGCAGGGTGTCCTGGAAGGCTGCCAGGTCCCTGGGGTAGGACAGCACCATGACTCAGCTAAAACCATTGAACCCTTTGTGTCTCCTTTGCTTCCCATGCCAGTTTTTGAAAAGAGGCCTAGAAGGCTTTTAGGCTCCCATAAGAGTGGGTATTGTTAGGGTACTCAAACAGTGTTTATCTTTTTTTTTTTTTTTTTCCATAGCAATAAGGTAACTAGGTAAAACAGAGGCACAAATACATTATACAAGTTTGTCCTGCTCCCAGCCAATTCAGCAGTTTTTTAAGTTACATTAAATACTGCACACTCCCTCTTCATCACCAGGAAATACTTCACAGCCTGACCAGCTGCAAGCCAGATCCCTCTTCTCCTAAAATCCACCCCCTTGCAGCAGAATCCCCATCTCCTCTACCCAACCCAGCCTTGCAGGCTTTTCGACCCGCCCCAGCTGATCAGGCACCAAACCATCATCAGGACAGATCAGCTCTACCTATGTCCATACAATTTACAGATTCACTATCTTCGTAAAGCATTGCAACACATACCCCAGGCCACACCAAGACATGCATTCCCATCTCCCATGGTGGCATGGTCAAGGGCTGACCTCCTCCAGTTTTCTTCAAACACATAACACGAGTGTGTCTTTGGAAAATGCAACCATACCTATCATGGAGAGAGGGTATAAAGAAGTATTAGCAGTTACTGCTTTCCAGAGATCCTCCTGACACCCTTGAGCACCTGGAGCTGCTCAGGAGAAGCCTGTAGCAATCCCAGGGGAAGCTCATTACAGCTCCCAAGCTGGAAGCATGGATGGGACACAGCAGAAGGGCTGTTCTCCTGATGTCTGCAGCTGCTCCTCCGCAGCACCACTTTGCTGGTGCCAGTGAGGTTATTCTTCAGCTGGGACACAACTGGATTAGATGTTAAACAAGTTGGAGGAAGAAAGGGTGCATTATTCACATATTTACCTTATAACACCCATATCTGTGGACACAGACTTATCTTAAGAAGAATGTGCACAGATAGGTATGATGAAATGCATTAGTTTAAGCAAGGCTGGATTTGGCCCCATTGGCTGTAGGAGGCTCACAGCAAAGAGAAGCTGAGACAGCCTCAATGAACGCAAGTCTCTTGCAAACAAATCCCTCTGCCAGATCTTTTCTCTTTCAAATGCCTGGGATTCAAGCAGGTCTTATCAGCCACCTCTGCTTCAAGCAAAACCTCAGCTGCAGCCTCCGTACTTCACACCTTTCTGAAGAAAAGACTCAGTATTTCATTCTTTTGTCTCTAAAATCAGTTGTCCAACCTCCTCTGCTCCCCAGGTTGCTTAGATGTACACCTTCTGTAGGCATCTCTGTGTGAGCTCTGGTGCTCAGATCAGATGGGCACTGAACCAAGGGGTCATTACCACTTACCCTCACCGCTCATCTCAAACTGCCATGGAGTTGCCTTGCAATATTCAAATGGATCTCTATGGCTAAAACTGAACCCAGGGATGTGTGCAAGAGACAAGTTCCTGTTAAGGAGCATGAGTCCCCATTAGGCAGACACTCAGCTATAGTTAAGAGATCGCACAAGCAAATACAAGACACTTGAAAGATACCAACAGATATCAGTAGTTCTGCTCATCCTCAAAACTGATCAGCACTTGGTCTTCCATGTGCTTGAAAAGACTTTGCTTCTGTTCCAGAAAGGTAAGGAAAAGTTTCATTTCCACCACCTGCACTGCAGGTGTCAAGAAGAGATGGGTAAAACAATTGTAAAATTAGTGCCATTCAAAAGTGAAAGTTAGCATAGCACTATTCTCCTGTTACTCCTATTATTCCCTTATTACTCCTATTACTTTCTCCTATTACTCCTGGAAAACTTATCTGCGCAAATAAACCTGCAGCACTGGGGAGCCTGGCAGTCAAGCCCAGCAGCCCGCGCAGCAGGCAGGTCCCTCCGATCACACTGAAACAGCAGAAAAGATATTCAAAAAAAAAAAAAAAGAAAGAAAAAAGAGTGAGAAAAACAAAAACAAACTTCCCTCTGGTTCACAGCAAATCCAGGAAAATGGACAAGTTTCATTCTGACAAAAGGGAATTCCCTGACACTGACTCGCTTTTTGCTTATCAGTCCCTCAGCAAGGTCTCACCAGGAAGGAACGCCAGCTCTCACTAGCAGAGTTGCTGTGTGGGAAATGCAGCTCCAAGGCAGTTCCTGGAAAACACCAATGGGTGGACAGCTGTGCCTGGGCACCATGGCCATGTTCAGCAAGTTCACGGGTGGCTCCAGCATCTGCACATGCTGATTCACAACAGAGTGTGGCAGGGTGCTCCTAGAGAGCTGCCAGGCTTCCAGGGAATGAAAGCAAGCGTGACGAGGGTAAAATGCTGAGGCAGATATGGCTTGATCTTCGCCCATGCTGAGCTCATCCAAGAAGCCTGAAAGGCTTTTAAAATCCCATAAAATCTCATTTTAATTGAGGTTAATAACATTACTTATTATTTTCAGCACAGATAAAACAATTAGGTAACACAGAGCAGAAAGGACCAAACAGAAAAAGCCTGTACAGACAACAGCACCCTTGCAGGCAGATCCCTGCTGTCAGCTAGTGCTGTGGCTTCCTCAGTTTTCTGTGTGATCCCCCTTACCTCCTTGGTCTTTTGTCCCAAATGTCCTGGTCAGCTCTGATCATGCCCAGCTCCTCTCCTGAGTCACACCATCACGCTCTCCTTGCCCTCAGATACCCTCCTGATGTCCCCAAGCACCTCCCACTTTGCTCCGTGGACATGCTCAGAGGAAGCTCATTACAGCTCCCAAGTGGCATGGCTGGACCACAGCAGAAGGGTGCATCCCTCAATGTTCACAACTGCTCCTCCCCAGCACAGAGGCCAGTTTTCAGCCAGGAGTGGCTGAAATGTTAAACACTGAAGAGACAGTGGGGAGAAACTGGGAGAAACACTGGGAGCATTACTCATGCCACACACAATCGGACAAGGTCAGAGTGCTGCTCCAGGAACCTCCCAAGAGAGATCCTGGAGGAAGTTCACCTATAACCAGCGTCCAGATGAACCACTAGCCACCACATGGTCAGCGGAACAGTCTAGACAGTTTCTCATCCTTCTCTGTCCCAACGATCATATAATCATAGAATGCTTAAGGTTGGAAGGGACCTCTAGAGATCATCTAGTCCAACCCATCTGCATATGCAAGGTCACCTAGAGCACGTGGCACAGGACTGCGTCCAAGCAGGTTTCCGCAACCTCTCTTGGCAGTCTGTCCCAGTGCTCTGTCACCTTCACTGTTAAGAATTTTTTCCTTAAGTTCATGTGGAACTTTGATGCTTCAGTTCCCGGCCGTTACCTCTAGTTCTGTTGGTGGCCACCAGTGAAAAGAGGCCAGCATCATCCTCCTCACTGCCTCCCTTGAGGTACTTATAGACACTGCTCAGATCCCCTCTCAGCCTTCTCTTCTCCAGGCTGAACAGGCCCAGCTCCCTCAGCCTCTCCTCATAGGGCAGATGTTCCAGGCCCCTGATCATCCTTGTGGCCCTGCAGTGGACTCTCTCCAGCAGCTCCACATCCCTCTTGTACTGTGGGGCCCAGAACTGGACACAATACTCCAGATGCGGCCTCACCAGGGCTGAGTAGAGGGGATCGAGACAGTAAGGTCTCAGCTTGGACACCAGGATGCTGTGGGACACTGACCTTGTGTCCTGACACTTGCATGTCTCATCACAACAGCTGAATCACAACTATATCGAGCACACGGAAGGAGCAGGTCTGGACCACATGGGCTTTGTGGTCCAACATCCTCCCACACAGCCCCTGAGGAACCATGCCTGAGAAAACCTTGCGCTGTGGCAGAGAGGAGGAGAATGACATGGGGTTCCTCACATGTCTTGTCTGCTCGGGGCAAAGACCAGCAACTTACAAACTCAAAGTGGGGCAACACGGATGCTTGTGCTTCTCTGCCAGCACCATGTCGTGGAGGGCACAAAGTCATGACTACTGCCTCCCCTTGCCCTTCTTTGCCCTCAGAATAACAACACCCACACTCTTACTGTCATCCACATGTATCCTAGCCCCTTGCTCTAAACCTGTGTGGCCACACACTGCTCTGTTCAGGATAAGAAGGCATTACAGTAGTTTTCTTGGCCTTTGTTTAGAAAAATACATTTCTTTTTTCTATCGGGCCACACAGAGCCCAGCGACTGATGTGCAGGAGCCCAAGCCTTTAGTACAGCAGCCACTCTGCAAGACTATGGGCTCAGCAGCACTTGCTGGTGAACATCCAGCAGCAAGGTATCGAAACCATGCTTTGAACACCACTGCTGTGCTCACTGCTTCCATGGGCATGTCACAGCCTGTACCCACATGCTGCTGCTCATACATCAGCATGGCAAGGTGCCCTGGAAGAGCTGGATATGCCTCCATCATCACCTGTAATGAGTGCTGCAAAAAGGCCTGTAAGCCTCTTAAACTCCCATAAAAAAAATAGCTCTATAAAATATAGATGATCATTACCTTCCTCCTATTCATTCAATACCCATCACTTTATGATTGCTATAACACATTGCAGTGCACTGTGAAGCACCACCTCTTAGGTTGCTTGTTGACACAGTAGCCTCTCCACACAATCAAAGAATAGATCTGCATCTCAACCATATTTCTCATCCCCCACACTAATCTTGTGTGGCTACTCACTTGTCAGCTTTGTAGGGGAAGAGACTTCTCACAGGCTTCCTAGCAGATGAGGAAAAAAACACTCTTTGCTTCCCAAAGGAATACTCACAGCAGAGCTACCTGATGTTGCCACTTTTAAGTACTGTACCAATAACCTGGCAATGCCAAAGGAAGAGAGACTTGGATTTTGCTTTACAGTCCCTCAACAAAGTCTCACCATGAAGGAACACCTAATCTCTCAGGCAGAGTTGTCATGTGGGAAATAGAGCTCCGAGGCTGGAAAACACCCAGCAAGGGGACAGCTGTGCCTGGGCACCGTAGCCATGTTCAGCAAACTTATGGATTGATGAGCTCAGCATCTGCACACACTGATTCATGACAAAGTGGGGCAGGGTGCTCCTGGAGGGCTGCCAGGCGTTCAGGGAATGAAAGTAAGCATGACTCGGGTAAAACGCTGGGCTCACCCATGCTGACCTCGGCCAAGAAGCCAGAAGACTTTTAAACTCTCATAAAATCTCATTTTATTAAGGTGTAAGCAACACAGGCCAGGACACAAACAGATGAAACATTAAACAATCAGGTGCAAGATATAGTGTTACTCATCTACTTATCTTATAAAATCCATGCCTGTGAGCATAGATTTATCTTAAGAGGAAAGTGCACAGGCAGGTAATCATGAAATGAATTAGTTAAAGACTACAGCAACCCATTGGCTGTGGTTGTACTACAGGTTGAAAGGAGCTTCGTGGCAATGAGAAGTTAAAGCAGCTTCTCCTACTTAGACCCTCTCAGTGAACATGAGACTATTGCAAGTAGATGAATTTGCCAAATCTGTCCTGTTTTAAAGGCCTGGGAATTAGGCAGCTCTTAATTCTTGCTTTCACCTCCAACACCTCGCAGGTCCCTTTGGCTCACTCTTCCCATTGTACCCTCTGCTGTCACCTCTGCATGAGCACTGGCTTTCCAATCAGGAGGACTCAAGTGATCATCAACACTTACCATGTCTCGTGTCTCATTGTGAAACCATGTTGCAGGGCTTCATTTATAAATAATACTAGAGAGCTAGCATCCCTTGAAAGTAATACTTTTTGCTCTTTTGAAATTCTGGTCTTCAACAGCACTCTTGTGTTATATAGTCCCTTCCACTTCCCTTCTCTGATATGTTTTCTTATTATTCAATAATTTTAAGTTTTTGCACCATAAACTGTCTGTGATGCTTTTGCGAATGTGATTCTTTAGCAAAGATTAGGGAAATCCATAGTTTCCCTTTCTTGTCCATCTTTTCTGAGGGAGCTGACTATTGCTGTGGTCAGGCTAGTGATAGGAGGTAGACAGACAGGACCCTTCAGAAAGTGGCCAGTCCAACATTATAATATTCAGCTAGGCAACAAGCCTCCATTAGAAAATACCCACTGCCAGGCACAGTGGAGATGATTGTTAAATAACATGGAGGTCAATCTCCAAGGCAAAATGGAGTCCTTGTAAAGAGCTGACATTCCCAGAAGTAGAAGGCTTGCAATTTGCTTCAGTACAATTTCAATCAGTCACAGATTCAGATGAAAATACACACACACACACATATATATCTTATAGCTAAAAATTGATTAAAGAATAAATACAGTTTAATCTGGATACTTTCTAGTCATCAGCACACTCACAGCAAACGCGGGTAAAGCCCTTCCCATATCTTCTTTCACGAAGCCTAGCCATGAATACTTTGGGCAAATCTGGACATCATCTGTTTCAGTTGATCTAAAACACCAAACTGACTAAGTATTTAAGATCTTGGAAGATATTTACACAAAAGAGGTTGGCTTGAATCTGAACTATCAAAATTACTCATAAGTTTGAATTGACAAAAAAGTCAACCACCATTTAGCTTCTCTCAGCTGTGGCTCGTGACTGCTTTTGCAGAGAAAATCATAGAAAAGTTTTCAGTCTGGAAATCTCAAGTCTCAGAAGCTAGTCCTAGAGAAAGAAAAAGTGTTAACCAGGATGAACATCTGGTAAGAAAAGAAAAAAAGAACAGATTATGGTTTGTTCTTATACCTTTAAAAGTTGAGATTTGATTAAATTAATAGGTAAACAGTAGCCCAATCTCAACGTCATTTTAGTCAACATCTATTGCTATAATACCAAAGTGTCTTTAATAATACATTAAGCAATAGATATATGTCATATATTTGATTTAAAAGTTGGCCAAACTAGTCAGAAGAGGTCAGATCAGAAAAAAAAAATGAGTGGTCCTTCCTGGCCTTAAGCTCAACTACTGTCAATTTTAAAAAGGCTCAACAGACATGTTGCCACCTAAGGTAAAGTATTGAAATGGTATCAAAAGTTACTATTTTTAGTGCTTTCTGCCAAAATTAATGTATTTCATGTAAAAAACAACAACAAAAACAATATTGCTGAAAGGCGCAGGGCAGTAAGATCAGTCCTTTGAAGCGGATAGATGCAGAGCACCACGGATATCCATCACCTGCAGCGCCGCGGAGCAAGGAAGCAGCCTGCGAAGGCAGGTGAGCAGTGATGCCTGACACAACCAGTCAGTGTCAACCGCGCAAGCCTCATGCTCCCTGCCTGCAGCTTGAGCCGCCTTTTTAATTGCCCTGCAGGCTTCCTTGTCCCTTTTGCAGTTTGAAATGCTTGCCTGGTGTCAGCATCCATGCTTGCCTTTGTCCTCACTTGAACTGCTAGTATTAGGGAGGAAAAAAAAAAAGGAAAAAAAAAAAAAGGAAAAGGCTGAAATAATAACTTAAACTCAGGACATACTGATCTCTGTAATTGTGCCAGCATATGTTGAGCAGAAACATATGGGAAAGTGGGAAGAATTCAATCTATAATGTAGAATTATGGCAGCAAAATGCATGTGATTTTAAAGGTGACTAGTACATCTGGTTTGAAAAAAAATGAGATAAATTTGCTGTTAAATTAGGCGCTGAAAGCCCCTAGAGTGCAAGAGGCAGGAGGCCTCCTGTAGGCATTGGGTGATAAAGCACACTGCAAACGTGGACCCCAGCTTTGATGTCCTGATGTCAGACCTCCCAAATCCCTATGAATGTGCATAAATAACTGACATCAGTCTTGGAGGAGCTGAGCACTCCCTGTACCTGCTGAAAGGTGCTCAGGTACCACGGTGATGAGTGTGATACTGAAACCACAGCTAGCCAGAGAGAGTCCTAAAAGTGAGGGTCAGGGTGAAGCCCCTCCTGTTATTTATTCCTACAGAAAACTTCCCACTAGGTTTGATGGCCTGGCTTTCACCCCCAACTTCCTAACACGAAAATTTTTTTTGGCTGGAGTCAACTACTGGCTCTACAGCCCCACGTCTCACAGACCCCTGCCTCATGGTTCCTGAGCCCCGCTATGCATGTGAAGTTTCCTCAGTCTTAGATGTCAACACTCCAAATACCTTTCGACCCTATGTACAAAGCAGGTCTTTTTATTCCTTATAATAAATAAATAAATAAATACAAAACCACTATGTGGGGACAAGCTGTGATTGCAAAAGGCTGCAATATATCTGGTACGTCCTGCTGCCACTTGCTGACGTTTTAATCCGGCACAGCAAACTCACACGTTCAAACTGGCCACACCAGGGTCCCCAGGGCGCACCCACCACGCTCCAAAGCCTGGGAACACATAACTCACATAGAGGTAAGACCACAGTCCCTTCCAACAAATTCCTCTGCCAACAGCACAGGGCAAAGCCAACGTTTTCTCTGATAAAGGATGGACATTTCAGCCCATTGGCACTACTTGAAAGCAACCGTGAAAACCCTCCGGAGGCTTGGAAACCCATCGACTTGGACACTTAGCCTCCTTCAAGTTCTGTCGTAGGGCAAACACGTGCAAAGTGCTGATTTAACCACTGAATGTCGCATACTTTCCTATCTCGCCCTGGGGCCTCACTCGGCACTGCCCAGCGCCCTCTAAAGTTAAAAAAAAAAAAAAAAAAAAAAAAAAAAAAAAACCTCCACAGGCACAGGCAGGAGGAGGAAAAGGAGGAGGAGGAGGAGGACGGCCCTGGGCGGTCCCGGGATCCGTGGCCCCGCGCTTTAAAGCGCCACAGGCACAACGGCAGGAGGAGCGGAGGGGTGTCCACCGACAGAGCGACCCACAGACAGACGGACAGACAGACAGACAGACAGACGGACAGACAGATAGACGGACCACGCCATGGCGAGCCCGTGCGTGGAGCTGAGCAACAAGATGAAGATGCCCATCTTGGGGCTGGGCACCTGGCAGGTACCCGTGTGGCCGGAGGATGGGGTGCGCGCGGCGGCGCGGAGCCCTTTGCTCCTGCAGACAGGGCAAAAATTAAAAGAATTAAAAATTTAAAAGAAAATCAAAGGAAAGGGGAAAAAACAAAGTGGCGGTTGGCGCACTTCCCTGCGCGGAGCGGGGGGGCCGCGCCGCCTGGCCCGGATTATTGTGGCCGCTTGTGTAACATGCTGGGCAGGCTGCTGCTGGGGCGGGGGGGCAGGCAGGAAAAAGGGACAAAAAGCCGGAAAAAAAGGCACGAGAGAAAAAAAAAAACATATTGCAAAAAAATAGGTGAGGAATGCTACCTACGCTTGCAGCTCAGTCCCGTGGGAAGGGTCCCCTACAGAGTGCCCAATGGCCTGGTGAAAGGGATGCTTCCCTCCAGGATCTGCGCAGGATGAGACACAGCAAAATGCCTGTGTGAGGAAGGGATTGGGAGAGCTACACTGGTGAAAACACTTGGGTAACACCATGAGCAAATAAGGGGAAGTGGTACTGGACCTGACACTGCTGGATATGCCAGGGGCAAAATGTGTAAAACTAATACCCTTTCCGCCCCATTCCCTGCCCTCCTGATGAAAATGCCTGTTACCTGAGCAGGTAAAACTCCATGTAAATACAGGTGACAAGCAACCTGCAGCATCTCACTGGAAAGGGTGATTTTTGGGGAGTCCTGCTGACAAGGGCTGGGAGCAGGGATTGCATAGCTCACCTTTGGTCGTGTTTCCTTTCAGGCTCCTCCAGGGAAGGTGGAAGAGGTGGTGAAGTTTGCTATTGATGCAGGTTACCGCCACTTTGACTGTGCCTACTTTTACCGAAATGAAGACGAAATAGGGAACGCCGTGGAGCAGAAGATCAAGGAGGGGGTTGTGAAGCGGGAGGACCTCTTCCTCGTCAGTAAGGTACAACGACGCACAATTCTTGCTGCAATTTCTCGGACAGAGCTATAATACAGCAAGCAACCCTTGTTTCCTAAAATAACCTAAGCAATTATCCCCCCCGCTTCTCCAATAGTCTTCAGGAATGTTTTCATCTAGGCTATGAATCTATCCTTTAATTGAAATTTGGACAGAGCTTTATTAGGAACACTCAATCACTTAGAGATAGCAAGGCTCTTGCTCATCAATAACGCCGTTACATCTATTAAGTCGCTTATGTATGTTGAACTTTCCCACACACATACCCTAAAAAGATACTTACTGGTGGGCAAGATATTACAAAATGGTGCAATGTAGAAAATGAAAACCTGAGAAGGAACAGAAATAAAGTAGTGGACTTCAGTCTGATGTATGTCTCTATACTTAACTCCTTTCCATCATCTCACCCACTCATCTCAGGAACATCTGTTACCAAAAAATGAAAAAAAGAAAAAACTTCTAAAAACAAAAATAACAACTAGAGTTTTTCATCAGCAAAACCAGGAAACACTAAGCATAAATAAGTTTTCCACATACTCTTGATTTTTGTTAAAGAGCAGTTTGTAATTAAAACAATATTTCTCTTTTTTTTTTCTGTATAAACAGTTTGATTTTCCATTCCAAAAAAAAAATGATCTAATAAAATTCACAACAGTCCACAGTGGCCAGATAAAAGAGGGGAGAAGGAAGGTAGTCATTAGGTGCTCAAAATTTAAATTTCAGATGATAGAAAAGAACAACAAAACTGTGGTAACTTTGCTATGCTGGTTGCCAGATACATGTGGCGAAAAGCTACAGTCAGCTCTGGCACTCCCTTTTCATAAATATTACTATCGATGATCCACCTCCAATACCGACTTTTTTAGTTATGGTATGCTTGTCTAACTCTACCACTCAAACATTATCGTGCACGTCCACCTGCTTGGCGTAGGTCTTCAAGGAATTGTCCTCTAAGACCACCAAGGGGAAATGTCGATTTTGACCCTGGAAGCTGCTGAGTCAAAGTCAAGCTTGGTTTCTCCCCATAGTTGTGGAACACGTTTCATGAGAAACCTCTGGTAAAGGAAGCGTGCAAGAAGAGCCTTGCCGCACTGAAACTGGACTACATCGACCTCTACCTGATACATTTTCCTATGGGATACAAGGTAGGCCTACTGTTCCTTACTGTTTTCTTACCTTGGAAGACACCAGGTGAGCATAACAAGGCTACATGCTTGCAGATGCAGCCAGTCGGCTCTTTCGTGAGCCTGGTGGTGTCAAGCACTTGCAGTGACTAAAAAGGCCAGTTCTGCATGTACATCTCTTTGGTGGAGTGAGATAGCTGGGGGTATGAGCATACCTAACAAGCCCACTGGGAATTCGAGGGAAACTCCAACCAATGCATGATGCAGTTTGGCATCATGGCATTGTGGCCATTAACAGTGTGAATATCTCAAATTTTGGAGATGCTGATCTGATCTGGAGTAACCAACGGTGGAAAATGAAACACAGCATGAAAGAATTTGCCTTTTTTATATATAAAAATTATGTAATGATCATAAGGGAGTGTCTTTTCCCTTCTCTCTAGAAGTTATTTAAGTTACTCAAATAATTACTACTAATCCCCATCTCTTTGTATGCAGTGACCTGATTTGCAGAAGTATGGCCTTCATCCAACAGAATATTGATGCACAAGCATGATTTTTAGTTATGCAATATGTTCAAAAAAACTGTTGATTTGCTGCCTGTCATTCCAATCAAATGCTAATATACAGTATGGAAATTCAATGCTGAAAACAAGTTTTTCTGCTTTTTGCCTTGCATAAACAGGCTGGTGAAGAACTGAGTCCTGTGGATGACAAAGGAATGATTATTCCCAGTGATACAGATTTTCTGGACACATGGGAGGTAAGTTTATGTTTACTCTTTTGTGCCTGTGCCAGCACTAACTGTGGGGCAGAGATCTGCAGGCAAAGTGAAACTAAGGTTAGGGTAGGGGAGTGTAGTTACACAAAACTATTTTGTGATTAGAGAGAACAGAGTTGATGCTTTCTCTCTCTCTCTCTCTCTCTTTTTTTTTTTTTTTTAGGACAAGAGAGTCTTTGCTGTCTTTGCTAAGACTAAAGGGGAGGAAACTACCTGTAATCACTAGCTGTAGGCGCTGTCAGTAATATAATATTTGAACACACACTTCTACACAATGGTATAACTACTACTTAGATTAACCTAGGTGTGGTTGTTCATTTACTGGGAGTTGCAGAGAGAGGGAATTAGTACAAGGTTTTCAGCAACGGGCATCGGCATTGCTGACTGTCCTTGGCTCCTTTCCTTGTGGTCTGTAGGGAGTCAGGGTCTGCTCCTGCTACCTGCTCCTGTGTGATGCTGCAGCTCTGGAAATTAATCGTTTCCTCTACAATGCAGTTCGTTAGGAATGTACTGAGGTAACGGAATTTGAGCTAACATCTTCCTTAATGAACTCCTCTCCTAACTCAGAGTTAGGACTAGGGGGTCTCCTGCTTTTTCACTATGGTATAATGACCCTCAGAGAAGCCTAAACTAGAAATACGTACCCCATTACAAAAGAATTAGCCAGGCCATTCTTCCTCTGTTGCTTTCCTATCTGCAATGGTATATCACTGAAGTGTACAGATAATAAAAGGTGCAAAAACTTACTCTTTTCTTACTGGGGAGACCATTATTTAATCTAGTTTGGCTTATTTACTAGTTTGTCACTTTCTTTAGTGAAAGAAGAGAGTGTAGTTTGCAGTAATACTACCTCATAAATATCTGTTGGTTGTTTTGACCCTTTAGGCCATGGAAGAGCTGGTGGATGCTGGTCTAGTAAAAGCCATTGGTATCTCCAACTTTAACCATGAGCAGATTGAGAGACTACTGAACAAGCCTGGCCTCAGGTACAAACCTGTAAATAACCAGGTAAGATCTTTATTTCCCTTAGTGTCAGCTAATTTTGGAATATTCTTGAAACTATGTGATCTGTACTTCAGCTCTTGAAACTTGCCTTTACCATAACCTGTGGAAAAACCTCACATGGCACCAGATATCTCAGACTGTTTGAACAGCCTCCAAGTCCGTGCAGTCTATTAGGCTTCAATAAGGTGTCAGCATTAATGCTTTTTAGCTGATGAAGATCTCAACAGAAAATTTTGTTGTAGACAAAATTTTGTTGTTGTGTGTATAATGCAGTGGAGATTTAAGAGAGCAGTATTGTAACAAAACAATGTGAAATTAGTCATAGCATGGTAATACTAACCAGATGAGAATATTCCATTCCCACTCCTGCTGCAAGCATGGGAGCGCATTAGCAGAGTCACTGTTTTTTTTTTCCCATCCAACACAAAAGAATACATTTAATTCAACTTCTTTGTATAAAAGGAAGTTAGAGCACACAACAAACTCTCGCCTCTAGCCTCCTGAAGAAAAGCACAAGAAAACTAGGGCACCAGGAGCTTCTGACTTTCTTTCTTCTGCATTGTGTTTTTGGACCTGTCAGGAGTTGCTGCTTGTCTTTCTCAGCCAACTTAGCACAAGTGGAGATAGGGCTCAGAGATTTTAAGGAGGGCTATATAGTTCAGGTGGGGATGGCTCCAGGTATTTCCAAGGTAAGAGCTGCACCAAATTCAACACTCCAAAGCCCTTCAGGCTTTGGCTGCAGCTTGCTTTTCCATCAGTGTGCATGCACGACGCGCTGCCATTACACCAAATCACCAGGTCTGGTGCCCCATTTAAACAAGATTCAAGGACAAGACCTTAAGTAAGGTCACTGCCATATTGCAGTGAAACACCAATGTTTCCCAGCAGTAGTGCCAAGTGTGCAACAAATGTAATTCTTTTGCAAGAAGGGCATGCTTCTTTGTATACTGCATTCATTTGAACAGTTCATGAAATTTAAAAAGTCCTTCTTCTGCAAAAAGAAGTTCAACTGCAGCACTGTACCAATACGGTATTTTTAAAGCATTGGCTTCAAACCTAGGGAAACAGAAATGGTATTTATGCACATGTGAGTTGTGGCTAAACTTTATTTCATACTTCTAGTAGAAGAAAGAACATCCTAGCTATGTATTTGAGCAGAAACTTCAACAGCTGAAGCACAGCATGAAGCAACTTTCCTAAGCTCAAACAGGGTGTGCTGCAGAGTAGTGAGAGGGACCCAGGCTTCATAGCTTTGTCCGTTCAGTACAGCATCTCTTAAGGAAAGACATGGTGTGGATATCCACCAAGGCTGACCTAAATAAGCTCATCTTCCCAGGCATACCCAGGAACCAGGGAGTCTCCTGATGAGAGGAGAGGCTGGCTAACGCAGAGTTAGCACAAGCTTCTCAACTCAAGCTTCAAGTACCCTGAACTGCCCCTTTGAAGAGGCTATCCTGCTGTCTTGGCTATAGTCTAGGAAGATTAGTTTCCACTGATTCCTGCAAAAGCACTTGGCTGACTCCTACCACCTATCTCTTTGTCTAATGCATAGTACCAGGGAGCCCTATTCTGTGTCTGAGGCCTCTAGATGTTGCTGTAATCTGAATAACTTTTTTTTTTTTTTTTAAATGGTAGATTTTAATCATAATACCGGGAATCATTTCTATGCTGTATGCAATTCAGGAGGTATTTTATGTTCTGGTACCCAGGGCAGCTTGCCAACCACTGTGTTTCTGTGCTTGCAGATTGAATGCCACCCATACCTCACCCAGGAAAAGTTGATCAAATATTGCCAATCTAAAGGGATTGCTGTAACTGCCTATAGTCCCCTCGGCTCTCCAAACCGCCCATGGTAAGGAAGCCCTACAGCCTTTCTCTCTGCAAAGACATGCACGTGCAGCTTGAGTAGTTGGGGCAAATTATGTAAATAATGCAAGTATAATGAGGAAAGTAAAGTACTGGTGATTTATTACAGATCAGTTTGTAAAATGTTTGAAATGCTTACTGGAAATTCTAACATTAATATTCTTGGTTTTATTTTGTTAGGGCCAAGCCAGGGGAACCTATGCTGCTTGAGGATCCTAAGATTAAAGATATTGCAGCTAGGCATAATAAAAGCCCTGCCCAGGTAAGTCTGGATAAAATCTTCCTCATCCTCAGGTGTTGTTAAGAGACCGATGCTCAGTCTGCAGCAAACGTTACCTTCTCTAAGGGTAGTATCTAAGTGGCTGAACTGCATTTGACTTTTTGCACTAGCTTCTTTCCAGCATCCCTATGAATTACGAAGAATTTTTTGAAAGTCTTGAGTGCTGAGTTTTTGGAGACTGATCAGTAGTGCTTTGTGCCTACACTGGGGTTCCCCTTTCTAGGGAGGTTTCTTCTGCTCGCAAGAAGTGCTTCCCTTTCCTTTGAGATTGACTTACGAATCACCTAGCCAACCTGTTACTCCCTTTTCCAGCTAAGCTATTCTTCAGAAAAGCCTTGTCTTCTGCAAACATATTTGATTGTTCACAGTTTGCTCCTATTCGCAAAGAATTGTTGAAAATTGCTGGATTATTCAGATTGAAAACATTTCTCTGTAAGCTACTATTCACACAAATAAGGTCTTGTTCAGAGTGTGCAAGAATCTGCACTCCATAGGAAAATGCACTGAATAAATCAACATGTTCATAGGGAACCAGCAATAGTCATGCTTTCAGACAGGCAGAGCAGTACAAAAACAAAAACAAAAAAATAACCATCAAAAAACCCCTGTATGCAACAGTCCTCTTTTGAGGAGAAAACTTCAGAAATTTATCCTCTCTTTTTTTGTTTGTTTCTTTTGAAGATGTCAAAAAGTACAGCCGGGGGCATGTTTATCTGTGAGCCCAAAATAAGCTGCAGTATTGCTATGCTCATCTGCCCGGAGCACCCATCTAACACAAGCCTGTAGCATCATTATTTTTCTCCCAATACCTACACCAAGTGAAACCGAAACATGACCTTGAGAAGCCAGAATATAGAAACAACCTAGGCCAGAAACAAATAGGAGTTTGTGAGCAGACTGCATGCATATGCTCTCACATCGAACTCCGGAGTGCACTCTGGTAAAACCTTCTGAGGAGTGAACATGGCTGTGGGAAGATGCAGCAGAGGGAAGAGAAGGAGAAAATGCATCTGAGCAGATCTCTGTGCACCCCGTGTCCCTAACCTTCCTTGTCCTTTCCTAGGTCGTGATCCGGTTTCTTATCCAAAGGAACGTGATTGTCATTCCCAAGTCTGACAAACCACATCGTGTTGAGGAAAATATGAAGGTAACGTTCCCATTGGGATCGCGGCTATCTCTGTGCACAAGCTGGGCACCAGCAGCTTTTCCATGTTTCCATGTGACAGGCTGTAAAGGTGCAAACAAATTCAAAGCAGTGCTGCATCACTGGGCCTCAGCTAGTTCAGCCACTACATTACATGCTCAAATGAGGCTAGAGACCTAGACACAGTATGGAGTTAATAGCTCGTTTTGAAGCTGTGGTTCCTCTGAGGAGGGAAGAGTCAGCTGTATGTTTGCTAAGAGGTCTGGCCTTTCTGGATGGCATCCCTGTATTACTTTTACGATGCTACATTTGGACTCAGTTCTCCTATTAACCACCAGCAAGAGTTCTAAGATAGCTGACTGTTGTGAGATAACTGATTTGTGGTTAGTACCCAGTAGCTGTCTGTTGTAGCAGAAGCATTTACTACAATATTTACTGTATTTACTGCAATATTTGTGACACACTGACTAATCTGTCCATAGCCCTAAATTTGTCTGTCTGCAGTGCAGCTCCATCTGCAGTGGCCTTTATGGTCAGCTCTGTTAAACCACTAGACGTTGCCTTGAATTCACCTCAAAGAACAAACGACTACCTTAATTGCTTCAAGAATAAATTGCTAAATTGCTAACTTTACTGAGAAATGTCCTTAACTGAGGACTTCCTAAATACACTCACTGATGCAGGATGATCCTGCCTCAAATCATAAATGCATGAAGTGCATTTAGTATCTACTTACAAACCTATGTGAAAAGGGCTGTTTTTGTTTGTTTTTCTCTCCCCTAGGTGTTCGACTTTGAACTGTCTAGAAAGGAGATGGATGTCATACTCGGCTTTAACAGAAACTGGAGGGCGGTCGCAGTACCTGTGTATGTTCCTTATCCTCAGATTCACTAGCCTGCCAGATACTCTTTTTTTTCTTCTTCTTTTTTTTTTTCCATCTTGAAAAAAGATATAGCTAAAAGTAGGGAGAGCTCCTTTTGTACACTGTGGACCTCAGATAACGAGATGCATCTCAGGACTGACATCAGGAGGGAGATTTCATTCAGGGTAGTCTCCAGCAAACTTGCATCTTGGTGTTGCATGTACTTAAAATCATAGAATCATTATGGTTGGAGAAGACCTTCAAGATCATAGAGTCCAACCGTACTTGTGCATAAGCCTCTGTGTGCAAATTAATGATTGCTCTCAGCAGCAAAAATTGAGTATCTTGGAAGCAAAGGAGGGAGACTGCACTAGTGAAATACTGTTGAAAATACTTTATATAATACTTAAATAACCAAATGGTTCTTTTTCTTCTTAGGGCTGTCAATCACAAGGACTACCCATTTAAAGCAGAATATTAATGCCTATGGCTTCTGCAAGATCTCCACGTACAACAGATCTGAAGATGTACCCTGCAGTTTAGTTTAGTTTGTTTTTTTTTTTGTACTGATAATCATTAAGAAGAGTTACTTGCCCTCCTTTTCTGGAGGCAATCACTAGGTCATGAAATAATGCACCAGTGGGGATGGGTCTTCTAATGAGACGACAAGCAGAGATCTGTTCCAAATTAATGGTAAAAAGACAATGTCTCCTCAATTCCTCTTTCTTCATCTTCCTTAATTAAAGACATGTTCAACAAAAAGCTGGTTACTTAAAAGATGTTTTTACATAAAAGATATTTTTACATGCAGTTTTCAGTGTGGTAACTCATACTGACCCATTAGCAGCTGTCAGGAATGCAGTCTTTGATTACTCTGCTTTTTATATAGTTGTGATTTTTATAGAGTAAATTTCTTAATACTCTGAAATTTTATACGAATAAAGTTTGAATAACAACAAAACTCAATAAATATAGTGCTTGAATTATTTTGTGTGATTACTTACAGAACACACCTGAACTCTGCTTTTTGAATTTTAATACAGATAGGAGAGCTGTCTTATGGTTCCCATACAAGAATGACAGATGCTACTTTCTGATTTATGCATCAGGCAGGATAATGTTATTGCTAGAACATGAAGAATAAAGTTGCACTTGTAATTCTGTGTAACTCTCCCTCTCAGCAATCAGAAACCGGGTCCTTACAGTAGGTCAGAAGGGGAGCAGAACATCATATGTATTGATAACCCACCCTGTAGCTGAACACAGGGGCTACTAGCAAATAACACCAACTTGTTCTGCAAGTCTCAAACATAAAATCAGTTATTTTACAACCTGCTGGCAGCATCCAGAACACATCCAAACAAGGTTTGGATTTATCTAATGAAAATGCAGAAAAACATTTCCTTAGAAACACCAAACCAAAAGGCAGACTCACAAATTCTTTAAAGTATTCTTGGAGAGGCAGTGCTAGGCCGAAGCAAAGGCAGGGGTTAAAGGGCAGCTTTGTGGGAATCCACACTCTAAACAACGAAAAGTCTGGCTGGTCACAGACATATCCTGTCACTGTCACAGGGACTGTCATTGGCAGAATCGACCACGAGGTGGTGCCAGCTGGTGAGAACAGACTACAACACAGTAAGCTTGCTCGACTTGCCCAAAAGTAAAATTAACTTCCAGATTTAATGCACCCCGAACATCTCCCCTCTCAAAGCAGATAATAACCAGGGGCAAAAAAAATGTGTTTATCATGCAGAAAATTGACACTTAGGCAAAGCCTGTAGAGCACACAGTTCAGGGGAGGAAAAGAGGCCCACTTTCAAGCCTGCCTGCCATAGGCTTCCAATGCTCCCTGAGCAGCTGGTTGGAGCGGCTGGGTGTCATTAAAGCAGAAAAAGAGGAAATGTAGAGGGCAAATGGGAAAGCCAGCCTGATCCCATCTGCAGAGAGATGTCTCCCTCTCACCACGGAGACAGGAAGAAATGCTACAGGACCCACCACCCAGCAAACACGGCTGGCTGTACCATTAAATCAGAACTTACTTGGCTCGATGTGCTGACTTCTGCATGATGCATGGCTCCTGTCTTGCATGGATGCAGATGACGATTAATATTTTTCCTTTATTCCCTTAAAAACATGCAGGTTGAAGCTGTCGACTTTAGGACTTTGCTGTCTGAGGTAGAAGAATACGTCAGGAGAGACATCCTCTCAGCTTCATTTTGTGATGCCTTAGTTCACACTGCCTTAGCGTGAATGCTAGCCAACAACTGGCTTGTTCCTAGTCATTAACAAACAAGGGCTGCTGACGGAAATACTCCATTTATTGTGGATGCAGTTTCAGAATACATTGTTTGAACAAATCATTTTTATTGCAGCTATCAAATGTATTTGAAAGACTCAAAGGAGTGTTTACAAAACCCCAAAATAAAAGAAAACATGACAACTCATAGACAATGTCAGGCACAATTTCACCCCATACAGACAACTGAGTGCATCTCTACATGTAAACAAGATGTTTCAACCAGGCAGGGGAGCTCATCTTTGGGCTGCAACATAACATTCTTCTTCGTTAGGAGCAAGTCGGATGCTATAAAAGATGAAGTGGTGAAAAGGGAGATCCCGGTAGTTTTGATGCACAACAAAGCTGTTAACAACACACTCTGGGGCTACTTCAATTGCTCAGTTTATTCCACCCATACACTGTAGGATGTAAATGCTAAACCGTATGGCATGTAAATTCAAACCAAGCTGACGTCTTATAGCCATGTGTTTACTATATACAAATGAAAACATCTGTAAATAAGATATTCGGGAGAGAGAATTAAAAAGAAGCACTCTAAAGATAGAGGTTTACTTCATTTCAGGTGGATCTAGTGTACGGCACTGATGAATGGCAAGATTTAGTGTACAGTCATTTGAAACAAGCTCTCTGTGTTTAGATTTACTTTCTTTTAATAATGGTAGTTTTATATAAATTAAACTACAACGTTTTATACAAGTGATCTATTTTTGACCCTCTATACCCTTACCTTTTTCTCTTTTAAAAACTATAACTTTCTTTTTAATTACCCAGTACTGGGCAACCGACATTTAAAATTTTTTAATACTTATCTCGCCATCCCTCTAATGGCAATTATGAAATCTTACTATAGAAAAGTGTGTGATTTTGTCTTTATTTTTGAAGCTGTGATATTGACTAATTATGTATGTTTATTACTACATATAATACTCTAGCATGTATTTAAGCATTCTACAATTAGTAGTGCCTTTAGGCTAAACTTTGTAAAGCTATGTGTGTATATATTCTAAATTGCAAACAATTACTAGTCACTAACAACAAAAAGAAGTATCAGTACCGCTGTCAGCTAACATAATCATCCAAATTCAGGTATTAACTTACACTAGAATGGAGAGATTGATACTTAGAAAAGTATAAAATGAACAAAAACCCCACAAGTTATTGATGCAGAATTTCTCATGACATGGGTAACTTACAGAAAATATTACACTGTCAACTGATGATATTTCTTCCATGCCTTAGTCTAAAGTGCAGAAAGAAAGACTTCTGTATCCCAAAAGTAACCACTGCTTTTATAGGTTTACTGCACACCTTTCTTAAGCAACTTCACTTTACATGTATTTTGGGTTGACCTCTTATGTCAGTTGAAATCACTGTTCAGATACATAATTATGACTATCAGTAGGAGAGTCTATATATTTCACAGCATGGATTTCTTTAGGAATAAAGGCTCTTGTGCAAAGGCAGTACTATTATGATGAATGTCTAGACTGATTATTAAATACAGTGCTAATATACATGGTTTTAACTGGGATAATGCAAAAAAAAAGACATTTTGGTAAATAAACATAAATATAAAAAGAACAATTTAGCACTTTTTTTCCCCCAACTGATTGGTCCAGCGTCTTTAGTAGCCTCCTATGGTTCTTTCTCAAATTGTCTCAAACCTGCTGAGAGAGAGAAAGATTAAAGATGGCTCGGCACGGCCTGGACATACCTCTCAGCTGTAACGGGTTTAAATCCAGATGAACAGGCAGCGTGTAAAAAGGCAGGACCCATGAAGGACCTCACTGGGCTCCCATGCTGGCCTGATGGGAAGCATCTCCAGGAGGACAAGGAGGATTTTCCTGCAACCGCGCTCACAGCCAAAGGCCCCAGCAGTGGGGCAGAGAAGCCATGGAACCCTCTGCCCTGCGGCACCGAGGACGCTCTATCCCACATACCCTCCTTGACTGCCTGACAGACCCCTCAGGAGAGACTGAGGCAGCCTGTGCGATGGTGCGGGGCAGGGAAACCAAAACCAGAGGAAACCAAAGCTGACGCAAACCCAGCCTCTCAACCCCGCTCTCGTCCCCTGCAGCCACAAAGAGGGGGCCCTCAAGGAGAATGGCTCAGCTAACACTGAGGAAGCCAGAAGGCATCTTTTTTAACACTCCGGTTTACAAAAGGAGAAGAAGTAAAAGATAATTTACTTTTGTGGGACTCTATATTGATATGAGAAGTACACAAAACCCACTGCAGCTCTGGCTACCCCTCAGCATTTTTTTTTCTGCATTTGATCATTTTATTCCTATAACTGGAAAAATCCAGGGATGTTGCAGGGCATCTTAAATCTACTAAACTTAATTTCCCTTCTACCCCACAGGGTCTTAGGTGCCTATTTCCTCTAACTGATTTTATTTGAAGTGTCTAAGTTTTTGTTGTTGTTATTGTTTTTTATTTTTATTTTTTATTTTTTTTAAGCAGTACATGAGCTAGAAGGGTAATTTTGCTGCTTCCTTTCTGCACAAGCAGGCAGTATTCCCCAAACAGCAGTAGTAAGACTGCGTCTGTCTTGAGAAGACTCCAATCCAGCTCCACGAGATGCAATATTGCTGTTGTGTACAACCAAGTTCCAGTCCAAGTATGTTAACAAAAAAAGCATATCCATTTCCCCCTCCAGTCTTTAAAAGAGCCTTTCCGAGTTGTCTGGTATATGCTGTAATTAGCCAAATGACCATCCTAATCCTTGGACCTCACACAGTTTAATAACACTCTCCAGCTATAGCAAACATGCTACAGATGCTCAAACATGCTTGAGCATGCTCAGACATGCTCAAACTTTGCAAATATGGCTGTAGAACGTCTTGACCTCACTCCTCCTCTGCGGCTTATTGCTCAACAATTTGAGCTCAACAATTTCAGCAGTCAATTCTGATGAGGAACTAAATGGGCTTTTGAAAGGCAAAGGAAGAAAGTGTATTTTTTTGCATCACCATTAACAACGATACAAAAAAAACCCCACAGATGTGTCTGTATGAAAAAGTGCTAGCATCTCTACTATGCAGGTGCATTATTAGAATTACTTACCATTAGTCTCTGATTTTTTTCCCCCAGCTGTTACCTGTATTGAAAAAAAATAAGCCGTTATTCTAGTTGAATATGTGAAAATGTGCCTATTCATACTGGGAAATAGGGCAGAGTTTCTTCCAAATGAGAATGTAAAAGTTAGATGTTGCTCAAGCCTCATTGTAATCTCTACTCTACATAAAAAAGGAGGTCACAAGCACAGGACCAGAAAGGGCCCAATTCCAACTGACTGCATACAAGTAGGAGAACACGGCCTTCCCCCCAGAAAGCCTCTCTCAGAGGTATTTCCCTTTTTACAATGAACTCAAGCATTACCTTAGAAGAAGAAGTTGTTGCTTTTTCAACTGATTGCTTCTCCCAGAGATTACGTTTGCCAGATACATCTCCTGGTCTTAAATCCTGCATTTTAAAACCAATGTCAAAGAGAAAAAAACAGATTCATTCAGTGGAGAAAAAATTCTAACGAGTTACTCATGAGAAATCTGTATTATGCTGTGAAAATCCCACTCAGGAGAGTGTTTTTTTTTTAATCTCATACAACATCAGAAGATAGCATTTGACCTAAAAAGCCTTTCCAGTAAATTGCATGTACATCTTGGGGTGTAGGGGCTGTTTACTTCTATATTGAGTAACATCTAAGGTGGCAGAATGCAAGCTGAATACTAAAAAGGGATACAAAGGATAATTTTTTACTTCTATGCTGCAGGCCAGCTATTTAACCATAATGTGGTTCCACAGGCTCCAGTTTTCACTTGATTTCCAAATTTCAAAACTACGTATGTTCCTCTCAGCTCTCAAATTTCTTTCTTTATTATTATTATTATTTTTTAAGTTTACAAGTACCATGGAATAGCACCCATGGGCAATAATACATTTTCTATCACTTAGAAAGCTATACAGCATGGCACCCACATAACCACTCTGCACACATAAATGCTTTAATACAAAACTCAACCCTGCTGCCTTTGTTTGGCTCTGCACTGGCCATGTCTTGTCTGATTCATCCTAGGGAGTACAGTAAATTTATGTTTTTCAGCAAGAAAATTCCAATTTTGGGGAAAAAGAAATCAAAACTAATGGTTTGCATTATGGAGAATATTGAAATAAGCTTCTCTCAGATATCTTAAATCAGAGACAAAATATTTCATTAAAAAACTATAAAAACAGAGTAGGCATTTCCTATACAACAGAAAAGAACATCTTATGCATTGCTTCCTCTGCATCTTAAGTAAAAGTTTCTGCATTTAATATTGTAGAAATTCAAATGAGTAGGAAGGGATACTGCATCTTTTAAAGTCATAACATGAACAATTGTTATTCTGGCAGAAAAAAAATAGTGAGGTAAAGTGACTTGGATTTTGCAATGAGTTCACTCTCTGGAAAAGAGTATATATGGGTACTTGGAGCAAAATCCAATGCAAATCACAAGCTTCTGTTTGGGAGAAAAAAAGAGTGTGAATCAAGAAAACGTATGCTAGGCTGGTATCAATACAACTCTTTAATGCAGCTCTATGGGTATCTACCTTTGCGGATGGCGAAGATTATTGAAACAACTTAGGATGCAACTATGTTCCTTTTCAGAAAGTATTCAAATCCTGAATAGCTTCCAGATTCTTGTTCTTGCCATCCATAGGTAGGTTGTTTTCTGCATACCAGCATTTCTAACTCAGGAGAAAAAACTGCCCAATGATGAAGGAAAGTCTCATTTCTACAAAAGGTGTGCACAACAATAGTGATGCTCTAGAGCAGACCCTAATTTAGACCCAAGGAGAGCTGCTGATGGCTAAGACTTTGAGCTCATTCTGTACTCCAAAAAGCCTGTTCAGCAATAACAGCAGAAGGAAGAACAGAGCAAAATTCCACTGAACTGTCCACGTAGCTCCTGTTCTCTACAGCACAGGGTCATCAAGGACACAACAATCCTATGCCACCACAGGCAACATCATCATATAATCATTTCCATAAATCTTGAAACCCATAACTTAGGTTCTCCATAAATCTAATGGAGATTTTTGTTCACACTACTTCTTACTGAATGTAATTCCAAAAGAAAGACTTGACACAGTCAAAACTATTCTTTTTTGGAGAAATGGGCTGGGAGAAGGGTTGTTTTTGGTAACTGAAAAATTCTAGGTTTCTACTTGATTTATTCTGATAAAACAAAACAAACATACACACACATTACAGATGTATAATATTATTTCATATTCAATTATAAATAGGTTTACCTGACCAGCTTAGCAAAGAAGCAGCATAGGAGAAGAGCAGATTCCTTCAAGCATAAATATTGAAAGAAGAAAGAGCAATCTATCAAGAAAGAGGGAAATGCAGATATAGAAGCATATGGCTGAAGAGAAAAAAAAAAAGATTAGTTTTATATTATTGAGAAGATGTAGCTTAGAGGAAGGAGAGGAAAATCAGAAGACACATCTTGTTGTAGTTTCAGCAGCTATGATTAAATAGAGTCACCACCGTACCTGCTTTTGTTTTCATATACATTTCCGTTTGGATTCTGATTATATTAAGCTCCCTGAAGCCACTAGTAAATACTGACTGGATACGGTTATGGATAATATGGATATGGATAATCACTGCAAATTCCAACCCCCTTTTTGGGACAAATAGGAGTGTGAACTGAGAAAATAAATGCTGGACTGCACCATCAATAAAGGGCAAGGTACTGGTAACAAGTATACTGCATATGAGAGGAAAACAGTCCTTCAGGAAAGCTCCATTAACATCAGGAGTGACCCTGCTATTCAGGTCCACCTTCAGGTCCAGTTCCTCATCCTTTCCTCCGTGCTCCACAATTACCTGTTTCTGCTCCTACCCATATTCCCTGTTTACTACCTCCTTAGAGTTTTCTGGTCTGATGCCACTCAAGAAAAGAACAGGCTAATCAGCCATCATTAGAAGCCATATTTAGACACTTAAAGTTTAAACATCCAAAGCACAAGCATTTAATTCAAAGTTTATGGCTGGAAATTTCTCAATTAATGGTATGATTTCTGAGCTGATAAAAGACTGCCCTTCTCTGCTGGGTGACCACTGTCTTTCTGAAGGTCCCATCAGCCTTAAGGTGAGAACTGCTCTGTCTCATCTCCCTCTCTTTTAATTACCCAGAAATTATCAGAGCCTCTGTGACCTGAGCTTTTAAGGAATGATATGCAGCTGGGTGCCTCCAAAAAAAAACATGAAATTGCAGTGGAAGCACCACTGCCACCACTGCTTCAGGAGAGACCCCCTACCACTAAAGAAATGCTTGCTGCAGGTATACTTACAGAAGGTTTTGCAGCAGGTGATTTATTGGCGTCTGGGCTCTTGGTTAACCATTCATTGATACGACTGGAGACACCAACTTTCAGGCCGGTAGTTTCCTGCAAAATAATAAAATATTATCAGAAGATTTTTAGAATAGCTATTGATATTTTTTTTCCACAGCTTGGATTCAAACACAAAGCCAAATGAGAGTTTAATACAGACATTCTCACCAAGGCCACAACTAAGAGCCAACTTGTCTAGGAAAAGATTCTTCCCTACAAACTACCTAGTATTGCTACCCCTAGGTTTGCAATGATGGCAAATTTGAGCTGGAAAATAAAATCATATTCACTATAGAGCTAACCTAGGCATGAACTTTCCTGATGTTCCTGATGACTCCTGAATCTCAGCTACTCTTCCTGTCACTCAAAGGAGAAAAAAATCTTTAGTCTAAAAGGAGAGGAGGTATTGGTATTTTTTTCCTACATTTTTGTTTTGTTAAACTAAATTTTTGCAAAAAAAAATTTAATAGAGGAGTTAACTGACATAAGACTTGCTGAAGATTCTTTGGTATTCATAAAAAACCTCCTTCAATCCATGGTTCACTGTTTTCAGCTATGATGAATACTTAACAGCTCACAAACTCATAGAAAGAAAATGTTGATTTAAGAATTTACATAGAAAAAAGTCTCGCAAATGCTTCTGTCTGTGATTTACAAGACAGTGGTAGTTCATCTATTACACTGCATCTCCCTCTGCCCTGCCGCAAAAGGATATTTCCCAATAAAAAAAGAATTTTTCTGTACTCAGCTTGAACCAGCCAGCTATATTTGTCTAAAATATCTGATGTGACTCTCAATACTTGCTTCACACGCAAGCTCTGTGGGTACTAAGTACTGCAGCCATATCTGAGGACCAGATCTCAGGATCCTTTAGGATATTCTTTGCCACTGACACAGAGAAGAACAGCCAAGTTTACTCACATGAACAAGAACTGTAGGGCCAGGTCTGAAGCATAATCCTTTATAATCATTAGGTAAGTTAAATACATACCTTATTTGGTGTTCCTGGCCCAGAGGGTGATGAAAACACATTCCCCTTCTCCCACATGCTCTTGATGTTACGAACACCCTCGGCTGGCACAGGAAGGTCAGAGGCTGCTGGCTTATTTGGTTTTGCAGCCTTTGTGCCCTGCAAAAGAATTGAGGCTAGTTTGTGCTTGGCAATAAGAGCTGGACATGCAGAATGCTTCAACAACTGGGCTCGGCTGTGGAACGCACTGGTAGCAGCTGGAGCTACTTCCAGCAGTGTTCTTACAAGGATGGAGAAGAGAACCCAGCTCTAGAGACGCCACTGAGAATCTTTTTGACTTGCAGCTCCTGAATGCTGCAGGCTCCTGAACGACAGGCCAGGTTATGAGAACTGCAGTCACACAGAGTTTTGCATTTTTTACATTTCTAAATCTCGTGACAACCACAGCTGTGTGCGTAACTGCTCCAAGGCTTTGATTTGTCCTCTTCCAAGTCTCAGTCCCCTGCCTGTAAATATACCTCTTTTAGGCACAAAGGAAAGAAGTCCTTATGTGAAGCATGAGAAAAATGTTGATCTGTCACTGGGCATCAGACTCTGTTCTGTCTGACCCAGAAAAGTTAACCTTAAAGCTTCAGATTCTAGGGCTAAGTTTTAGAAGCTATGGCATGTTTGCAAAGATGCTTCTTGGAGAATGGGGTTCTGGGGGAGGATAGAGTGGACAGAAGGAGTGTCAGTATGTCTTCTAGTATGTTTTGTACATTACAGATTCAAAGGAAAGGGGAACCTGTATGAGCTGAGGAAGCTGAAGATTTTGTCTAGCTATATTTATGGAGTTAGGTTTAAGGCTTTTCTCAAGCATTTTGTCCTCAAGTCTCATTAAAAAAAAAAAAAAAAAAAAAAAGTGAAAAAATCTCTGAAATTCTTTAATAGGTAATGGGTCAAATATAGAAGTGGCAGCAGCTGTTAGCACTTGAGCCAATGTGACCTGAAATTAACTTACCACAACTGCGCTGGTGTATTGCTCAAGTCTACTGTCAATCTTCGAGACAACTGCTGTCGTTTGGGCAGGTTTCATACCACTGTAGGAAATGGAAGAGAGAAAGAATGAAAGAGCAAAATTATTTTTCCCTCCAATTAAACACTTTGACGCTCTGATTGAACCTACTGTGTGTTCTATTGTTTTACCTCTTCTGAGCGGATTTGTTCAAAAATTCTGCTCGTTCCTCTATCTAGAAATAATAAAAAGAAAAACAAGAGTTTTAAGTTTTCAGGTAATATGTAAGACAAGGCCAGAGTAAAATATCATTTTAAATCTCAAGGTTAAAGTCAATCTCAAGGTCAACCTGAAAGAGAAGGATTCTAACAGAAATCACTGCAATCACACACACAGATTTTGTAGTTAGGGTCTGGTTATTAAGAATATTCACAAGGGGGGGAACTATTTTTTTTTACATTAACATGTTTGCATCCTGGATATTCTTCAGTGTTTCATTTGTAGCAAGAGAATAAATTCTCAGTACAGGAGGAGATAAGGATATTTATCCTTATCCTTAAGGATAAGGATAAGATATTTACCTTACCTGGAAGTAAATATTCATTAAACCTTGCATGCCAAATTTACTCATATATCCCACACAAGAGCAAGTATGTATCTCTTGAGACAGGCAAATACATTATTTTTTTTTTCCCCTGAGATAGGACAACAGACTGGGCCAGGTTTGGAGCTCAGCCATGTACACTACCTCACATATATTTTTGCAGGACACTGGCAATTTAACCTTAACTCCAAAAAAGTAAATCAGACTGTACTATACTCGTATTCAGCAGGGTCACTGCTGAGTCAATATCTATACAAACTGGTATCTTACATTCCATCGTTATTATCTACTCTCTGTATAGGAAAATAATGTTTCCAGTGAAAAAGAATCATAAAGCAGTCATGAGACTTCTGCCAAATTCTTGGATAATTTGAAGATAAAATGGCCTACATCCTTGAATAAAGCTCCAAAAAAAGTCACGATAGGGCAGGGGGGATGTTAGTGTGCATTCTGGGTTGGAAATATTCGAAACCTCGCGAAGTTCACCAAGGACGAGTGCAGGGTCCTTCACCTAGGCAGGAATAGCCCCATGCTGGGCGCTCACTTGCTGGAGAGTAGCTCTTCAAAGATGGACTCGGGCATACTGGTAGACAGTAAGTAGACCATGAGGCAGCGATGCGGCTTTGTGGCCAAGAAGGCCAGTGGGCTGCATCATGAAGAGCGTTGACAGCAGGTGGAGGGAGGGGATCCTCCTCCTCTACTCAGCCCTGGTGAGGCTGCACCTGGAGTACTATGCCCAGTTGTGGGCTCCCCAGTACAAGATGAACATTGAGCTACAGGGGACAGTCCTATGTAGAGCTACAATGATGATCAGGGGACTGGAGCATCTCTCAAACAAAGAGACTGAGAGAGCTGGGCCTGTTTAGCCTACAGAACAGCAGTCCAAGAGGGGATCCATGTGTATAGATACTTTAAGGGAGGATGTCAAGAGGATGGGGCCAGACTCTTTTCAGTAGTGGCCAGTGATAAGACAAGAGGCCAAAACCACAAGTTGAAGCATAGGAAGTTCCATCTGAATTTGAGGAAAAACTTCTGGACTGTGAAGTGACACAGACAGTAACACAGACAGTGACAGCACTAAAACAGGGAGGTTGTGAATTCTCCTTATCTGAATATATTCAAAACCCACCTGGACAAGATCTTGTGCAATTGGCTCTAGGTGACCCTACTTGCACAGGGGAGCTGGACTAGATTATATCCAAAGGTCCCTTTCAATCTTAATCATTCAGTGATTCTGTGAAGCAATAAATTTCACGTGTCTTCCCCATTATACTGTTCCACATCTTGTCCCAGGTCTACAGTTTTGCTCAAGAGTAAAAATACACAAGCAGCTATAAGGGACAGAAATTGCTATTAATCATCCTGGTTGTCCATTTTTTTTTTGGGGGGGCATTTCCAGTTCTCAATATGGTTGTCCATTTTCAAGTCCCTTTAGCAGAGACTGCTACAGCATTCATCTCTTCAAAACAAGTTAATGACAGCCATTCCTTTAAATGGTTCTCCTCTGTCACCATTAGCATCAGGGCTGTCAAAGAATATTAAGCCCCACATCAAGCTCATCAAAGGACATGGATGTTTTATTTTTCAAATTCTTAGTAGCAAAAACTTAGGCAATTCATTTCAGTGTAGAATTTGCCAAATAAACTAATTGGAGAAACTCCAGATAGCATCACATCTAGGTCAAACGCATCTCTAAAGCTCTAACAAGTATACAATCTGAGGAGTAACTTATGCTAACAGTTTTACTTGATACCGTATGTTCCAAAGTAGTCCTAAATTGAAAGATGGGCTTTGCTCTGATACACACCAACTGTTTCAACATACTGTCACAAGATGGCAGCAATACCTCAGACAGGAGCTGAGGAACACTAAACCCCTGCGTGCACTCACATGTGGATACAGATAACATGTGGGCACAACATGAGCCAGGACTTTCTCCTGAACTCTCCTTGAACAGGACCCTTGCAGCACCAACGATGTCCCAGCCGGTGGCACAGATGAACAATATGGAATACCTTAAGGAAGCAGGGCTCAATGCAATGACACCAATAATCTGTCTACAGCATCTTCTAGTTCAGCAGAACTCAGATTGCACTTGAACTCTTACAAAGGACAGATCTTTAGAGGGCTGCTGAAGCCTTGACACCTTCCAGAGTCTTCCTGTGTTCAGGAAGGGGATTGGCTGCCCATACCTCTGGAACATTTCTATACAGCTGGAAAACTTGGCTGCCATAGGCCCTGGGTAAGAGCGGGGCAAGTGGGGGAAAGCAGGACTTGTATTCTTGGGCTTGTTGTAAAAAGACACAGAGTCATTCTTTATCTCATAGAAACAGTTCTCTAAGCACTTTGTGTGATATCAGGACTAAGTCAGGGATTGTTCAGCACAGGAAGATAGGGAAGCAAATAAATTAAACAGGACAGTGGAGTTAGGAGGCAACCCTTAGAATGGAACATGGTCCTCCTGAGGAGGCAGATACCTTATGTGTATGGGCAATACATTTCTGAACAATTATGAAAAATTGCTCTACGGATCTGTTCAGGTAGAGCATCTGCATGTGGGGAAGAGAAAAATATGTTGAATATGTTTAGAGCAAACAACTCTTTACACATGCGTATTCGACATAAAGGACAAATACATTTATGCTGCACAGCAACAGCACAGCCAAAGGCTATTTATACACTGCACATCACACAACTCCATGCAAAAAAAATCAAAATGGCTGGCACATACAGTGAACAAAATTACAAAATATATCTGTAAGAGAAATAAACAAAGCAAGGTGGTTAGTGCACAAAGCAAGACATTTCCTCAATTTGAGAACATGAAGTAAAAATAATCTTTTTTTTTCTGGGTTCCCTTTAACATTATCTTGTTGAGGAAAGGCTGAGGGAGCTAGGCCTGTTCAGCCTGGAGAAGAGATCGGTGAGAGGGGATCTAATCAGTGTATATAAATACCTTAAGGGAGGGAGTGAGGAGGATGGGGGCGGCCCATCAGAGTCCTGTGCCACGTGCTCTAGGTGACCCTGCATGTGCAGGGGGGTTGGACTAGATGATCTCTAGAGGTCTCTTCCAACCTTAAGGATTCTATGATCTTAGACATCTAAATGCTTAAATGATAAAGAACTAAATCTCTCTCAGTCCTGCCCAACACTTACGAGCACTCTGCTTGATTCATGGGAGTAGCCACCGACTGACATAAATCAAAAATGTGCATAGGCTCATCTCTGATCAGGGCCTTACTGAACAGGGCCAGAACATACAGGTGGAGTACAGTAAGTTAAGCTAAAAGTTATACAAAGATGTATTTATGCATTTATCCACATTCAATATTACACAGTGATGTTTGGTTCACTGATTCATGCAACAAGTTGCTTGGCCTATTAATAAAGACATCATGCAGTTGAAATGTGGGGGTCAAATTGCATTTTCTTCTTTTGCATCTGCACCCAAGAACAGAAACAGAATGGAAAAGAAGCAAGTTAACACATAATTTTACCCAATGACTTAGGAAACATGTGCCATCTAAATATTACCAGTAACACCTGTTTCATACATTTCTTTAAATTAGATGTTATAAGAAATAAAAAGTCTTTAAACTGATATATGCAAAAAAAAAAATCAGAAAAAAATGGACCAAGAAGGAGAGGGAAGAAGAAATAAATGTAGAAAAGAGAAATCCCTTTATTATAGTTTTGCCTTATATCTGACATATATGGAAGAACCTGGTGGAAAAACATTTTGAGTGGTAGTTCCTGGGAGAAAAGTGCTTCGCGTTAGTCTGAATACCTTACATGTGCTTTTGCCCCATTAAGCACAGTTAGGCTGCTATCAGCATCAAGAGAATGATGGGAGAGCAGCAGAGTTTGTGTTCTTTCTTCACCCTAAAGTTCAGCATGGTCAATAAGAACAGCGATGGAGAAAAGGATTCCTTGCCAGACTGAGATGTAGGCAAATACAGAACGTGCACATGTTTCAAAGCATCTTTTAATACTCAGTTTCCCCTTTCTCATTATTAACTCCACCTGTCCACTCACAGTTGTGGATTTATGGGTTACACATGATTCCTGGCACGTCTAACCAGATGATACATCCATTGGGTGAGAAAATACGTGCCAAATGCTTTACAAGTCAAGAGATAACTCAAGCACTGTCTAATAGTCTCCTGGGACTTCAACTGTACATCAATCAGGTTAGGTGGACCTGAGCACTCTGTTCAAATGAAAGGCCACAGAAGGCTTCTGAAACCTGGAGTTTGACATTAGGTTTTACATCAAGTTATTAAAATTATTCTCTGCTCAGTTATTGACCACAGAAGGCCAAGAAACAGTTTGGGGTGTTAAGGTCAGCAGCATTACAAATCTACTCTGGCCACCCACAGACACCAGGACTGAAATATTTAAAGTATCACTGTTTTTTTCTGAGAGAAATAGAAAGAAAAATGTGTATGAAGTTCCATATATGCAATTTTGTAATGAGCAACTTCTGCTTAACATGTCATAATAAACGAGCAGCAATTGCCATCACAAACAAAACAGAACAGAACAAAACAGGGCCTTTTATGCTAAACAATGTTCAGAAAACTCCATCTTTCCTGGAAACAATACAAAAATGTATACAGAAAGTGTAGCATGAGCCTAAAAGTTCTCTGAAAGCTATTCTCTGAATTACTGCCAAATACATTGTTTTGCCCCACTCTCCCCCAAATTATGATCTACATCTTTCTATCAAGCACTTTCAAATAATAATTTCCTCTCTTTTGAGTCATCTGTGAACTCAGGCTCTGAATGTATGTCATAAAGTACAACTTAATGAACAGAGCAAAGAAAAAGAAGCCTTCTCAAGAGCATCAAGAAGAAACTCTACATTTAGCTCTAGTCACCGATACGTAGCCAAAAATGTAACCAAATGGCAATACTGGGCAATACTCATGCACCTCGGCAACCTTCATTTGCAGCTCTATATATCCTGTCCTCAGATTTGTGACTGGAATGGTCTGGAATGGAGTTAAAGCCAAGTTCAGTCAGAAGTATGTAGCCACCACATTTGCTGCAATCTGATCCAAAATACTCTAGACAAAGCTGCACATCAATTCAAACCAAAGGTCTGCGAGTATACATGTCATTCTGACTAAATGCAGTTTGCGGTTGATGCAGTATGCTTCCTAAACCCCAGGAGGTCTACTCATGGTCCAACTCCAGCTCCTACCTGATAGCCTCCTGTTCTTTTTCCCTTCCTCGTGTACACTAAAGGTGCCTTTTTTTGACAGACATATTAGATTCATGGCTGACTAATGCCATAAAGTGAGAAAAGAAAAACATAGTTGAAAATGATGAATAGATGTCTGTAGTTTGAGTGTGAACTGAGAAAACAACTGGAACGAATACCAAAACAAAATTCTCAGTAATTTCAGCAGGGCCAGGATTTTTTTTCATATACTAAAAGGGCATTTTACTGAATTATCAGACCTCCAGTGTAAGATAGGACACAGAAGAACACTTAGAAATTCCTGCAGTAAAGGTAGAGAGTTCTTTCTGTTATTTAAGAAAATGAAATGGAGCTCAGAACTTCTAAATGTTATTTTTAGGGGTATTAGACATAAACTAGAACTCCCATATGAGACAGTTTGCAATAATCTGGTAAGGAAAAAGGTAATTGCGCATGTTCAAGAAGAGAGAGAACACTTATGATTTCTCCCTACTTCAGTTAACAAAATACTCTTATAATAAATGAACATTGCAAATAAGCACAGTAGTACTGCCTTAAGTTCCCAAAATAATTCCCTTTTGCAAATGAAGATCCTTTTTGGACATTTTTGATCAACAAGAACAAGTGACTCTCAGCCCAGACTGCATTTTTAGAAAGGACTGCTAATTTTCCATTATCCCTCTGTATGAAATTTTTCTATTGAAGGCTTTAGGCCAAGACGTGTTTCAGTGCTATGTCCTAAGCCTGATTTCAACTATTTGGCTCAAATGTTTGGTAGTTGGTTTGGGCTACAACCCTCATTATTTTGTATGTATGATGTAGATATCCTTAAGATTACCTTGAGAGATGAACCTTTAGGACTGAAACATTTAAATGGCTTCTTTTCTTCAGTTACACCATCTGCTGGCAGCTTTTGACGTTTTTCAGCAGCTTCAGCCCTTCTCCTCTCAATTTCTTCCTTCATCCTCCTCTTCTCCTCCTAAAAAAAAAAGGTCCTTTCTCCTTTCAGAAACTGTCACCACTACAGGGATCTAGAGTCTTGCAGAATTTTGTCAAATTTTCCAAGAGTTTTTTTACATCAACAGGAAGTTTCAGGGACCTAACTGAAATCTGGTAACACAACAGCGCTAATCGCAGTATTCAGTAAGTAAGTGGGGAAGAGGGGGACTGTATGCTGCCTTAATTTCTCCTCACAGTTAGGTCACCAGGCATGTAGTGCCACTTAAAGAGATAACAAAGCACATCTATAAAAATCCTGTTTCATTAAGGACTAGATTCCAGAATCTACATGCATGTTTTCACAGTGTTATACATAGTTTAAAAACCTTGTTAAAGAATACTTTTAAAAGTTCTCTGAGTCTGCACATTGGTGGAAGCAGATTTTTAAGAAGACCAGTCATCTTCCCTATATTCCCTTTTGTCCAAACAGAAATGCCCATGGTCTCATTTTCTTCCTCAAATTCACCTTGTACCCTACTGTACCCTCTTTGTACTGTTCTTCTTCACTGCCTGCTCTGGGGATTGTTGTGCCAATTAAATGCAGATGAAAAAATCATGTGGTGCCCAAAGCAATGGAGATGAAATGCTTACAGATTTCCCTCCGAAGATGCAACAGGAGTTTTTACTTCCTTAGTTACCAAACTGGAAGTCCTCAAAGGACAACCACTGTTAGTGCCGGTAAACTGAAACTCTACTTGTACAACACTGTACAATCTCTGCTTCTACTGAGTTATCCTGCAAGGAGCTTAGTATATTAAAGCAATTAGTGTTCAGCCCTTAAATGCTATTATTATTCATCCCCTCAAATTACATTTGTTTTCTAAACAACTTGGATTCCTAAATGATGCACTAGAGATTTAAAAATCCTATTTATACAGCCTCTTGGCAGAAGAAGCATGTGCAAACAGATGTGCTTGGGTACTCAGTATTTAAATAGACAAGAATAACTTCCTAATGAGATCTAGCCCATCGCTACTATGTAAAACATTAGCATTCCAGGTCAACTGCAGCAGACTAACTTCCGTCATGTCTTTGCAACTCAGGCTGCATAATCAGAGAGGCATCCTCCCAAAATTAAGAGCAATGTGGCTACAATGTCATACTGAAAATTCTACATGTCCCCAAATTTAAGAATTTTCCTGCTCCCACAAATAAAATTCTGTCTTATGAAGACATTACTAGAGACTTGTCATCTTCTCAGGCTAGAATTGCATTTTTACTTTCTACCCTAGTGGTTATTGAGATCAAATATGCCTTGTATTTGGGACGACTTTAATGCCAGGTAGTATATTTAAAATTGGAGTGCACCTCCTGACACACCAGCCCTGCCTAAAAGAAGGCATAACAAAAAAGAGAAAGTTGTCGATCTGAAGCAAAGTCAAGGACCAGTTCACCATGTAACCTCTAACAATACCTCCTCTCTGGCTTTTCTCTCAGCCTCCTCCTGCTTCTTCTTCTGCTCCTCCTCCTCAAGGGCTTTCCGGCGCTCCTCACGCTTTTTCTTCAGTTCCTCCAGCTCCACGGTCGCCTCTTGTTGCTTTTCCTTCATCTTCTTTTCTTCATCAGCGGGAGACCCCCGCTTCGCCTCATCAGCCCCTTTCAAATTGGAGCGTCTAGGAAAGGAAGGAAAGGAAAGCTCAAGTACCATAGCTTGTCCCTTCTTGGCTAGAACCACCCGCTAGCCAGCAGCACAAGCAGACAAACATATTGTTCTTGTAAGATCTTTTGCTTCTTCGCAACTTCCTACAACAGATGCAAAGGTTTTTATCACAAATTAACTAGGCCGAGATATTTAGAGTCTCATAACACTTATGAGTGCAGCAGTTGCACCACATTGTCTTAGAACTGAAATCACCTCTGGTTTTGGCACTGTTCAACAAATGCGTTATGCTTAAAGTAGAAAAAACAGCAATGGAAAGCAATAATTAAGACTTTAGGAAGGCTGAAGGAGACAGGAGAGGTGAGAAGAAAATCTTATTGCTTCACCAGTGCAATGTTCCTATCTCATCTCAAGCACCTGCCAGTTGGAATTTTCTAGCTTGTAAGAATAGAGAGGTTCACTGGCTCTTTTGTTGACATTTTCCAGGGAAAGCATGACTTTTTCTTAAGAAACTGGAAATTTATTTTTAATGGCAGCTTTCCGCAGGAGAAGATGAAAAGTTTTCCAACCAGCTCTACTATGAGATGGAAAGAAAGAATACAACAAAAAAAAGTTAAAATTGAAATTGTTCATGTGGAGTGCATACTTTTAAGAGCATCAAATAGTATCACTTGGTTATATAATTATCACATCAGTGTTTTGATAAGTGTCTGCTCTCTGAGTGTGTTTATTATTACTTCTGGCAAGAGACAGGCACCTAAGAGGTATCATCAATATAGTATTCACAAAAGACAGAAAAGGAATATGATAGATTTGTTTTAAAATTTTCTACCCTGTTCTGTTGGCTTTCAGAGATTCTGGATACTAATGATTTCAGTAATAGAACCAGAGTATTACAGAATTTAATACAGCAGGATTGCACAAATTGGGATTTCCAATAGCAAATAAAAGCTAGTAGAGCTCATCACGCAGATCATCACATTAGAGATAACAAATAACATTAAAAGCAAATATTGAAAATCTGTAATACAGTGAATTCTACACCTCAGTTACATAAGACCCTCTCCTACACAGAACATCACTAACTCTACTGGGGTTAATCAATGAAAAGACATTGTAGGATCACAGCTGATTTACCTGTGGTTTTAAAATCACATTATAATCTACTACTACAGATTCCTCTGCCCACATTTTGTTCCTCTCTTGGATGAAGCTCTGCGCTAGCAGGGCAGAATGCCTCATTTGGGAATTGCGTTATTAAAAAACATGGCAAAACAGCACAAGCAAATTATTACTACGATGGGAATCTCAGCTTTTGTTTTTCATCTGAGTATGTCTGAGAATGATCTGACAATTATTTTACAGCGTGTTTACTTCATTTTAGAAAATGAAGTTCACTTTATGTGAAAGGGTAACATCGCAATGCAAAATTGAAAAAAAAAAAATCTCCTAGGCCTCTGTGAGTGTATGCATCTCTAGTAACTTTTCATATCTGATTTTCTGATCTAGAGTTACGGGTACATAGTTTGTAACTCCCCAATACCACCTTACCACAATGCTTTTCTGTGCTAGGCTCTACTCCTGAATATTTTTGCAGGGCAGGTAACTCATTAAAGTAGACCTCAAGGTTACCCTCCACCACAAGGATCATGTTAATGTGCATTGTCACTAACAGGGCTTCCTTCAGCAATGTCTAATTAAAGGAGGGAACTAATATGCCTTTTTAAAACAAAAGGCATATACAGTTAACTAAAGCATTGCTAGAAGACACTGGAAACTCTACTTTAAATTCTGGTGAACCTATCTGAAAATAAAATGAGGGCCCAGACTTGAGGTATGATGTCTGATCTGGAGTGTACAGCATCAAATCCAGTCTGCAGAGATGTCAAGAACCCAAATGTTCCATGAATCTAAGTATACTGAGTATCTAAAGATCCAATTCCTCTGTCTTGCACAGGCCATAAGAAATCTCCGGCTGTTTTAAGACCTTCCTCCTGCTTTGCTGCAGGGCTGCAACCTCTGCAAGAAAGCACCCCCGCAACCACATTGACTTTTGCTCTTGCACCTTGAAGTGTGTGTGTTGCCAGCCCACCCACACCTGCAAGATCAGGGGCCAAACAAGATTTAACAAGTCATTTCAGACAGAATAATAATGATGTTGGCAAGGGCAACCAGCCCTCAAAAATTAAGAGTACTAAAGGTTTAATTTCTGCCGAGATTCTCTTAACAAATTTCCACTCTATTTTATATTGGTACACAAGAAGGACTAATCCTCAACAACTTCAGCATAGATAGCTTCTATGAAATCAACAGAGCTACTCTCAGTTTTCAACTGATACAAGCCAGAGGTAGAATCTAATGCTTGGAGAGCACAGGTGACTACTTTGTCCTCCTTGCAAAGCAGATTTTGAGTTCATTTTGGTATACCTACTCCTGATTTACTTTATTCTCATGCAACATGCTGGGCTTCCCGTCTTGGTTCTGAGGTAGGAAACCATTACTAGTAGTAATTCTCCTTATTCTCCTCCACCTTCCAAACTCCTTTGTTTTTAACAGCTTCTGGGAATTGCTGCTCCTTATTGTCAACATTGAGAAATTAGTATTGAGACAGTGGGTGGAGGAAAAGTTTCGTAAATGCCTCTTTGGTGTTAAGAAATGAAATTGGTTGCCAGCTTTCAGACAGGAGGAAAAGGAAAGAATAGGTTTGTAGGAGTCAAACAATGCGAGAAAAAATGTGTTACATCATAGGACTGCTGCTCCAGCCTATATGAAAATGAGCAAGAAAGAAGGTAGGAGGGAAGATGGGAAAAGGAAGAAATAAAAAACATATTTTTTTTTCCTGTAATTCTCTTATTGACTAAAGTGGACAAATAAGGCTCAGGAGATTTTTTTTTTAGTCTCCATTACCCCGTTTTATTCTCATTCTCACCATTTAGACCTATTCAAAGCTTTCTTACTAGCATCTGGTATGTTCATGTAAAAACAAGAAGCAGGTTCCAAAAAAAAATCTTGGGTAAGACACCCCTTCTTCACACATTTGGGAAACAGTGGAAGAAAAACAGAAAATGAATAAGAGTAGAAACCCATATCTACATGTTGCCACTAAAGTCTGTCTCCCACAGGAAGCAAAACAAATGAAAACACAACAAAAATATTTTTAGAAAACTCTTCTCCTGTTACTGATTATGTGACCCAAGTCAAGATACAGAACAGTTCTGAGGAAGGCTGATTTCCTGTTCTTCCATCTCTGTGCTGTCTGACTTGATCTGTCTTTTGGCCTTAGGTTAGGGTGTCTCCAGGGGCTTTTGAACTGCATTTATTTTGAGAAAGTTTTCTTTTCCCAGAAGACTCACAAGGGTAATGCTGAAATACAGCAGCAAAAACCATCTGCCATACACAGATTTTAAAAAGTGCCTGCAGAGCTTAACCTGATCTTTGCCTGGGTCAATGTAAAAAGAGGGACAGAAGTGCCGAAGGAAAACATGAACATTTTTAACCCGTTCATTCCTATGCCTTTATTAAAGGAAGAACTTCTGCTCTGCTTCATGCATCTCCCATTAGGATGCAGAATGCCTTCTTAATAACCTTTTCACCACCGATTTGTTACCTTCATTTAGACTCCCTATTACAGCCATAAGGCCAGTAGTCCTCTGAAAAAAATCAAACTTTGATGGTACTTATAAAAGGGGAAAAAAAACAAACAAACCCTCAAAACATTATTCCTGGCAGATTTTCACCCAACTGAACAGTCACTTTTGTACAGAAGTCATTATTGTCAAGGCTTGCCATAATAAACAGGAGTTACCAACTGAATACTGTTCTATGTTGACCAAACAGTCTGATTCAATGCAGGTATATAACTGGAAATAGTCTATTTCAGTAAAGGTAGACATCTCATTTGGGAAAAAAAAAATGGACTATGGTCAGTCTTGGCACCTGTATATATGTTAAAAAGAAATATCCCTCAAGGAAGGAAAAACCAGGCAAAGCAAAAATAAGATATTCTTCCCTACAAAGGCAATGAGGCTCTTATTTCTGCCTGCTTTATGTATCACATTTTGTCACTGCAATGCTGTGGGAGCAATTCTTTAAAATATAGCCCAAGACTGTTAATTTATGCCTAACAATCCAATGATTGCAACTTAAGTCTTATACTAAGCTGCTAGAAGGACATTAGCAGAGATGCAGAGGCCACCTGCTCAGCAATAGCATAAACCCAACATTTATTTGGAACTTACCCAAAAGCATTCTCAGTAGATTTAAGTTTGTGGCCAGGGAGTTCACGTTCTCCATTCTGTGCCTTTGGTTCAGGAAATCCCTTCTTACGATCCCAGATACTCTTAAATTCCTCCTTAGGTGCTTTATCCTTTTCATCTTTTATCTGTTCGGGAGATAATATAAGTCATAGAAAAAAAATCCAGTAAGGCTTTTAAATAATTGCTGAGGAATTTCTTGGTGCTAATGTTTAACCAAGAACTGTCTTCAAAATGCTAATGTACTTCATAGCAGAGGTAGTCTGCAAAGCTCTAAAACATGATCAACCATCACCCTGTCTTCTAGATGCGATTTAAAGATGAAAGTATCTGAAATCCTGTGTGTTCTGTGAAAGTTTGGCCATGGGAATGTCACACCATTCTGCAACTGCACCTTCCCAAGGCACGCTCATCCTCCTCTCTCCTACTGCAGCACTATTCACCTGTTAGCATCCCGGGCTGCAAACTTCCTGGGATTAGGCTTGTTGTTCCAGTCTTTGTACAGTCTTCTGGCACAAGCCAATAAAAATAATGCCTTCAGTGACTGCCAGGATGGTTGGACAAAGTTTGTGCATGCCAGTTCAGCTCAGCAGCACAGCATGGGAGTGCAACCAGAAAGAATCTGATGTTTTAAGTGCCACAACAGGTGGAGAGTTCAACATTACAAGTACAGTGGCCAGGAGACTAAATGATATTTACATCTGCATCATAAAAGTTGCTCTAACCATAAACACAGTCCTGTCAGGTGCCTATCACGGATGGTGTTATCAGACATGAATATTTAATTATAAGGAAAAGAAAATATTCTGAGCAAGAATTCTCCCTTCCCTTACAAATCTTTACTGTACATTTTTGAATGTTATCAAGCATACTAAGGTACTACTATGCTAATTCCCACTAAGCAAGTGAGCTGGAATGTCAGCCTCAATAAATTTTCAATAGCAGCACATGAAACTATTTTTTTTAATCCTCTACCAATACTGGTGGAAGATTCTAGAGGACAAGCATGAAATGCTTTCCATGAAAAATTCATTTGAAGACTTTTACTAAAAGATACTTTTGTGTCTTGGAAGCCTATTGCCATCCCATTTTCTAACTAAAAAAAAAAAAAAATCACTCTGGTAACATTTATCTATCTAGAACATGGCTGTTTTATGGAGCTCCATTCTACCCCTAGTAATATAAAACCAACCCCTCCCACACGTGCACAGATACTGTAAATCTGTTATTTCTACCCTTCCTCAACAAAGAGGAACTTCTGTGGATGCAAAATCCACACTAGCTAGGGATGATTTAAAGTCTTCAAGTCAAGATCCTCACAAATAATTGTTTTCAAGCTGCTGAATGAAGTCCCGGTATCAGCCCTGACTTTATCTGAGTCCATTTTTTTCATTCACAGAAATCTGTATGACAGATAATGCCAAGGTGGCACAAGCTCCAGGCCAGGAATGGGGATTTACAGAATTTAAGCAACTTTGTCACTGATTGGACACGATCCACCAAGAAATTTGCTCTGTCCTGTGAAGAGGCAGCAGGCGTGCAAACTCTCCCCGTGCCATCCTGCCAAGGGCCGCTAGTTATGACCTGGCAAAACCACTTCAGCGGGCCAGAGGGGAGTCCAATTTCCGTGACCGTGCATTCTTTGGCCATGATGCTGTGACTTGCCAGCAAACAAGGCAAGCAGACTCAGCAAGGGCTGCCTGTTCTCTGGGAGCTGAGACAACCAATTCTATCCTTCGAGCCTAATGAATGCCATCGGACAGCAAAGTCTTTTGGATGCTCCCAAATGTGGGCCAGATCATAACTAGTGACACGTTCACAGTGCAAAGCTCTGCTGCCTCTTAGCACTACCTCCTCAACCTTCAATCCCAGGCAGTGTGATATCAAGACTGGGGATGTTGATTGTTGCAGCATTTCAAATACCAGGATGCCTGTGTCAGGATTTTGAGAGCATAGGATTTCCTTTCCTGAGATTTGCACCAAGATCTTTCTAAGACTCATTAAAAAGCCAATTCTTCCAGCTGCCTGATGCATTGAAGTCCACTGGGCAAGGCCATATCTCTCACATCTTAATGGAAATGTCTGACAAAACTAATATTAAAACAATATTGTTTAAAAATTAATAGGTTAGGAAATAACTTTTCACAAGTCAGCAGGATTTATAGTCGCATGTTTGCATTTGAGAAAACCATTATATAATTTGACTTCCTTATTCAAAGGCATGACAAAATAAGTTATTACAGAAACATTTCACAGCTTTAGGGTCCAGTCCTGCTCCTACCAATTTTAATGACAATCCGGTATTTGGGTGCAGTTTCTTACGAGTCTTAAATGCTATGGATTTCTTGGTCTAGCTAGGCTTCCATTTAGAGCCAACTACCATACCCAAATACCATGAGAAAAGCAACTGTTGCAGCGTGTCTAGCCAAATTGGGAGCAGGAAATACCAGGAGTCTCACATCATGAGAATGTTTGCCATTATGAGCTTTCCAGCCCAGTATTGAGAACCTAAAATTGTGGGGCAGTTCAGAAAAGGAGACAAACTTTGTTTGCTAATTTGATTAAAACCTAAAGTTTGAGGGCCAGATTCTGGTCACAATATACTCTTGTGTTGCATAATTACAGAAGCACAAATCTGGCTCTGTAGAGACATGGTACTCATTCAGCATCTTGTTCATTTTACGCTCCTACCTTCTTACCTGAATATACATTTGAAAAAAAGGTCTTGTTAAATTTGGATATACTTTAAAGGGGAAAGATGGGAACCTGATCATCTTGACTCTGTTTGCAGCTTGACACTGACATTTTTTCTTCCCGAGGCAGGAAGCAACAACAGATACTTTTAAAAATGACAAATCATTCTGAACACTGATTTTGATAAATGTGTAATTGCAATTTTTTCTTCCAAGGCAGCAAGCAACAACATAGATTTTAAAAAATGAGAAATCTAGAATGATTATTCAAGAATGACTGATTCTGAATGCTTATTTTGATACACGTACAAGGGATCTACTTTTCAGCAGACTGGTTTTCAGCATTGTACCAGGAATGGGGGGCTCTTGAGTCGCTTTTAAAAGTCCTACCAATTTCCTGGAAGAATCCAGCCTTGTGGGCATGGTTTAAAAGGATGAGAGGAGCTCCAGAGAGAGTTGAGTAAGCTCCACATAAGCACAAGCATGACAATTGCATCTCAGGTATCCCCCTCAACATGTTTGCAGCTATACTAGAGCCCCCTTTTTAAAACTACTTACAATATTCAAAGATTTTCTGCAACACTCAGTATTGCAGACTGATTCTGTTGTGCGAAGGTTCTCACACAACCAATCTCTAAATTTTGGCACAGCTCTTTCTTCTAGTTTTATAATCAAAGTCTATAAAGCAGAGAAACTGCTAAGTTTTTCTAAAGCAGTGTTCATCTCCATTACTTCATTCACTTTTTCAATCTCACCTGTACCTTACTTAACAAATAACACTGGACAATTGAGTCAGACAACTATATATAAAACATCATCACATGATTTGCCGTCACCTACCCATGAGGATAAGCTAAGCATTTATTGTCTGTTGTGAATTAATGGAGCTGTGCCAGGTCTGCACAGGACACAGGTCTGCACCTGCTGTCACCACACAGCAGCAAAAGCTCCAGCCCTCAGGGCTCCACAGCAATTGCACAGGCAGCAAGCTGACCTTTACCAAATCTCTATGCTGTGACTCTCCTTCAGCTATTCAGACCCAGATGAACCCAAATGAGTCCCAGCCTGCAAGGTCTTGCCCAATCTCACTGTGCAATTAGAATCAGTGGTTATTTTGATACCTGCTGTATTGAATGGATAACACAGGTGCTACGTAACACTGAGCATGTCTTTCTGCTGCAGTCTGAGTGTAAATGGCTCCCAAATCTTATTTACTTACCATACAGTAAAACACCATGGCACCAGCTCCTGTGTTTACAGTGGAAATGCAATGCAGTAAATTTTGTAGAATTTCTCTTCAAAACAAAAGAAGAATCTTGGGTATGCATGGTTTATATTATGGGACATTGCAGTTTGGGGAAAATCATTAGTTAAGGCAGTCAGGTGGCCAAAGGGCCAAAGGCCAAAGATTATTATTATTATTACTGGTATGAGAGTAGGTCTCAGTCACAGGGAAAAAGTTCACAGTAAAGTGGGAGGAAACTAGGGAAGATGATTAGTTGACACAGTCTTGAAAAATCTATCCCTAGAGTCCAAATCATCCTTGTATTACTGACTGAACCAAGCTTCACTGAACATTTGTTCTGTTTATGACAAACAGGACTTGGTTCTGAGACCCTAGGAGCAAAACACTTAAACATACACTTAATGTTAAGTACATAAGTAGCTTCATCCCAGTTATTTCAGCAAGATTGCCCATGTTCCTAGGGTGAGGCACATACTTAAGTACTATGCTGAACAAGTAACTTTCAGGTATATGGCCCTTTTTTATTTTCTTATCTCAAGTTTCCTTACAGCATCTAAATGAATGGTTTAAGTTTTACCTGATCTTTTTTGGAGGTAGGTCGAAGCTTCTCATCTTGTACCTTTTCCTTCTGAACTTCCACTTTAACCTCTTTTTCTTCCCCCTTGGTTTTGGGTTTTTTAATAATATTTAAGATGAACACATTGAGCATTCCCTTTGTGCCTGTGCTTTTCCACACCATGCTCATGTACCAGTCCAGCGTGCATCTGCATCTCCTCCACAAGCTGCTGTGCCACATCTCCATGTGCAGCTGTGTTCCCTCCCTCCTCCCCAAGAGCTCCCATTCCCCGGCCTCGGCCTTCCTCCCTCGCGTGGCATCATGCTCATGTCCCAGCAGAGAGCCCCCTCACTTGGGACTGCACTTAACATACACGTTCCTCACACCGAGCTTACCAGGTGCTCACCTATTTTGCATCACTCTGTGCCTGCCCAAACCTCATGTGTACTGCATCAGGCCAGCTTACAACAATAAATAAAGATGGCAGCAAAAAAAACATGCAGAGGTCTGAACATGCAAAATTTTCTCCGTACAGTGGAGTTAGGTTAGGTGTGTTGCATACTGCATTGTCGATAAGCAGAAATAAGGGACTTTAGTTTAAAAAGAGAGAGCGAGGAAGAGCGTAAGTATTAGTCATTTAAATGCAGTAGTAGAAATGTGAGGAAATTCCAATCCAATCTTTTTTTTTTCTTGCATTACATTTCTCACAAATCACAGGTGTCTTTGTTTTGGTGCAAAATGTTTACTGTACCTGTTTTCTTAGGAAAGCTGCTTTAGGTTTTTCCTCTTGTACTTTCTTCTCTTTTACCTGTTTATCTTCTATTTTCTTTTCTTCCATTTTTTTCTCTTCTACCTTTTTTTTTTCCTTTAATTTCTCTGCTTCTAACTTAGCCTTTTCTTCAGCTGCCTTCTTTTCCTGTTCTGCCTTAGCCCTTGCTCTTTCTTCAGCTGCCCTTTTCTCCTCTTCTGCCTTAGCCCTTGCTCTTTCTTCAGCTACCCTCTTCTCCTCTTCTGCCTTAGCCTTTGCTCTTTCCTCAGCTGCCCTCTTCTCCTCTTCTGCCTTAGCCCTCTCCCTTTCCTCAGCTGCCCTCTTCTCCTCTTCTGCCTTAGCCCTCTCTCTCTCCTCAGCTGCCCTCTTTTCTTCCTCTGCTTTCTGTTTTTCTTCAGCTGCCCTCTTTTCTTCCTCTGCTTTTAACCTCTCCCTTTCTTCTGCCTCAAGTTTCTCCCTTTCTTCTGCTTTCTTCCTTTCTTCCTCAGCCTTTTCCTTTTCTTCTTCTCTAAGCTTATCTACAGCCTCTTCTTCTCCCTTCTGCTCCCCTTCCAGCACAGCATTAGTATCATTCTCTGCTTTGTGTTCCTCTGCATTTACAGCTAGATTTTTTATTTCTACTGCCTCTTCTTTATCTACGGGTTTTTCTATTGTCACATCTACCTGATTTTCCTCTACAGGTACCTCCTTTGGTTTCTCCTCTTGTATCTCCTCTTTGTCTTTTTCTTCTTTTTTTTCCTCTTCTTCTCCATCTTGCCTCCAGTTGTTCCTCTGGTGTGACTTGGTGATCGTTTCTGTTTCCTCAATCTCATAGCGTCCTCGACGTGTTTCATCCTTTTCCTCTTTCCCTGTGGTCTCGTTTTCTTCCACGTTGTTTACTTCTTTCCTGCTTGGTAGTGACAAGCTCTCATCTGTGATCGTTGGGTCAAATTCCTTTTGGCGTTCTAGGGCTTCCTGAAGACGTTTTTGACGTCTCTCCTCCCTTCTTGCCAGTCTCTCCAAGAATGCAGCATCATCATCTGTTCCACCTGTGGTTGTAGTACGTTTGGTTTCCTCTTCTGTCACGCTACATAAAAGCGACAACTTTGCATTAAAAAAGCCTTTCTAACAAAGTATTAACTGTTTCTAGAAGAAAGTTTACTGCATCATTCCCTGATGTGGAAACAGAATAGATTGAGTACTTTGAAATTTAGCAAATGGATTCTGAGGATTAATTTGACTTTCCTACATGGATAGGAATATGAGTGTTTACACTGTCATCCTGAAAAGGATCCCTTCCAGCTGTGCTCCAACAGCTGCTGAAGTCCCGGGGAATCTTACAGACTTCAATGGGTATGGACTGGTCCCTGATGCTTGGAACAGCTGAAATATAAACAGGCCTGAAAAATTGATCCTCTCAAACTGCATCTGATAACAGAACACTTAGAAGACCTCAGCTTGCTTTAAGGACCCCTTCCTTCATCTTGACCTGATGCAAAATTCTTTGTCTTATTCACAAATGTCTTCCTACCAGACAAAATACCTGAAGATGCTACTCAAGCAAGACACCCTCTGACTTCAGTGACCATCTCTAGCAATGAGAAGGTTGCTACTCCTGTTCAGCAACAATATCCACAGGCAGTCCATCGTGAAAAAATTTGTCAGTTTACAGTGAGGTGAAGTTGTGATTATTTGCAGGACATGTATCTCTTTAAAAAATGGGACCTAAGTTGAGACATGCCACTTAACACTGGCAGGTAGGAGAACTGGATTTCACTTTCAGTCTCTAATTTTTTGACTTCTTCAAAATTCAGCTAATTCTCCTATGTTCAGGTTTCCTTCCTCCTTCTAACTGCTTTTATTGTTTTTACTTTATACTGGAAAAAGATTGTTGCCTGCAATCATGTCTTGCTGCTTTTTAAAATCTATATCCATTCTGCTTGTATGTAATAGAATGCTACCATGAGTCAGCAATATGCCCTTGTGGCGAAGAAGGCCAATTGGATCCTGGCCTGGATTAGAAGGAGCATTGCCAGCAGGTTAAGGGAGGGGATCCTGCCCCTCTGCTCAGCTCTGGTGAGGCCGCACCTGGAGTATTGGGTGCAGTTCTGGGCCCCCTCCCATACAAGAGGGACGTGGAGCTTCTTGAGAAGGTCCACTGTAGAGCAATAAAGATGATTAAGGGACTGGATCTTATGAGGAAAGACTAAGCGAGCTGGGCCTCTTTAGCCTAGAGAAGATCGAAAGGAGATGTGATCAATATGTACCTGAGAGGAGAATGTAAACAGGATGGGGCCAAACTCTTTTCGGTGGTGGCCCATGACAGGACAAGGGGTAATGGGTACAAATTGAAACACACAAAGTTCCATCTCTATGTGAGGAAGAACTTCTTTCTTGTGAGGGTGACAGAGCCCTGGAACAGGCTACCCAGAGAGATTGTGGAGTCTCCTTCTCTGGAGATCTTCCAAACCTGCCTGGATGCCACCCTGCGCCACGTGCTGTAGGTGTCCCTGCTGGAGTAGGGGGGTTGGACTAGATGATCTCTAGAGATCCCTTCCAATCTCAACCATTCTGCGATTCTGCTACCTGGGATTAATATTTGATTTACCAAGGCATATTTACGGTTTCTTCATCAAATGTTACGTGCACTTGTCATTACAAGGATGTACTATGGACTATGAGGAACTTTGTGGAGCCAGATATAAAGTATATACTTTATATACTTGTATGTACTACAACCTATCCACAGACCAGATATGCAAGTCTGAGAGAAGCTACCAGCAGGATGCACTGTAGGTATTTCCCCTCATGAGTGCCAAGTGAGTTATCCCAACAGCCCTGAGCACACTTAGTAAATAAATATGGGAATGGGTCATGCCCAGTCTTAGTGATATTCCCACTTGGCTGTGGTTTGGTACTCCTCACAGTGTTTGGTACTCATAAGAGCGAAGCTGGCAAACCTGGAACTCAAGATTTAAGTAGAAGAATAAAGAACTTCAAAATATGCCTCTCCTCTGAACAAAAAGTATCATTGACTCATCAGTAAATGGCATTAAAGGTTTACCTGTTTTGGGCATTAACTTCTGATTTCTCTGTTACTTCCCCTGATAGATCGCCCTCTTCCTTTTGCCGCAGTCTCTCCTGTCGAGCCCGTCGGCGACGTTCTCTAGCAGCTTCTTCCTCATCATCATCGTTTCTCTGGTAGGATAGCCTGCAACAGAACATTAGGAAGAGATAAATAAAGGGGCTGTAGCTTGTAGGACAGTGTCACTCTAAAACTACAAAAAGGATTTGACCTGAGCTCCATTAGGGTGGCTGCTCCAGTTTTGGAGCTCGATTTTGTTTTCCCTTTTCCAAAATGATCATAAAATAGTCATAGCAAAGGCAATGCCTGCACTGTACTGTCAGTTTGCTCTTGGAAGATACCCCAGTTCTACAGTAAATCAAGCATCCTGTGGGACTGCATCATGCACACAACACCGTCTGAGCAGACTCAAGCCCACGTAACTGAAACTCGTCACAACTGAGCAACCTTTCAGTAGCCTCCATCAAATATAACACTATTATCATGATGACATTATACCAAAAATGAAAGACTAGAAAAGCAGGGACATATATATATGACAGTGCTTCTCTCAGTATTCAGTTTTGAGTGTCAAACATCTGATACCTATGAAAGTTTTTTGAACCTGAAGCCCCGTCAGGCCAAATCACACAAGATCTCCACTGTGACAAGAGCCTACAGCTGAGAACCCACAGTGTTCATTTAACCCACCATTACAATTAGTTTGATCCTACTTGAAAAAGAAAGCAATATATCACAATCCTAATAATCCTGTGGCCCATTCAAATCTTTGCTGAAGTTCGCTATTACTGCGTGAGATGAAGGGAAGGGCCTGCATTCCTGATTCCTTTTTTTTTTTTTTTCTTTTGTGCAGAGAAAGGGAAATAGGAAGCTAACATATGCCAAACCCAATCAGGCCATTTGTTTATCTTGCTTCCAGCAATGATCTGATATACGATGGTAAGAGATCACCCTTCCGTATATGGTCACCCATTTAAGCTAGCTGTACAGCAATGCACACAAAACTCTTCATATGTTCAAAGCAAGCACTATTAAAGTTTGTGTTTCAAAGAATATTTTAACATTAAAATCAATAGAAACGTTTTGATTTACTCATAAATCAAGCTGTCTGTGTTCTAAATCTCTCTCACTGCCTTCTCATGATATTTTTACATAGGCACTGCTTTGCTTTGCTTTAAAAAAGAAGAGTGAAAGCACAGCTTCGGCAGAAATGCAACTGCCCCAATTTTTCTTTTAAGATTAAAATTGGAAGTTAAAAAAACAAAGTGGCTGAGGGTAGAGCTGAACCATTTGCCAGAGCTTGAATAGCATTTTCATCCTGTGCAACTCTTCTTGGCCTTAGTGCTCTGAGGCTCTGATTTGCTATTTTCATGTTCCACTTCAAGAGCTTTAAGTTTTCTCCTTGCACAAAACAGCACCTCTCAAAGAGAATGACAACCATGAGCAGAATGACCATAAAGCATTGTGCTAGGAAAAGAGAGAAGAAATAGAAAAAAAAAGCAGTACAGGTGAGGTGAGACAGGAAAGGCAAGGAAAAATACTTTCTACCATTTGAAAATAATTTAAACGGGGATCAATAATTCATTCAGAAACATATAGAACAGAAAGCATATGACTACAACAATAAGCTGGTCTCCTATCTGCAGGAAAAAAGACTCTGAAATAAAAATGCACTGGCAAACTGACCATAGAAATCCCAGTCACTAGTAGGACATTCTGTCTGCAAGAAGCCTGTGATCTTTTTATTTCTGAACTCGAAATACACAGGACCTTTGTTTTTAGCCTATGGCAGCTGGATAATAGTCATGAGTAAGTCAATTCCCATCACCTATGGCTCAGGGGTTGTCTGTGGTGAGACCAGAGGAGGTTGAAGTAGTTTATCCTCCTGCGTGCATCCACATAGAACATTCCTAGACAGCGCAGAGAACAACCATTTCTTAATGTCTTTTAAAACTACCAGCTGCTCAGAAAACTAAAAGAAGGGACTAAATAAATAAATAAACCGAATAAAACCAATACATATTTGCTGTCCTTGGACACATCACATAAATCCTCTGATAACAAAGCTGACAGTCTTTTTCAAAGTCCTTCTAAGCACATCCATTCTCTCACTGCACATGACAGTGGTTTCTTACAGCAGGCAAGCACACCAAGATAGTGGGCACTACCCATAATGATCATCCTAAGTATTCGGTTTTGTTCAACATTATAGGCATGTAACACACCTACAGTATCTGATGGAAATATCAATATCAATAACTAATATCAATTTTATATTTCTGCATCACACTTTCTCTAAAATTACCTTAAATCACCTCCCAGATTGTCTTCCTAAGGGCTGCTTTACTTAACTCAGAAATGAAAGTTCTTCCTGAACAGACCTGAGCAGTCCTCATAACACTAACTGTAATGCAAACAGTAAGACAAACAGAAAGAATTCACAGCCCCTCCACTCATCCATTCTGTATTGCAAGAAGACTCACCCTCACTCATGCGCTCTCCCACTCTTATAGCTCTCCCTAGCTATATAGCACAAGCAAAATTAATTTGGGAGCTCTTCAGAGCACTTCTGATACTCACCTATGTGTTTAAACATTCATTATGCCCAGAGAAATAAGAAACAAATAATTAAGTACGAGGCCAAAACTTCAGCTCCATTTATCAGATAGATGGAAATCTAATGATCCATGCTGGCCACCCTTGGTATTTCTCCATCCTTGGAGAAAAGTCTTTGCATGCAAATGTCTCACTACAGTTAGCTGTTCCACCTATCCCAAGCAATGAGAGAACAGCATGATGTCAAAGAGATATGCCAAGCCTTCTGACACGTGTTACCTCCTATTAACAATTCAGATGAAAAGATGACTTGGAAACCATCCTTCACCTTGCTACCAAAGATAATACACTCTTGATCTAACTTGCAAAAAAAAAAAAAAAAAAAAAGAAAAAAGCATATTGTTGGCTGCTTTTCTTGTCACCCCCTTCCTGTTTTTGACATGGGAAAAGAGACTGTAAACTGTGTGTAAGTCCTTCTGCTGATAAAGCATTTGCACCAATGTCTATCATATTCCACATACAGCACAATTTAAATACAGGAGGCCAAGCCTTGCAGCAGGACCCTTCCCACCACAGTAGGTAGGAATAACATGTTGCAACAGATACTCCAGCCAAATGAGTGGACAAGATAATTTTACATCTCCAGGAGTGAAACCTGTTGAAGTCAGCAAGAAATCTCCTGATTACTTCAGTAAGATCAAAACATTACCTTCAGGCTGAACGTGCAAATTCTGCAGACTAGGGCTGTAGGTAACTCTGCTGGACTGTGAATACAAGCAATGGGGCTATCTATCACAGAATTTGTTCTGAGTGGTTCTGCATTCCATGAATTTCATGTTGAGTGTTAAATGTGGATGAAGTTATAACCCAGCAAGAAACTTGGTAATGGCTAGAACAATGAGACTGAAACTATTTCACACAATTCAGTTCCAACTGGTTCCCACTTGGAACCATCAGTCAGCTCAAACATTATCTGAGGCACATCAGTTTTAGAGTTTCTTGACTAGTAATATTACATTACTATTACCGTCAGTTTTATGGCAGCACGGAAATTTCCTGATCAAATTCAGAGGCCTGTTACAGTAGGCATTTATAGATATATGGGAAAATTTGGTCTCTCTTCTAAACAGTGTCTGTTCTGATTAATGAGAAATTTAATAAACTGCAGAACTACCTGCCCACCATCAGTTGTAAGCTAAATCTGGTGTTTCTAAATTCTTTTCCATTTTTCATAATGTACTTTAAAAAATCAATTATCATGTAGTCCAATATGCAACAAAACATACATAGAACTGTCCCCCAAGACGTATTTCAGTTAGATGCAATTGTATCTATAAAGCAAGCACTTTCCAGCACACCTTTATTGTCAGGAAGCCTGTATGGTCTGCACGCTACATGTATTACAGAGTGATTTCCTCTGTGGTGCAGCCCAAGAAATGAGATCACTCATGCTGTTAGCAAACTACTGTGTCTCTACTTGCAGTCAAAGCTATTTCTAAGATCTTCAACCTTCACTACCTAGCATCACAATAGCTGGTCACATCTGTTGACCTGCAAATCTCCAAACTAATGGCAGGGTGAGGACATCAATAAAATATTCCTGATGGCAAATTTCACTGGCAAACTCGGTCTATAGAGGCTGCACTTGTTGGCCTTCTGTGCTCTTAGAAAGTCTATCTATTTACTCAGGCTTTTCCTGAAGGGATGGGTGGGGTGAGCATGGACTCAGTTATAATACACACTGGGGAGTGCTCTTTTTGTCACTGTTGATATTTGGTCAAATTTTATTTATGATTACATATGTTTTTAATCTTTTTATTGTTCATGCAATTTTTGTTATGATAGGCAGGCACACCTCAAAATGCGAATGCAAACAAGTGATCAGTGTTCACCTCCAAAACAAAACAAAACAAATGTGCACACTTCTGAAGATCATGTCCCTGTCAAGCTGTGTCAAATGCCAGCTGTATTTCACTCAAGTCATATCTAAAAATGTAGTGAATGGTGTGGGAGGTCAGTTGTGGTGAAAACTAATTCCTCTAATCATTCCTTCATGATACAGTGAGAGTTTCCAGGATTCTGTTCAATCAGAATCAAACATAATCATTTTTATGAGAGAACAAGGAGAATTTTAGTCCAAAATGTTTATGTTTCAAAAAGATGCAGTGAGTGAAAACAGCAGATGATGCTGGAGACATGCAGACATACCGCCAGAGTTCTCAGTCCAATGTTGTGCATGAACGTTGTTATTAACACTCATATTTTTCACATATTTCTCAATTTGACATGCACTCTTTTTTAACATATTGAATGTAGGAGAAAGAAATGGATAAAATTCATTTATGGTTGGAAATTAAATCCAGACAAAATAAAACTGGAAGTGAGGCATATGTTTTTCACCATGAGGATGATTACATATATTAGATATGATGGAATAGCCATCTCTTCATCTTCACATTAAGATGGATGCCTTTCTAGGATTATAGACACAGCTTGTGCATTTCCATTATTTCTTTAAGATTAGATGATACAGTGGCCCTTTTGGGGACTAAATACTGCAGTCTTCCATTTACAGAGGACATATTTCTTCTCTTTTGCTCATAGCTTGTCTCAAACAATTTTTTTTTTCAATCTTGCCAATAATACATTTTCTGAAACTACATAAGGTATATTTTCGCAGTGGGAAAATTATCCACAGAATGTATTCACCCAGTTACCTGGGAAAAATGAAAAGATTGACACCTTTCAATGCATTCTATTCTCATTATTATAGTTTTATACTACGGATTTCTCATAATTCTACTCATTTTCTATAGCTCCAAAGATGGATTTTTTTTAACTATGAGAAACAACTTACTCAAAGGGTTATCAGAAAATATTCTTTCTGTCACTTCTGTCATTCTTAGTTTGCTACTGTACCTTTAGAAGCCTTGTTTGCCTTCATCTAAAAACACCCAAAATATTAAATAATATGTATTTTAACAGTTAACTAAAATATTGTTTTGTCTGGGAAAATACACAGATCGCTTATATTAGTTAAAGATCTAACCCTGAAAATGTGACAGTAATTTCTTTTTGCATGGTAGAAGAACTAAGTATGGGAAAGAAAAAATCTTCCATTAGGCCAAGCTTGCATATATTCCTCTTTGATGTTTTTGACAGCTAAAACTTTGTTCACATGTAGGGAAGCAATAGGTGTCCTCCCCTTAACAACACGGATCTAAAGTTGTGACCAGTATGCACAGGATAGAGAAGCATAAGAAGTGATGTGCAAGCCAGTAAGTGCGAAGGAAAATGGCTCCATGTTGATATTAATGATACTTGGTGACTACCAAGTAATTCATGCCAAAAGTAGCCAAGGATTTTTTCTACTTGCTGAAGACTGCACTTGTGCCTCGAGGGTAGATCCCGGCTTCCAAAATGAACGGGGTCTTTTCAGTTCAGTAGCACAGGGTTTCCAATGCCTTGTCTACTTTCTTGCAGCCTCCTGCTCAAGGCAACCCTGTTGTTTTGGTTTTAGATTGAAGCTCTAAAACCTAAGCCTTGTAGTTGCAGCCAGGACATAATATCACTGCATCACTCTGTACAAAGGCAGAATGACTCATGCATGCGCCTACATTTTTTTTCTTCATGGCTGAAAACTGATGATCTGTTTCATAATATGAGATGCAAGCAGATTCTCCAACCACATTCAAATAACTCTGGAAAATTGCCTCAGCAATACCTCAGAATACCTCAGCAGGCAAGGCCACTAACATGAAGGGTGAAAACCTTCAGCTACTGAAACAATGTCAAATTTGCCTCCAACATATATTATATTTAAATAAAAGAGGCTTGCTGGAAAAGTCCCAGGGAAAAGCATGTAATTCTCTCAATATGTGCAGTCTATAATGCCTTGCAGTTTTACTTCATCCACAGTAGATTTGACATTGACCAGTCAGCGAGCAAGGCAGTCTATTTTAAAAAAAAAGAAAAAGGAAAATTAGCTGGGCAGAAACAGAAAACAATAAATGGACAAGTACCTTCTAGCTGATAACTATTAATTTTTTTACTATTTCGCAGAGGCTTAGTGAAATTCACCAAAAAATCTGTTTCTCTGGCAGATGACAAATGCACAAAGAAGTGTACAAAACAAGGTTACTTTTTTTCAAACTTAAAACAAGTGGGAGCAAAAACCCACATACCACTGCGGTTCATGTGGTATTTCTTGACTCTGTAGCAAATTGCTTTCTACTTGCTGCTACCACCTCCAGCTTCTAGTGCTTTATTGCAAATAGAATCCCAAATCATTTATGCCACATCCTTACCCAGTAATATTTCAGGCCCATGACTGTTGAGAATAATATGCATTTTGCCTAGCTGAGGCAAAAGCAAAGACTTACAGGATTCGCCCCAGCATATACAATTGCTACAAAGCCAAGCCATAAATTCTTTTTCTTGCGGTTTCAGGCCCCTGTATTCAACAAGGCTCTCAAGGCACTTTTTAACCTCAAATTGCTAGCTTACAGAATGTATATAAAATTAAAATCCAACTCCACCTCCTTTTTTTATTATTTCATTGCAGACAAAATTCCACCTGAACTGACCAACTTATTTAAAAAATGATGGACACTAGGATTTATAACTTAGAAAAAGATCCTGTAGGTGTTGAAAATTTGGATCTTTCAAGGAAATATATAAAAGATTTGAGGTGCAAAATCTGCATTTCCTTACATTTCCTACCTTTAGGCAAAATGACACCTCAAATGTGCTAAACTCAAACTACCAAGTTTTATTCCTGCAAGCATTTTAATCCCTACAATATTCAAATCGTAATCTGTGACAACTGTCAGAAATCTTTTTTTAAAAAAAAACAAAAACAGTTGTGGGGGAGGGAAGAGAAGGGCCCTTGTTTTGGGGGCAATTTTCTCTTCTTACTGCTGTTAGATGACACCAGGGAGGTACTGTAGGCAGTGACGCCCAGCCGACCAGGCAGGCTGGGGAAAAGCAGTGCACAGGATGCTCTGTAGCCACATGGGGAGGCCCCCAAACAGGACACTGGGAGTACAAGGACATTGTTCATGACCAACAGCAATTTCTTATATAAATATACATGTGTGTTTGCATGTGTGTGCATGTATAAATTATCAGCAGTGGAGCTGAGAAACAGTTCATTTGTGTATTTAAAAAACAAAAGGGCTCACATCATATGCAGGATAGTTTTTCCTACACATGCTGGAGTTGAAACTGTGCTGTCATGAGAAAGTGGAGCTCTGTCTTTCATTCAAGCACAACAGTTATAAAACATTTCCACAGAACTCCAAATTACTGCTGTTAAGTTTCCCTTATCTATAGCAGTGCAAGTCTTCTGATGTCACCACCTACCTTTAAATGAAAGAGTGTTTTTGATGAACAAAACCCTATCTCCTGCAGTTTCGCCTCCCCAAAAATGCAATTTTATCAAACTTCCAGACGGAGCTGAACAGGGCCCTACTATGTTCTGTACTTAGAGGAGGCATTTTGAAAGAGGTAAACGAAAGAACAGAAAGGAGGAAAAATGGAAGATTGAGTCTATTTGTTGAACAGATTTAAACAGCTTCCAGCGGAATTCTAATTGTCCCTTGGGGTTTCTTAAACTTGGGATTAGGATGCAATCATAAAGTCAGCATTTGTTACGCCTTTTTTTTTTTTTACAAAAGCCCAGTATTGCTACCTCATGGTTTGATTCTGAGGGCTGCAAGAATGTGAAGCAGGTTTTGTAGGCAAGCTCTGCTCTTGAGAGCACCCCCTCAGCCTGGCGTGCACAAACCATGAGGCTCAGAAGACATCTCGCCACCACCCCGTGGAGGCTACAGTGGCAAGAGCACATGGGGAAATTTCAGCAAGGCTCCCTTCTGAGCCAGAGGCCAAAAGGTCTGATGGAAAGAGTCAAAAGGGGAATTAGCTTCCACTCCTCTCTGCTTGGTGCCAAAATTAGCCCTGTATCTCCAGCAGATATTGTTTTCTGAAGAAAAAAAAAGTTTAAGCTTTTTCTTTTTTTTAAAGATGATTTCTGGTGTTATTTTTAAACACCAGAGCAGCATGCTGCATCCTCCCAAATCAGCAAACAGGAAAGAAACCATAGTTTCAGGAAAGCAGAAACCGAATGTTTATAATCTATACATGTGTTTCTGACCCAGAAACCCAGTCTTTTGCCTTTCAATTTCAGCTGCTCCTCCACTTTTCACCCAGATTTCCTACCTTGAAGACTTGTTTATTGCAGCACACTAGGCAATAGAGACCCTCTTAACAAATCAATGCTTGCATTTCATTGCCTCCATAAACATTACATTTTAAAAGGACATGCAAGATAACGACTATAGGTCTCTCACATAGCAATCTTCTCTAGTTTCAATTTGTATTTGCTCTGTTGAGTACAGGCAATCACTAAAATTTCTTAACTCAGAAAACCACTGGAATCGTTAGCATACAAACCAATCTCAGTTACACACGCTCTAAACCATTCATCACAAATCCCAAGGTACTCATAATCAACTTCCCGCATATATCTTATCTATTCGCCATCCATGCTGCTGAAACAAGATGTGAAACTTAAGATGAAACATGGCTTGAGTTTTCTAAGTTGACAGATCTCAATGCAGAGAATCCCTTTTTGCCTTCATGCTTTTCCTTCACTTATCTGTTAAGTGTTCCAGACAAAATGAGGAGACTACAGCGAGTGAATCCCGAAGAGAATGACACATACAGCATCACCTTGACTGGCATCAAGGACACCACTTGCCAAAAGCACTAGCCCTATCTCAAATGATTTCATTCATCACCAAAACACAGCCATATCTCGGGTGGAACAAAATGCATGTTGTGGATCTGACCCCATAACCATAATATTGGTCTCTGATCCAAGGCTGATACTGAAATTGGATAAGGATTTGAACGAACGTGGGACAGAGAAGCGGTGGGGCAGGGAGGAGGAAGTGGAGATAATGGAAGATATCCAGTATGGGACCAGTTTCACATGGCTCTCCAGCCTCCGCAGTACCAGAGCCTGGAAAACCAAGTTCCATCATGACTGACAGAAGAGTGACTGCAAGGACCATCATTACCTGGACTATACATGGTCAGGAACTCCTTCAGCCTTGCCTGAGATTTCGCCTGAAATGACTTCAAATGGTCAGAGCTCTTTACTTTTATTGCTCGATTCACCAACAGTATAGGTGTTAGCATGAGCCTGGGCTCTGCAAAGTGTCTGAACTCTATATTTCCCAGAAGATTGCAGATTGTAACTATATTACTGTTCCTAATAGCCAGACAGGTCTCTGACAATGTCTGCTGTAGCTTTCAGAAATAAAGTCTTGTGCTGTATAAACAAACTGCAAGGTATGTATTTATTTGCACACAAGGAGCCTGGAAAAGTAATTTTACCAGACAGTCATTCAGATAATCATAGAATAATCTTTTTTGCATCCACTCCTCCTGACATCAAATATGCAAGAGGAAGACACAGCCTTAACATGCCACAGCAGACTAAATATTGAAATAAACAGTGCAAACAGGAAAGCAATTGAAATGTAAGAGGAGAACATGCACTGAAACAGAATGGACCGTGAACCACTTTAGGAGGGATATGACATTACAAATATGTTCAGTGCTACAACATATGGTGAATGGAAAAAAAATAATGAAAATCACATGTCTGAAAGTTTTCTTGCACTGATTTTCCATACAGAGAAGGCAGGGATACTGTGCAGGAGGGTTTCAGGGGCAACTCATGCCTGTTCACTTTTAACATGGGCAAGCATCCGTCTCTTCCTCAGGTGTTTAAGAAATCCATCGTCAACAGCCAAGGTGATTAGGAGACGTTTTTGGTGAGATAGCAGAGGAATTACGAGTGCAGATCCTGTCTTTTGCTAACAGGATTAGGGGCAGATACATTCCATGCATCTCTGAAAGCTAATCCTGATGTGTCTTTCACCTTCATGAAAGGTAAAACTCCTTCCACAAAACAGGTCTGTACAGATATGCAAGGTCACGTACGTCATTTTAAACAGCCCACTAACATTACAATGACCTGCAGACATCATATACCAACACTGTACAATTTAAACATCTGGAAATTTGAAATGCAGCCATTGCAACTACATCTGCATAAATAAAACAAAATATTTGGACTTTAGCCTTTTAATTAGCTTTCCCTTACACTGCTCCACTGCAATCCGTATTCCAGCAGAAGATACTGCTAAGAAACTACCGAGCGGCTTACACAAAGTGAAAGAGTAGGGGAAATCAGTGGAAAACAACTCTGAAATTACAACAGGTGACCAATCACACTGGAAATCTAAAAACTAGAGTTCTTCACAAGAAGCAGAAAAACTTTTTATGGAACCTGCAATTCCAACAAAACCTGTCTCATTTCAGATATTTACTAGAAAATTATCTATGAGTCACAAGCTATTTCAAGGACATACCAAGATAAAAACTAGTAAATCAGATAAATAACCGTTTGCTTGTGCCCATGTGTCCATGTTCTGTGGACTTTTAGCGGGATACAAGCTCCTCAAGTTACTTTTAACCCAAGGAAACTGCTTTGTAGAGACTCTGTGCGAGAATATGAGACTACTTCTACAATGTATAAAGGCATGTTTCCAAATTGCATCAATTATGGTACACATTTTCTTTTTATTCTGGAACAGCAGTTGCACGCAGGGAGATATAGCCATAATAGTTATAGCAGAACAGTTCACACAGAAACCGTTCTCACAATAAATTTCCCTATGCAGACGGGCTCTTCGTGAATGGGGAGAGCTGCGTGGTATTTACCAGCTGTGTATTCACCGAAAGTTATTGATTTCTTGGTTATTTGGCAACTCTTACACTACCAGATAGCCATCCTTCCCACAACTCTACAGCCTCTCCCTAACCTTCTGAGGGCTTCATGCTCAGCAGATAAAAACTCCTCACCCCAAGCTTTCAGCCCCTTTTCTTGTTGCAACTTCAGCCTCTGGGAGAGGCAAATTATGTTCACCCTCCTCTTCCTTCTTCAGCACCTGGATTGAGAGAGAGGCCCAGAGGCACTAATCTAGATCGGACCCACAACTGACTATTTTAAAGAAACATAAATTGAAAATGCATTGTTAAACACACACACACATAGAAAAAGATGTTTAAGCCAGGGCTTCTGGTATAATGAATTATTTTCCTACAGTGAACTCAGAGGGAGGGATGGTTACTTCCCCCTGTTTTCCTATTAATATTTGGCACTCATTAACTTCTTTCCATCAAAAAGGTCACTAACTTCTTTCCGGCAAAAGGTCTCAAAATGCTTTACTGTTAATTAATTCTCATAACCCCTTCTGAATTCTGCATGGTGGGTGTTTTTATTATAACATAGTTCATGAAAGAATCAAGCCATAGATGAATGCATCCGTTTTAGCCTAAACCACACGGCAGATAAGGTTCTCCCTTTGGCTGAACTACTTCAGGCCTCGTCCAAAACCCGTTGAAGCTACCAGGAGCATTTGCAGCCCCTTCCAAAAGACCTTGTTTCAGGTACGCTCACTCCTTCCCAGGCCCATCTCCAGCAGCTGCACAGCTCTGACTCCCATTACTGAGCCTCAAAGTGTGTGAAAGCCACTGGCAGAATTGATTAGCCCGAGATGCTTTTTGCTGGCATACTCAACAAAGAGACAGACATCCTCTCCTGAGCTCCCCTAGCTCTCTGCAAGCAAGTGATAGCCTGCCTCTCCTCTGTTTAATTTCTTCCGTTGCTAGGTACTTCCAAATCAGTAGTTTACATTTTAAAGGAGAGTTGTGTGTTCTGGGAAATAGGGAGGAAAGGTTGAAAAGCTAGTTTACCTTGAGGGATATTGCGGCCATGTCACTGCGAAAACGCTTCAGGCGGCACCTGGGTCAGCATGCCTCAACACAGCCTGGCACCTCTTTGAAGCACTGGGTTGTGAACTGAGATACACTTAAGTGCCTGGAAGTATGGAAAATGGGGTTCAGAGTCCTCACCCTACCATTGGGAAAGGAGGAGTTAGCTTGCTGCCAAACCTTTCTTCTTCTCATGCTTCAACAGGTGCAAAGAGTCAGCTCGGTGAAGCAGGATTCCCAAAGTGTGATTCAGTGAGAAAATATCAGCCCTTGCCATAGAGATTTTAGTCATGCAGAAACTCCAGAAAAACATAACATCCGAAGGCTCTTGTGCACACTGGTCTCTCAACCTTCCTCACTGCTACAGCGTAGATGGGACTGACCTGAACATCAGCCAAGCACTCCCACCCCGACTCTTGATCTACCTCAAGAGTCAAAGATGAAACATTTCCTGTCTCATTTGCACCGTATAATACAAAAGAGTGTTTTAGGAAGCAATTAGGACTGCCGAACATCAGGACAGTATTTACGCAGCAGATGGATACTTAGTGATGGCTCAGAGAACAGACTTTACATTTGGTCCAGGTAAGCTTGTCGTGGTTTGTCCTAGTATCCTCCTTCTGGCAAGCCACAGTAACTATCCACATAAGCACATCAACCCCAGTACAATTAAGAGACAATTCAATTTATCCCATTATGAAAGCTCTTGTGGAATTTAAGACATATATCTGGAAAGATACAGCCAAAAAGCGGGTACTGGGTGGACAAATCTGTTTAATATTCTTTTGTAGATAAATAAATAATAAAATCAGGAAGCAAGAATGCAGCAGCGTAAATAGAACATTTGAAAAGATAAACAAATAGGACAAACATTAGAAAATTTGAATTCCTGCTCACAAAGAGTGTGGTCCAACTTATTACCACAGCACATTTGACTAAGATTATTGAATAAATAAGAATACTGCAATCATCCCTCTGAATGTCAAGAAGACGGATCAACTTTAGTAGCATTTGAGGTAGAAAAAGGGCCTGGGGATCAACAATTCCCCAAACTGAAAAAAATAGTTAAGCCTGCTTTTAACTCAAGCGGGCTATTAAGATGCTTAATATGGGATTTAGAAGGCTTCTTTTGGCCCCCATCTCTGCTACAAGTTCCTGCATGAAATGCTTATACTCCCCTGTGCTTCAGTTCTCATCTGACTAATAACACACAGGAATGCTCAGTGAAAAAATGAAAACCAAGCATTTGGGGGACTCAGAGGCCAGCATGAGGGGCAGTGCCTACAGCAATAAAGCATTATAAGACCCGTAGATCTAATGAGTTAAGTCTTATTGCTCTATGCATAAACACAGGCAATTTTCTGCTAGTGAGGTGTTCTTGGATGTGCTTCTGACAGCTTAGCATAAGTATGATACAGTCATAGGTCAGTGTTAGCACATAGATATGAGTGTGTACAATCACATTTTCTGGACCTTGATCCAAACTTTGCTCAAAATGCCCCCACAAAATTACAAAAGATTCAGGAAGCTTCAGGGAAGTCCCCACTACCTACTTTCCCATGTTACAGAGAGAACTCTCAAATGTTTTTCTCCTCCATTTGGCCTCTCCAGCAGCTTTTCCAGTTCCTTCCCCAATTTCTTTGCATGTTCCAAGTAGACCCTGTCACTCTTCACCTTATTGCATTTTAATGAGTGTCTCCATCTTCCTCCTCCACACCAGTGAGCCCTGCCTTAAATTCTCCCAAGCCTGAACCTTCTTATTACCTAAGCCTTACCACACTATCAGCCTTCCCAGGACTCAAACTCTCACTGAATTTATGTCATCCATCCTAAGAAGAGCTGAAGAGGGAGAAGGCATGTACTAAACAGCAAAATCTCTGCTTAATGCAATTTTGCAAAAACAGTATTTATATATGTCCTTTGAGGGGACTGAAAACACACTGGTGTAAAAGCCAGGACAGAATAGCATTGGAAGCAGTTAGTGCACACACAAAATATAACAGAAACAAATGTTCTTTCACAGATCTAGATCATGTACCTTTTAAGTTCAGGGGTTGTAAGGATGGGGACTGTATGGCAGGCACCAAGCTGAACTTTGTCTGTACTTGATCACTCCAGAGGGGTTTGGGTGAGTTTGAAAAAAGAGAGAAGAATCCAGGAACTTGAAGTAAAGGAATTTACCCCATAGCTATCCCCAAATGACAAAAGATCAAATGCAGCTCTCAGATATGCACAATACAGGAATTTTGTCCTCAACTGGATGGGCTGTAAATTACAGCTAATGCACACGCTATCAGTGGGGAGCTTCACAGCCATGCAGATAAGGACTAGTGGGAATTCCGACATAGCAATGCTGCAGTGCTACAACTATTTAGCATGCTTGACAAGCCTTGAGGAAAACTGCGTTGCCATTTGCTGAGGATTTCAAAATTGCTTTTTCTGTAGGATTTGCAGCAAGGATAGCAGAGGAGCTGCACAATCCAGAAGAAAGTTAGTTCTCAAATTAGTTCTCTGCCTTAATCTTTCCAATAAAAGTGAATGTTTAGTTAGCTTTGAAAACAGACTTGACTCCTGCTAATCAGGCTTTGGAACTCTTTGAGATCCGGAGAACTGATACGACGCATCTGCCCACTCTTCTTCCAGCAGGAGGCAGATGACCAAGAGCGAGATGCACAGCACCGTTTTCCACACGCAAAATGACACCAGTCATTGCCCTTCTGCTGGGGATGCACAATCCTAAAAAGCTTCTGCTTCACAGAATAAAAGAGTGCTACGCAAAACTCATTAGGCTATTATTTGGCACTAGATTAAAAAGCATAAGAATATTTTTGAAGGAATTTTTGAAGAAAATATGGCGTAGTTGGAGCTCATTTCACTTGGGTTTTGCAAAGTATCATTTAACAGTACCAACAAGGAACTCAGAAGAACAAAAGGAAAAAAGGACAAGAAGCACGTGGTAAAGGAGAGGCCACTGTTATTGGCAGGAGCTGAAAGCTAGGGCCAACCTGAAAATTAAGAAAGGGTCCAACTATGGCCATTTCAGCATAGGATGACCCACAGAATTTTGGGATGGTTAAACCTACAGTATTGAAACTTGGGAAGTTCACCCATCCCATAAGCCTATTGCTGAGTTACAAATCCCTCAAAAAAAAAAAAAAGGAAAAAAAAAAGTGCAAGGATGGTGCCAGGATGTTAATATTTGTGATGCTAAAGGCTACTTTTGTTATTATACTGAAGTGACTCCAGTAGCAAAAGTACTGGAGGTGGAATGTGTCATGCCAAGAAACTCCTTTTGAGAAGCATGCATTATATTTTCACAGTTTAAAAAATCTGCAGGCAACTTGGCTATGACATTCTGAACAGAAGCCAAGATCACACATCCTGCAGCGACGAGTCTCTTGGTCCCAGGGGGACACCTCTAGGACAGGACTTCACATTTCTTAGAATACTGGGGAAGGAAAACAAGCACACATGGACTGCTTCTGCAGGGGCTACTTTCTGTAATTTTTTGAAATGAACAGAGGATGCATTAGGAGGTGATCTTTTACTTGAAACAGATATGAAAATGATTCAGAAGTCGGAATCAAAACTGCTAACATGGAGTTAAACTCTGCAGGTTGGCATGCTAAATTCTGCTGCAGTCACTTTCTCATGAGAGTCTGAATACTTCTCATTTCTACTTAGTCAAGGTATATAAAAAGTGGTGGATGGAAATTCAAAAAAAAAAAAAAAAAAGACAACAAGGATAGCCAAGCTTCTGACATTCGAGAAAGATTTTTAACTTTGAGGAGGCAGGGTCTGAATAAGGCAGGAGAAGGCAGGTACCAAAAGAAAAGAAAGAAGCAGCATCTGCAAGGGTGATGCGTGTGCCACAAAGTGCTAAATCCTGACATAGTTAATGACTTCTCAGGATCAACTATCAGCTCTCAGCTGTCAAGATGACCAGCCAAGCATGATACTTCCAGCTCTTGCCTCCATCTGCTGAGCTGCACACAAGGGGCAACGGTAGCACAGCAGGTCACAAGGAAGAAGTTTCCGCTGCAATTAGAGTGGACTGTAATTCAATTTACCATCCACAGACACAGAAGGGAAGTGGTTGCGCAGCAAGATGTTGGGAATAGCCCACCTCTAGCCGTGCATCTGTACGCTTTGTTTAATGTGAACTGGTTCATCCAGTCCCTACTACTGCTGCTGTTTATTTTTCTTTTCTGCTTTATTATCATCCAAGTTTATCTTTCACATCCTTTGCCTCCAGTAAGCTAACCTCAACAATAACAGGATATGTACACTGGAATTATTTTGCTGAGAAAAACGAGGGGGAAAAAAAAAGTGCTTCACAAGGCATAAAATCAAAATTTTATCAATCAAAAGAAAATAAATAACCAAGTGACAGAAAAGAAAACCCCGGGCATTTAGTCACTAGTTAACCTCCTACAAAGAGCAACATGAAGGTAGGAGGGGAGCAGACCCTTCACATTACTTTTGGTCTCCTGATGCAACAGAGTGACTTTAAGCAGAGCCAATGCTTGGCTCACTATTTCACTTACCGAAACAGAAACTGTGGAAGGAAAGAATTTAGATACCAACTTCTGCCCTCACTTCAAACTTCACTCATCGTAACTCAGTTTACAGCCCAAGGAACTCTATTTAAACTTCAGGTCTGTACTGAATCTTGTATTCAGCACTAGGATCTGTCTCATTTCTCAAATTCTGGAATTCTGGAGTATGAACCTTCAAAGCAATCTGAAATAAAAACAGCCAAACAATTTAAAGCATCAACTGGAAACTGCAGTTTGTGCTTTCCTTCACTGACGGATGTTTGGGAAGAGAGAAATCAGAGGATAGTATGTTGGACTAAAGGGTGTTTTTTTTTCTGACAGCTTTGCAGACATCTAAATGCTTTAGATGCAAATAGCTCACTTGGAAAAATGTGTTTCAGTGTGCCTAGTGCTCCTTCAAAGGTGACTTCAATATGGCACTGTTAGACCTGCAAAAACCTTTTCCATACCATGTGCAACTGTGTGTCGCAGTGAGATTTTATGGCACTGCTGAACACTTATGAGAAAGAGAAGGATGAGGGGAGGGAAAGATGGGGGAAAAGGCCCTCCCTGACTGTCTACTCTGCAAAGGATTTGAACTGTAGAAAAGAGGAACCGTGTCAGCAAATGCCAAACCAATGCGGTACCTGCCAAACCGCACCTTATCCTTCTCAATCAGCAAAAAAATTATCCGCTGCCTGATTCCTCTTACCTCACCAATAAAGGGCTAGCTTTTTTCCCTTATTAGGACAATCTCCATGCTGTAAAATTCTGGCTTTAATAAGTGGCTTTAACAATATGTGCTGCACATCAGCACAAAAAGAAAGCAACTAATAAAAATAAAACGCGAGAGGAGAATAAAAGGGCTGAGTCCTAAATTAAAAGGGACAACATCAGCTTAGTTTGGGCTCCAAAATTTGATCACAGATTTTCAAAAATAGAGAATTAAATTTGGAATGGATAAATGTATGAAAGCTAACATTATACACACACATAATTATAATCTTGGCCCTCCAGCTACTCATAGATATAGACATCCTTACTGAAGTTAAATGGATTTTTTTAATATACACTAGTGCTTACCCGGTTCAGAACATAATTGGGAGTACTTGAAAACACTGCAAAGAAAGAAAAGATTTTTATTGCTTTTCCTTAGCAAAAAAAAAATGCAAAGGGGGTGAAAAGTTAGAAAGTTGGTTAGATCTGCTTCATTTATTCAAACTATTGATGGAACTATTTTGCTTGGTTGCATTTTTAAATGTATGGTTTTGGATTATCTAGTTTACGGCATCTGAATTGTGGTACTCAAATTGCATAAAAAGCACAGAAAGCCTCAAATAATAACCAAAAAAAAAATTCCCCTGTGCTTCTGAGTCCTCCTTTTTTATTGCAAATAGAGGAAAAGGGTGCAGTAGGAGGCCTGGGACTGTAGATCTGGCAGAGAAGGGAATGGCAGGGGCATGAAGAAGCAGGAGGAAGCTTTGCCACCCCCATGCCATGCTGGTCAAATACCATTTGAGAACACCTAGGCCAACAGTGTGGCTATGGAGGAGTTATCTGGATTTAAGATCTGCACTAACAGTGAATTTCCTAGTTCTGCTGAAGCAGAAAAAAAAAACCCTTGTCAGAGTGAAGCGATATGGAAAATGTTCAGTGTTTTATTTTATTTCAGTGTGAAACAAGAAGGCTAATCTTCATGTAATCCTGTTTCTTTTTTAAAAAAAGTTTTTTATTTAACTTACATGAATTTTGAATTAAAAGAACAGAATGTTTTATTTCTAGAAAAAAAAAACTGCAAAGTAGCAGCAGAAATATTTTTGTTCAGAAAGTGCCAACAAAATTGCTTTCATTTAAAAAATGTAATTGCTGTTTTCATTTCAGCGAAGCTACTCACAGAACCTGATGTGAACTCGCAACCAGTTTTGGTCTGCTCAGAATACTCCCCATTTTTCTTGTTTTTGCTAAATTTATCATTCACCAAAGACAATGAACAGCTAATCTTGGGCATCTGGGTTCCCAGAGAGCAGCACGAGAGCAAGCCTAACATTCCTCACCACTCTTCCAAATGGAACCAGGCTTTTGACAGGGAGGACAACTGAGCTCAAGGTTTTCACAAAACTCTGCAGAGTCACTTGCTGTCTGAGAAAATGTTAGAAACTGAGTCCACATTGAGCGACGGCTTCAGATTCAGGCGGATGCCCTAAACTCCCCACACAGTTTAGTCATACACTGTGCCCTAGGTGCCCAATGCTCTGCATCCATCCTTCACTGAGGCAAAAAGGCTGCAGAAAAGCAAAGCATTTCCTTACAGACCTGTCCTTCCTCTTTCATACTGCTTTTTCCATCCAGATAGTCTCATTCAGAAAAAAAAAAAAAATCAGTTCTTCCAGTAAATTTCTTCTGACCCCTAAACACAGCTGTGAAATCTGGAACTGGATATTGGTCTGCAACAGCCACTGTTCCTGCCAATGGGTAATCCGAACACCAAAGCCTTTGCATTTCATTCAGGTGGAGGCAGAAATAAATCAAGAAACCTCTATGTACATGGAGTGTAGTTACCACAACGTTTAACATAAATGCAGTCCATCCATAGATAAACATATTTGCATCCAAAATGCTTACCAGCCACTTTCCCAGATGCTTTGGACTTCATTCCCACACATCACACTGATGTGCAACTTGGGTATAAACTGCACAGCACACAGATAAACAGGTTGACTTTGAAAGGCCTGATATTTTAAAAGTCTAAGTAAATTGCTGCCCATTTCTTGGCATATGGTAAATCTGTCACTACGCAGAGCTACCTTCAGAGGCTGTCAGATGTTCTTAGTTTTTAAATTTGGGATAAATAGGCTTCCTGAAAGCTAACACCTTTGTGCATCTGGTCCTGTGCATCTGTTACACCTCTTATTTTATCTGAGTAATGTAAAAGGGCTTTGAAGAAAAACAAGGATTTAGGCCATTGCTGTCTGGGGGACGGAAATGAAAAGCATGGCAAACAGTGAAACTAGAAAGAATGAAAGAGATTGCTTCAAGTAAGAATGAACAGCATCATTTTTTCCAAGCAGAATTAATAAAATAGCATAATTCTATTAACACTGTTGCTGCCTATAGAGAACAGTGAAGTATCTCCTTCAAGTTCCTCTCTTACGCTAATAAAACTAGCCAATTCTCTGGCTTAAACATCCAGTTAAAGAACACTAAAGATAGCCTACAATGCAAAGGAACAATCACAACATGCTCTGAATGATTGAATTTCCAATAACAAAACTGCCCACAAAATGTGAATTTTGACCAAAAACAATACTTTCCAGGAAGAAACACTTTACCAGGTGGGCTTTCCATGGAAACTTACATAGTGAACACCAGTTTTAGCCTCCAGTGCAGTTAGACAATTTAATCCCTATATGTTTACTAAACAGGTTCTGTATTTTCAGGCCAATCCAAACAAGTCTTTCTATGTGGTAACACCTTTGGTTTTTAATATTCAATGTGTTAAATGCTAATGGGATATATTCAGCCATTCATCAATTAGGAAATTTCTGCAAATATTAGAAGTACACTGAGAGCTCAAACAATATCTTAATTAATGCAGCTGAAACTGCCATATAAAAGGGCTATTAGAGGACATTTGCAAGAAGTTAAAAATCATATTGTACCTCATTCAAAACAGTGAAATCACTCTCTTCTTCCTTTCCCTGGAGAGTCTCCAGAGAATTAACTTATAAAGACTTTAATACTCCTTTTCCATTGCAATCTCCTGAGAAGGCACGAGGACTAGAAATGATTACGTTATGCCTCAGCCTGGGAAGGGCAGTATTTCATCATGTACTGGACTGAGTAATGCTTTGAAAAAGCCTTTGTGGGTAATGCTAAAGGTGTCGTCTGCACTTTTGGCCCAAGGTCACAGAGATGTTTGTGAAAAGGGAATAAATCAGTTTCCGACTTCGGCCACTGATTTGGCCACCACTCTCAAGGTGCAAGAAACCAAGAAGACAGCAGCTAACCATGTTTTAAAAAACAGAGATTAAATTGCTTTCACACAGATAAAATTCCACCAACTTTGGTCAATCAACTTCACCTATGTAATTGTGGGTGCTAAAGCGGATGTAAGCTGGGGCATTCCTTGCAGCACTCTCCAAACACCTCAGACATATGCAAGACATAAACTTAGCATGTTACTCATGCCTTCTCTCACCCACTTGGGGAACAGGAGGATCAGCTCCCTCAGAAAAGCTATCTATGCATTTCTAACTTTTTCAAGCAAAACAGCCAGGCGCCGACATCTAGCTAAGCTGGCCCCAGTGCAGCCCACTGAAGAGGGTCTGAAGGTCACCCCAGTGCCTTCAAGCCTCACACTTGGGACCAGCTCCCCACAGCAGGGTCAAGAGTCAAGCTTTGCTCTGCTTACAGCAACCCCAGTGTCCAAATCTCCGTCACTTGTCCCTTTCCTCCCTGCCCTCTCTCACTTTTCCCTTTGCATCAGTTGCAGTGAAACTAGTTCTCTGCCTCGTAGCTCCACGTTCCCACGTGGAAGTCCCTCCAGGGCTGGCTGCCACCATCTGTGACCATATTCAACCAAAGACCCACCACAAAGTAAATTCATTTGATGCATACTTGGTTTAATAAATTACTATTTGTTCCCTGCCACCTGAAATAATTAGGGATTTCACGATCCTGAAAGGGGCTTGTTGGAGCACCTGAGTTTCAGAAATCTCTGAGCACCCTCCCTTCAAGAGCACATGATTTCATGCTGGAAAAGGCATCCAAAAATCTCAGGCACTTCTGAAAATCACTCCCAAATTTTTAAACAAAATCCTGAGACAAATCACTGTGTTCTAGAGACAGAATAGTGCCCTGCTTTCTGCCCCTCAACATGAAAAGTGGATGAACAAAGCAACGGCACAAGACCCACATAAACCAGATAATTTCTTTGGCAATATTACACAAGCCAATTGATTTTCTACATTTGCTTCCCTCTCATATTCAGGGCTGACTGTGCCATGCGGACTATATTTACTTCGTGGACTAAGCAATCCAAGTTATGTGAAAGCTTTCACGCAAAGCACGAAACTTCTGAAAACTTCTCATTAACAGCCCTCCGCAAGCAGCGCTTCCAGCACACCCTTCTAGCTACTCCTGCTTCTCAACAAAGCAATTGAAACGCTGCAGTTTGGTTCAAAACACATAAATGATTTTTCTTTTAGGCAACAGAGCACAGTATAACAAAAAGAAGAGCAAAAGAACCCAGTTTTTATCCAACGCTTAATTTCTCAATTCACCCAACTTCCAAACTTGTCACACGCTATTTTGCCCCCCCTTTCCCATCGCCACCCTCCAACCCTTCCTACATAACACAGCAAAGCTAAAGTCATACAGGTATCACACACACACCAAAAAAACAAACAAACAAAAGAAAAAGTGTGGGGAACTCACTTGGAAAGGCTTGACAAGTTCTGCCTGCAGTATGATCTGCTGATCATGTCTGCAGCGTATGAATCAGTGCAAACTGCTGCCAGCTCCGGGGAGCAAATGGATGGATGATCAGGGCGTGGAGGGAGATAATAAAAATGCCATTATCCTTTCAGGCATGCGAGACTCATTGGATGCTCTTTCCACCCTACAGGTTAACCATTTGGCTGGTGCCGTAGCTCCGAAACGACTCTCCGTTCGCCTCTTGTCAAGCTCATTATCTATCTTGTATCCTCCCCCTCGTTCCCCCCGCAAGCCCGCACCACGATCATATGATTTATTTATTTATTTAATTTATTTATTTATTTTACTGTATTCTTTCTAATAGATCCTCTTTGTTATGTCTGGAGCGTACATTGCAGGCATTCCTGCAGATTTCCCAGCTGCTCAGTTTGACAGGCAAATGCTCGCTTCCCGTTGAGATTCCCATTCAAGAGCTTCTGCTTCAGCAAATCTGCCCGGGAAATGAGCAGCACAAAACAGGTACACGGGACGAAGGAGCCCTCACAAGGACTTGCTTGTAGGGAAGCAGCATTGCAGCCTGCTCAGACAGGACCCAAATGTAAAATAAGTGTCCAGGGAACTGTCCTCCCTTTTGATTATAAATCATTGCCTAAATGTGTTGCGGGCACTTGCATCGAGTCAAACTTGTGAAAGGCCAAGCTGGAGAAAGAACATTCAAAAGACTGGAGGGTGATTTCCATATAGGAACAAACCCAGGGAGCTGGAAAGCAGCTGCAAAATCCAACTGGAGTCAGGATAGGACCATCATATGTCCCAGTAATGGGATTAAAATCATGGCTCTCGGAAAAATCCAATCTATCAGACTATTCTCAACAATTTTCCATCTAATCCTGTGAATGAGGCAGGAAGCAGAAATGCAAACAAAGTAATTTAAATGGAGGCACCAGCAGTTACCATGATTTTACATTTGGCTCTCACATGCCTTTAAGCCAGCGCATGTGAGTAAAGCGAGACAGTTTAGTGTGGAGTCCTGCAGCCACTCCAGCCCGGGCTGCGATCCGATCCTGCTAAACCTCTTAAATTACGGGCGTGGGTGCGGATTGATTAGTCCTGGGAAGGGAAATCTCTCCTAGGAGCTCGCGCGTGTGTGGGAAGGAGGGAGGTGGCTTCAGTAGGTGGCACTCTTACCTTGGAGCAAGCCCTGACTCAAACCCTCTCTGCTCAGAGCTGCAGAGGAGGCTGCCTTTCAACAGAGGCTTGAACCTGAGCGCTTCCTTCTCACTGATTCTAAGAAATATTCTCACTCATTTGTGTTCTGTGCAAATGCCAAGGTAGGTAATTGGGTTTGGTTTGTTTGTTTCTGGCCCTATATAACTCTCCATACAGTTTCAAGGAGATAGCTCATGAGGACAAGTTACAATTTTGTGCTTTATAGCATGGTGTATTATTCTCATGTGAGAACATATAGGCTTAGACTTTCTGCAGGCTCAAGAAGAGGTCTGCCATACATGGCGCCCGCCACCCCTCCCCCCCAGATTGTTAACTCTTCCTCTACCTGTTTTATCCGTCTTTTCAGGTACAAAATTTACTGGAATTCGGGGATGGAGCAAGGAAAGGATAGCAGTGGTGATTACAAATAGAGAATAATATGGATTCTGGGTATGACAGAGAGATCTGCAGATGAGTTTTCCTCATTTCTCTTACACTGTCTTCAACTGAAAATGGGCATGTAGGACAGTGAGGATATAAAGAGTCCTTAAAAAATGATGGTGACAAGGGAGTCATCTTTCTTCCTCACAGAAATTTACATCATTGAGAAATTACAAAAGCAGAATTCTCTCTTAGAAAACACCGAGTTAAACAAAGGTTGCTGTTCTGATAAAATGCATTCTAATCAGATTGACAGATCTAGGAATATAAAGTGGGGTCCAAAGCCAGTCCTACAGATTTCTGGTACCAATCTGCATCTACTACTATGTCACAGAAACAGGTATTTTTCCAGTTGAGTCACTTCTAAACCCTTTTCAATGTGTCCTGGAATACTCAGGTTATTTCATCGCTCACAACAAAACTGCTTCCATGTAGCAGGATTAAATACAAGCAAAAGAAGAGTCCTATTCTTTTCAAAAAACCCCACTGCTCCTACCATCAGGCAGATCCAGATCCTTGAGCAAAAATTTCTAACACCGAACTGCATATTTGTGCCTATAGCTTCTACCTCAAAAACACTCCTGTGAATAGATGTCTCAGAACCCTGCACATCATTATAAGCAAAATAGAAAGGCTATTTGGCTGAGGAACATCTCTGTTTCAACAAGAGCTATAGGAATGTTTTCACAACTCAGTGTATTGCTACTGGAAACGCTGTGTCTCTCCTTTCAAAGGAGGGATCCACAGTGGCCAACACACGCAATACCAAGGATTTGCATCCAGTTGGGTGCAGCCCCAGCAATGCAGAACTGGTTCCAACAAAAAAGGCTGACACTGAGCCAAGTTTTTGCCATGCTTGCAGCCCACTTTAAAAAGAAGAGGGAGGAGAAGCCAAGTCATTCATATATCCCTGCACTTAATAACCTCTTTATTTTAGAAGCCAGGTTGGTGTTGTTTACCTGCTTGAATAACTTGACTGAAAAGGATATGCAATCTCCCTTTTTGTCCTGAGGTGAAGATGTTGCATATGGAACAACAAGAGGCAAATGACCTTCCCCTAGATCCCTTCAAAAATTCACATGGGCATCTGGAGCATGAAAGATGATGGTGACAGGAGATGCATGTCCTACAACCTGCTTTCCCTGCATGTTCTAATGCTTCAGAGATGGTGACTTGCTCCAGGGCACTACTACCCCTAAGTAGGACACAAGAAAGAGAGAAAAACAAATAAACAAACACTAACTAGAGTACTTGGAAGGTGTCGTTTACTCCAACAAATTCAAGTCAAATGGCTTCAAGAGTTGAGGCTCATCTTTTATAGCAATGAAAGGAACTACAGGGCCATTCCTAGCTTCTCAACATTAAAAGCAGCAAAATGAGGAGGAGGAAGGAGACATGAGAGCTTTCCAAAAGGAAATTATTACTGGGAGGTTCCAATGTCTACTCATACTAACAATAGGAATGTCCAGAGGTCGTCCAGAGAGCCACTTAACATTTTATTTATTTTCACTTTAACCATTCCTGTATGCAAGGCTGAGTTTTCAGTGAGTCGATCATTAACAACCCTGGGAACTTTCTTCCTTTAGAGCCTGTAGTGAATTTAGAACTTGACGGGGGCATATAAGTAGTCCCGACCATTTCCATACGCTCCTTTCCATACTCCTTTTGGTATGTTCGTGTAACTAGTAGGTTCTGTGTGTTACTAGGCTGCCCACTGTTCTTGCTCTGCTACTCAAATAACCTCCCTGTTCCTTTAGCTCTTTGTTTAGTCCCTTTCGAAGCCAAAGCAATTTTGAAGCAGGAAGGCAAATAACTTACAGAAATGTACCTGATTTGTTTCAGAGACAGCAAATACCTCACCGCGCCACCTCCTCTCCTCTGTGCCGCTATTCTGCAATCGGTAGACAGACTTCTGGAGGACTTTCCAAAGCTACTGGCATTTTGCAAGAGAAACAGAACTCTGTGTTTTTTATGAAAATCCACTCTGATGACATTAACATCTGCTCCTTGTTTGAAGGATATTTTTAACTGTTCCCTCCCTGGGAAAATGAAAGATGCCACAATGTCTTTCATGCTTTCACAGAGTAGAAAAACTTTTTTTTTTTTTTTTTTAAGGACTGCCTGCTCTGAAATGCCCCCATAGTTCAGTGCATGGAACTCAGTGTATGCGTCTCATAAAGCAAAAAGAACTTGCATTCACCCTCCTATGGGATTTCACCTTAGGACACTGGCGTGAGGGCAGGGACTTCATTTCATAGATGAACAACACTTGGCGTATTAAATCATAAGCAGTAGGTAAAGTCTGGGCAACCCATACAAAACGTCTTGGATTAAATCTCTGAGTATTCATAAAAATAAGGCTATCATCTACTTCATCGTAAAATAATGCTTTTTTTTTTTTTTCTCTCCAGTCCAGTTTTAAATATCTCAAATAATGGAGCTTCTGATATTTCTCAGTGGTAAGTCTTTTTGCACTCTTAGAGAGTTCACTAGTAAGAAGCCATCCTATGGCTATGATCTATTCCTCCCCTTTTTCTTAATTGTAGCTCTTAGCTATATCTGGCTGGGTGTCTGCAAATAGTGATGAAGCCGGATATTTTCATGTGTTCAGTGATACCCATAAATAATAATTACTGAGCCATGTAAGTGAAGATATACATATTTTTATATATATTCAGAATTGAATGTGTAGTTTTGGTTTTGTAAATAATAACACATATGTAAATCATAGACACTCATGCAAACAGAGTTTGCATGCTTACATGGACACATTATCATGTAGCTAATGACTTATCAGAGGACAGAACTGTTTGCACAGTCAAGTTTTGCAGGATTGGGAACATAAACCTGTACATTTAAATAAGAGACCCTGAAGTCTTTGAAATTTTAACCATGCACAGCAAAATACTTCCAGGTACTGACAGCCCATATAGTTCCCATACAGCATTCGGCCCTATCTGATGCCTGCTTTTGCAGAACGGGCTGTTCCTGAGCTGCGCAGACAGGAGTTTGATTTTCTGCAGAGAGCAGTACATCGTCTCTGTCCTCAGCTCTTCAGGTATTAATATTACCCTGCTTCTCGCATGGAAGAGTTACTGATTGCATGTATGGCTGTGACAGTAAACAAAACAAACTCCAAGGAAAGTGTTAGAGCGATATTCCAAGAAGAACTTCCACTGTAAATTGAACTTGATTAGAAAAACATATTTGCTGCTGTTTGCATTCTCTATCAGTTACTTTGAGGCAAAGCACAATCCAGAAATAAAGCGGCATAGTATTTCACAGCATGATAAACTATTTCCACTAAAGCATAGCTTTTCTTTTATGTCATGTTTTGACTGCTTTCAAACAAACAGTCAGATCACAACAACAGTCTCCGTGTAACAGCTATGCTGTAGCTATCTTCTGGTCATTTGAAAACTGCAGGAAACTGTAAGAGGAAAGCATTCACTAAGGGTACCTTTCTTTCCTGCCCTCCCGAAGCCCCAGCACAGCCGTCTGCATGACACAGGCTCTGATGACCTCCTGCACTGAGCTGTCCTTATGGGGAACCCACATCTCTCCAGATTACAGCACTGGGAAGGGCCATCGCTTCCCCATGACCTTCCCTGTTTACTCACAAGAGCTCATACTGTTGCGCTTTGCACATCTTCAGGGAGAGATGCCAATTCTTACAGCAATAAATAGCAATCTGTTATTTTGGCTGGCAAATTTTTAATTTTGCCGTCTCTTATTGATCCCTGAACAGTTACTTGCTTGGAGCAGTAGCTGCAGTAACAAGAAGAGGACCCCAAGCTCAGAAGACTATGCCTGGACTTGTACAACCTTCTGCTTACAGTCAGGTAGTATAATATTTGCAGAATCCACATAACTGAAAGCCATATAAGCTGCCAATAACAGAGATGCAAGTTCCTTGCACCTCAACTGTTTCTGACAATAACGAATTTCTGCAACACTTTCACAAATAGGTTTTATATAAAATTATTAACATTATTCTTAATATATTATAATGGGCACAGCCAAACATTATTACTCACTTCAGACTTCACCATTGCTTACATCTTTGCTAAGTTCCAACCTCATAACTGTTGTGAACATTAAATATATCACTAGAAAGAGCCCTAATGTGGTAGGTGCGATACAAGCATGGAGGACAGATGCCATCTCTAGCCAAAACAGTTTATAGCCTTAATTCTACCACTGAATTGGCATGAGTAGAAACCTAATCCAAGGCTCCTTAATACACATGCTATAAAGCAAGAGTAAACTATGGGGGACCTGTTCACCCTCATCTGCCATCATGTACTGAGGACGGCATGCATTGCGTTGCTTAATTTTGAAGCTGGACTTGGAGCACAGGCTTCACATTTGATCATTCTCTGCTGGAATAATTTATTTCAGTGTGTGCGCAGGCACACACACACACAGTTTTGGAAAGAGAAGAACATTTCCTGCTGGGCCAACTTATAGAGGCATTCCTGTACCAAAAGCTCCTGTCTTCTTATGCTCTGAATTTTAGTGGTGAGCAAGATCCAAGACCAGATTGGGATCTCGGCTTCACAAACAACCCAATAAACTCAGCAAGCAGAACTGTCAGAATTCCACTGAAGGCACTGACTGTTCAACAGCTTATGCCACTTGAACAGCTCGGAGGTATTCAAAACTCAAACCTAGGCTGGAAATACTCAGTTGGGAGTTTTCTTATCCATGAATTTAGTTTAAAATTATGAAGTTGCAGCCACAGAACAGGCCCTCTCTTCGTGCAGGTTGATGATCACTTAGATCCCTGGCTGACTGCACAGCTCATTTTTAATATCTGGTAATGGCCCTTAGGTATTTTGGAACGGGCTTTATTTCACTAGCTATGCGGGGATTACAGTCAAACCGGATGCTCCCAAGAACTTTCAGAGAGCAAACAGTGTCAGTTTATTTAATAACTTTCAAAGTGAAACTAAAATCTTGTCCAAATCATGTCTCCTCTGATTTAATTAAAGTACACCACACATACTGCACTGCTCTGTTAATCATTAACGAAGTTAATTGAAGACAGAAGATGATTCTTTTCTTTTCTTTCTTCAAAAGCTTCCAGCCAGTGGAAAACTTTTAAAAAAATCCAAAAAAAGATCAGTACAGTATGATTTTTGTTAGAATGGTCAATACGTCAGTATGTTTTTTCCCCTTCTTCTGTATTTCTGATTCCTATAGGAATGCATATTAAAAGCGGGGGGGGGTGTTGCTGTGCTTTTCCTTTTTTCCCTTGGCAAAATACCTTTCCCAAATTTTCCAAATATTGCCTGGTCTTTGCGTCAATATGACAGTCATTGGGTTTGATAGGAATCAGATTGGTAAGCCCACACAAAAATGCTTTGGAAATTAGGGGCTAGTTATATATTCAATTTAATTTAAGTCTGCTTTCACAAACTGACAAGGAGTGGGTTTGAACTGTCTCTGCTATCCCTTTGCTTCAGTGGTTCATGAGCACAGAACACTCATCTCTGTCCTAGCTTTTAAGACTCAATCAGAATTCTCATTGCTGCACAAATCTCATTAACTCTTCTTTCCCAAATCACTGCGCATTCCAAGATGACCTAGAAAGCCATGAAACTTATTCTCCCAATGCAAACCTTTCCAATTTCTTCTGGGGAGGAAAAAAGCAGAAAATTAAATAGTATTAAAAGTATTGCACTTTCTGGACTATTCAAGGAACAGGATACATCCAACTCTATTTTTTCCTAAGATTTCTCCCGTTTTGAAGGAGATCTTAAAAACAACAACAATGAAAAGGTTTCTTCCTTCAGGTCTTAGGAAATCTAAATACAAAAGCTTCCAGTCTCATGGGTAGAGTTGCTATCTAATGGGATTTCCCTCTTGAAAGCAACAAAGGGTCAAGGCTGAACACTTCCACGGGGCCTGTCAGCACAGATCAGGTCAGCACTCCAGCCAGGCTGCATTCCTGCCTCCAGCTCATGCCTAATGGTTTAGGGGAAAGCACTGGGAAAAGAAAAAAGACAAAGCTCGTTGCACCTGGTCCACTGAGCAAAGCTCTACGTCCAAGGCAAAATTCCTCTCTGCCCCCTGCAAGCAGGCAGCTGGGGCTCTGCCAGTTGCAGCCATTACAGTGTGCAGTGCAGTGTCCTTAAAAAAATCAATTTATTGTAGGATAATACACAGAAAATGATATCAAGGAATCAAAATGAAATCACAGTAAATGCTCAGTTTTTGCATCACCGTGTGTGCATCAGCACCTAATGATCTTGGGAATTGAAAGAGTCCAGCATAGTAAGAGAGTGAGCATATTTTTCCTTCATTATTTCTTCCCTTGCCCAACTGCTAAGAGGAATTTCTGCACCACAGTACTATCATAATCTATCATAATTTAGTGACAACCACATGGGAAAAACTCCTCAAGGGATAGTGCATCTAATTCTCAGCTTGTCCTGGGTTTACACTGGACTTTACACTGCCAGGACAGGCAAGGTCTCAGCAAACTCCATGATTTCTTCCCATCTGCTAAGGACCTGGCTCATCCTGTGCTACCTGCAAAAGAACAGCCCAAATCTGCTTAAGGATTTAGCACGGGCTCTCAATCTCATCCACGTTCCCCAGGTGCCAAAGTTGGTGACAAACAACAGCCCAGGCTTAGCTCTTCCTAAGCACAGTCGGCACCCCAGTGCCAGCCTGGAACAGGCTCTATGAATAGGAAGCCCTTCATCACTGGTTGAAAAGTTTTGCATCTGCACAGCTCGCCAGCTGGGTAACAGTGTGAGAAAAGCCTCTTGGATCCCAACTTCCGCTCGGCGCACACAAGTGTGCTCAAGCCCCACATCGTGTGTACGTAGCCTTGGCTTCCCACTGACAGCCCAGGATCGTGAGCCTCTCAAGGAGGCAGGCCCGTGGGAAGGAGGAGGAGAAGCAGCTGTGGTTCCTCTCACTGTACATGGTGGTTTTGTTATTTTCCTAGGCCTGCTTTGGTTTTCATGTTTAAACATCTTATATGCTAAGGTTTCCATGAAGAAATGCATTTGTAAACAAGTGCTGTATCTGTGAAGCATTCAGTCTTTGAAGACAGAGTTTGTGTCAATTCTTAATGGGCTTAGAAAATCTCATCCAGCCCATCAGTCCAGTGACCATGAGGGCTGAAATGGTGATATGTGGGTGGCTGATAAAAGTCCTCAAACTGTAGACTTGGAACCTCTGCATTTTGCTCTGTCATAGGAGGGTTCCCCCATCTGAAAATCGGCCTATCTTCAGGACACTGAAGATTTTTTAATACTGCTTGAAGAGATGCCTATACTCATGTCATGAGTGTTACCTCAAAACACCTGAGCAGGGATGGGGTGGCATGCATTCCTCACTTCTCGTCTTCCACAAAGCTATCACAGAAGTTTGGACAAAGACTTTAACCATGTGATTAGGTAAGTATCTAAGCAATTTCCCAGACAGCTGGAAAACAAGAGTAAGAAAAGCCTCACAGATCTGGGAAGATACTGGGAAAAGCAAATTAATATGTCGGTCTGTGTTTATAAACCTTTGTAACTTGAGATTGAATTCTGTAAATATATTATTTTATATATTGCCGTAATGTAGCTCCATTACTGGGTTTTTGTTTCGTTCTGTTTCATTTTCAGTGTAGCTGGGAACACCGAAGTATTCCATTCCCATAGTCTTTAAAACCCAACTACCAGAGCACTCTCACAAGGACTAACATCCCTGTAAAATTCTCTTCAAACTATAACATTGGTCTTGATTTGGGAATGAAGAGATATCTTCCCCATATTTGTATGAAGCAGAAAAGATTTGATATGCTACAAGGTGGTGGAGAAAAGGCCTGAAACTCAACTGTTCCCTGGGCCTGTGAAAAATATGCCCTGAACGTGAGAAGAGCCCTTCCAGTCCTCCTTGGATGGAGATCTTCACATTCTCTGCAATTTGCACTAACCAGTAGAGGACAACAGTCTCTCTTCTCCATTCTGTTCCTTATTTTAAGACGGAACCATCAATAACTTCCTTAACAGAAATATGAACTTTTCCAAAAAATAGCTCACAAATTTGTTTTCAAGATTTAAATAAAGTAGCTTGCAAAAGATCTACTAGCAGTCCGGCTTGTGTAGAGTAATATTGGCCTCTGACTAAAAAGAAAAATCATGTTGATTTCTAAATGGCAAAATTCCCTCCAGATTGCAAAAAGCTGCAACCTTATTTCTAAAGCCACAGCTATGGTTTCATAATAACATTTTGTGCACTGAGAGAAAGCTTCAAAATATTGCATTTTAGGAATAAACTTCAAGTACTGGAAGGGTTCCAGGAATTCCTTTTCCATGGGCTGTTACAGGATTTAGAACTTCTATAGAGATTAATGCACATGCAGCATTACAATCTTCTTCCTAAAATAAGTTATTATATTAGGAGCTTACTCTTCCAGTCTAAACAACTTATGTTCTGAAAGTGAACATCTTCTGTCACTCCAGAATGCAAGCAAGTGTAGACAAATCCATCCATTTTTGCATTTACAATGGGACAAAAATGCCATGTATTATATGGTAATGTTCCAAACAAGAATCATGTTAATCAAAAAGCATTTTCAATTAAGAAAATTTTTGCAGAATTACAAACATTATGTTTTTATCCAGAAAACTTGTACTGTATTTCCCACTCACCATTCTAGGTTTTCACAGAAATAATCACAATCACATCTCACTAAAATGGCCTAGGTATTTAAATTCACTAAAATTTATGAAAATTTTTAAAATATTTTTTCTAATAAATACTTCAAAAGACTATGGAAGAGAGAAATTGTAAGTATTTTCACAAACTTGGCAGCATTTCAGACTCCTAATATCTCAGAACAATTGTTTTTCACAAAAAAAGGTTTTAGCTTTTTCAGCCTATGCTCATTTGTTTACACTTAAACTGCAGTGAAATTCTGAGTTTAAAGCTAAGCAAAGGCTTTGGATCTTGGCCCTATAAAAGTAGGAAAATTCAATCAGTTTCAAATGCCAAGGTAGGCACTAAAAATGAGTGGAGGTTTTAAGCTGAATTCATCACAGTCTGCCAACAAGTTAGCTGACCCACTATTGATGAGATGTACTTCGATAAAACTTAGCTCTTTTTTCATGTGGAGGCTCTTGAGAAGAACATTACAGGGTTTCATAAACTAGATGCTATCTCAGCAAGGGCTTCAAAGAGCTCTGAAACCAATCAAGAGCCTTTGGCTCCCTCAATGCCTTCAGAAAGGGTAAGGAAAGCCAAGATACATAGCCCTGATATACTCACCAAAACCCCCAATATGCTCATTAAAACCTCCGAGGACATCGATACTTGTGCAGACGCTGTGCAATCAAAGCCAAACATTCCCCCTTGGCCATGCTTCCAGCAGCATGGACCAGCAGCAGGTCTGTCCTCTTGCTTTGGCCAAAGACAGACTCCCTCTGCATTACACATCATGAGATTTTAATGAACATAACCTAACACTAGTGATTTTACACCCAACATTCAGCTTGGGCCATATGTGAGTCCGAAGAACGGTGAACAGCAAACATTAAGGGAAAGAAGAGCAGAAACTGTACATGAAAGCAACAAGTACAGTGTAATAATGTGACAGTATTTTATTCCTATGAGTAACAAAAGTCCTTTCCAAAACCCATCTTTGTCCACATCTTTTCATTTGATTCTTAAATACATTTACAGTTGTCCAATTTGCAAAATTAAAATCTATACAATATACCTCTCAAATAGCTCAATCAAATTATAGACTCATAGAATGCTTAAGGTTGGAAGGGACCTCTAGAGGTCACCTAGTCCAACCCCCCTGCACATGCAGGGTCACCTAGAGAACATGGCACAAGACTGCATCCAAGCGGGTTTTGAAGATCTCCAGAGAAGCAGACCACAATGTGGGATGTTTTCTTTCTCCATTGTTCCTTAGGAGGAAGAATATGAATCATAATTCCTAGGCTTGAAAATCTTTTAACATTTACACTTTTATAATAGGGACAGTTGTTGAAACTCTGTAATATTCTTCTGTTATTTTCCCTCTAAAATATTTCTAGAAGAAAATCTTATCTCTGATAAGATGAGCAACACAGAATTTGAAGGGATACAGAATTCTCTGGAAAGCCTCATGAGAAATTGATTCAACTAGGAAGATAAGCATTATCCTCAACCGTGAACTGGCTACTCCTGATGCACATGACAAGGCTTAAGAGGTTAAACGTCGTTCTGAGAAGCGTACTGTGCATTTTTGTTTTTAGAAACTCTACATTTAATTGAAATGAAAGATAAAGAAAACGATCCTTTGATGATCAGGGTCTGGCTTTAGGCATTTTCTTATCAAGATGGCCACGTTCAGAACCCACCCACCAACATACCAGAAACCACAGTTGGCAAATGTTACAAGCAAAGGCATTTCCTGAGTTCTGACTTTCTAGCTGAGGGCCAGATGCTTCGCGATCCTTCCTTAATGCACAGTTAAAGGAGTGGGTGTACAGAGCCTTGCCCAATCTTGCATGGTCTATGTAAAGGCCATGCAGCATCCCAGACATATGCTCTGAATCAAGCAAGTCTGCTCCTCTTTCCTCAGGATTTTCCTGTGTCCAGTGAAGAGGGGGGCCAAAGGACAACTTTTTTTCTACCCCATTACCTTATAAGCTACAGTTTATAAACTAGACAAGCTGAATTTAGTAGCAATTATTGTAGTCTCTGCACCTGCATCACGTGCCCAAACAGCACTATGAAAAGAGCACCAAACATTATTTAAAAAAATAAATAATGTTTACCAATGGCTGAAAGGTCTAGAGGCCATTGTGTTATGTTTTAATTCTAACCATTTAATTCTAACCTACAGCATGGACCACCGACACCACTTCCAACATGTTACTTCCAGCTTTCTCTCCCTTGTCTTTAATATATTTTTCATAATTACCTACGTGAAATTCCCCCCAAAACACTCACCACACTTGGAAGCCAAAAATTGTTTCAGAAGTAGGAATTAGAACCTTAAAAAATGTTTCTCTGTCCAAAAATTTCTACAGACTAGAATTCTTAAAGTTATGAAAAATATTTGGTTCCTGCTCAACCAAACAACAATCCCCAAACAAAACAAGAACAGACTTGCAATTTGCAGCCTGCTAGTAATGAATGAAGGAGGATAGGCTTTTCTTTTTTTCACTCCCAGATTTGAAGCACACTAAGCTCATTTACAATTTGCATATTCAGCTGTTAGGAAAATCAGACATAATTCTGCACTGTGGCTGACTAGAGATATAGCAATCTCTTTTTATGTACATAAATTCACCCATGCTTATAACACCAGCATTGGCAGATATAATCCATATTGCTCTGTGTCAGTCTGGGATATGCCCTTGTATATGCCCATTTATAAAAATGAGACACTTTGTCAGGGAGTGGAAGAAAAACATATGTTATCGTAAGAAAACCCGTTCATCAGCACAGATTCAGATTCTCAAAGCATCCTATCTCAGGCCTGTGCTTCAGAGTCCTTTGCTACTTTCTAAACCCGAAGACACACAACATGACAGATCGGAAAGAATCAGTAATAACATGGGAAGGTCACAGCTGTAGAAACAATACTTCTAACATCTGCCTTTCTATGGCATATCAATTAAGGCAGTTCTTTCATACAAGTTACCCCAACTGAACAGCTTTTTTTTTCCTAGTAGATTTTAGGGTTTACAAATAGTGTACTCTAAACTGTGGCAGACTGAGGTTTTCATTCCAAATGTAGAAAGTCAATCAGATTCGTTAAAAATATTATCAAACATCCTGAATGGAATCTAAACACTCTACATAGAAGAAAAATCTTTATTTGGTCCCATCTTTTGAGTCCATCCAGAATCCAAGGACTGTGGCTGCATACGGTCACAGCCAAACAGAGGACTCTAAAGGGAACTGTCTGTGATGAACAGGACACTTAGCCTAACTTTTCCAAGTGTCCTCAGCTGTGGGAGAAGTGCTACTGAATCAAGAATAAAAGAAAAATGTCCAAGATCTGAGCAATAAGAATAATCTGACACATATCTTTGTTTAAAGCCAGTCCACCTGCCTTCTCATAAAAAACTAAGATGTGCCTCATGCGTGATCTGAATTTTTTCCTCCTCTTTGCATCTGTGACAGGAAAGAGCCTCATCACTCATAAATATGCACATCTACTCAAATATAGCCAGAAATGGTACAGTGAAGGCAGTCACAGGTAGACAGTTCTTTTTTGGGGTGATACATTATCACCTTCTCTATAGTCAACCAAAAACAGCAAACAAAGTATTTTACTCTTTTTAACTGCCCATTATTCCACCAAATGCAGTGACTTTTTTCTGCCTGTTTAAGCAGGCGCTACTGACTACGAAGAGCAACAGTGAAGAAAATAATTCATATTTGATTTATATTCCAGTGATGCCAAATTGTGGATGTAGTAATCAGGAGTCCCATTGTTTGTGCATTAGCCTATTTCAGCCACAGTTTAGATCACTGTGCTCCTCTAGCTATTTAACCAAGCAACCAGATGCAGATTCCAAGCAATCACTTGTGAATGCTGCCTCTAAATCGTACTCTTAGAGACAAACATGACCTGGCGACTCTATTGCCTCTAGAGCTGGATGACAAATGTTTCCAGGACAAGTAAGTCTGAGACATGCACCCAAACCTAGGATCTGAAATCGCTGGTTGAGTTCATTGCCTTCTTGTATCAGAATCAGAAGAAGAATATCGTGCATGACAACCACAAGCTTGTTGACAGTACACTAAGTAGGAAGAAACGAAGAAACCAAGTCTGCTTTCCCCTTGCTGTTTTGGCTCTTCTTGGCTAAAGTCTTAGCCAAACAGTACAAGTTACGATGGACAGGCAGATAATATTAATTTCACCTTTTCACACACACACAGCTGCCCTATACTGATCTTGGCCTCAGATGGTTTATAAGATGAAAAAGTAGGAAGCAAGAGTTAAACAAAGATTCTTTAAGTGCTAGCAAAACATTCGGACTCAAGCTCTCAATCATGCCCTTTAAAGTCATTACTTTAAAAATGTTTATGCAGCAGAAGCATTTCTCCTACACATAAAAATTCTTGAAAAACAGGAAGAGGAAATTAATGCTTCCTTAGAAATTAACCACTGCTCACACAGTCTTTACTGAGTCTGTTACTGTGATACTCTGCTATGCCTTTACCTTTGTCCATATTCAAAAGATCCTGCTACCCAGGAGTTTCAAAGGGAGAGTAAACACAAGCATTTTTTTAAAATAATTTTAAATAACCATCCAATTACACAGATAATAAGCACACAAATGTAGTCATAAAGATTTTTTCCAAGATTTAACTCAGGACTCGAAAATATGTGCAATCTTTTACCAATGTGATATGGTGGCATAGCCAGACACCCCTTCAACAGAGATCACTCAGCAGAGCCTGTTTCATCCTGGCAGTGCTTCTCCTCTTCAGTGATTTCCAATCACAGCATAGCCTGCCATTGCCTTGCTGTATTATTGGGAAGAGGACATCCATTCTTTCACCTCTCCTTGCACAGCCATGATGTTCTGAACATCACCTGCCCTGATGCTTTCTTTCAGTAGGATTAAATAGCACCTCTCTTGATGCGAACAGGCTAAACCTTAACTCTTGCCTTCTGTAGCTTTCCATCAGACATGCAAAGGCACTGCTTCAAAAGCACACAGTCCCCTAGACAGCACAGCTCTTCAAAAACCTCTTAAATCTGGCTGACAACAAAGAGTGTGGACATGTGTAAGCTTTCACCCACATGGGTAGGTTAGAAGCCCTCATTGGGGCTTCTATTGGAGGCATCCTTATCCATGGAAAACATGATGATGGCAATCTGCCATTTCACAACGCTCTGCAATCCACAGGGGCACACATTTTACCCATGCTTTTAAAGTACCGTTTTAAAATTTTGTTTTGATTTTTTTTAACCAGAGTAAAAGCTTCCTAACTGCGCTGAAGGGACCACTGCATCTTGGCAGTGGTGATGCTAAGGATTATAGTGATGACAATACAGGCCACTAGAGCTCATCCTAAAGGGATAACAATCTCTGAGGTAGAGACTTCTCCTTTGCCCTATCCATCGGGCACAGAAGAATAACTGTAATAGAAATGAATATCCCACATTAGTTTTATCAACTATTAGTAGCCTCTAATTGCTCCTGAAGAAAACAAAAGGTCTGACCAAGCAGTGGCTATGTTTGGGGAAGTTCTATTTGTCTGCTTTAATAAGTAGTTATGTAAGCATGTCTCTCATAAAAATGAAGGTAAATTAAAACTTCATGCAGCTTTCCTAACGACAATGTTCCTATACAATCATGCCCTGCATTCACTTAATGGAGGGGAATGCATAAGCAGCAGGGGACTGGACATGCCTTTTTGTTTACAATGTACATTTCACTATTGAGGACTCAGCTGTATTTTTCTTGTCCAGACCAACACGTCTCACTTGAACAGGATGTCCCTTTTGCAACATATACTTCTTTTGGTGAAAATTTATTAAATTTGTTGTCACTTACAAGCTCATAGTTTTCAAAGACAAAATGCATTTCCAGCTTTTCTGGATAGAGGGCAAATAGCAGCTGATACAGAAGAGTATAAAAGAAGAAAATGAAATATTGTGAGTTGTACAGGTTGTCAGACAGCAAGTCAGTTGGAGGACCATTCCTCTATCCACAATTAAAGGAGCATTAAAGGTCTTCCTCTGACGTGAATAATTCCTGTGAGGATGACTGCAAACTGAAAATGGGGGCTCTGTGGTGGCTAGGAAAACAGTGGGAAGGAAGTAGAGGGAATGTAAGGAATGAAAGCACAAAACACCTCCTAAAGGACCTTTTGCCCCTATAGATACGTGAATTTCTAATTCCAGATTGCCTTGGATTCAAAACCCCTAAGAGTATGTGCAAAACAGCTGTATCAGTTAAATTATGCAATTACAACATCATCCCTTACTATATGCTCTGAGAGAATGCTCCACATGTCTTTTATGTGTACCTCACAACTAAAAAAAAATAAGATGCAAAAAGTTCAGTACAGTGGGCCTAAAAATGATGTCATCTTTCATGGATCAATAGTCTCACAAATTGTGTGCGCAGTAGCAAAAGCCTGCAAAAAAAAAAAAAAAAAAAAAAAAAAAAAAAAAAACTCTGATGGGGCATTTTCATTTCCATAAGTACAATCCTACTAAGTGAGACAGATTCTGTTATGAGTACTGTGACCTTGAATCTTATGTAACTGCAGTCTGGGAGAGATTTTATTGTTAAAAAGAAAAACTTAATGTAAAAAAAAGTTACTAATGTTCATGGCAGAAGGGGAAATTTGATCTAGTCACATTCTAGTCAACAGAAAGAGAAAAGCAAAATAGTAAAATTGAATATAGCCACAGTTTCCTCAGATAAGAAAGACAAGGTAACTGTAAAAGAAATCATTTGACTAAATCCCATAAACAGAAAATGTGAGAAACTTAGTGGTCTCCAGTCAGGCTTTAGTGGATGCATTACATCTGGCACCACTGCAAACTACCTCTGCAAAGCTGTCTCTTAGTCAGGGCTATGGCACATGCAGAAAATCGCTATTCAAAATGTCTTTGCCCTTGACTTGGGAGTAGAGAAGTCCACGTGGCTGCGATCCATCACCTTTCTCTGTACTGTCCTCTAATGGCTCCTGGCTTCCCCACTGGAATAATGTGCCTGTTACTGACCCGACGGTAAGGAATAAAATGCGTCCTGTTTCTAGCTGCTTGCTGCAGCTTCTTGCCCACCTTTGCAGCCCAGGGCAGAAAGTCTCCCAAGTCATTAGATGTACTTTCCCATGCTCCTTCCCAGATGGATCACTGATACTTTTATTTGAAGACCTTCTAAGACTACCATAATCTGCAAAGGGCAGCTCATCAGCTGACTTTGTGCAGAGCACCCTAGTACCATCCTTGAGATATACCGTAGTTTCTCAAAAGGGACCTAGCTCAACACTCAGCAACCAGTCACCACGCAACAAGCACATTTCATTCAAGTTTATATAGCCCTGACAGTCATATTTCCTATTTAGTAGCTGTTCGATATTCTGTGAACTTCAGGCAAACAACATTACATCATTCACTCTGCAGGTCTTTCAAATCAAGGTGCAGCCTGCACTAAAAAGATTTTGCTTCAGTTTTTCTGTCCTCCAAATTTCTTCTCTCTGCTCACCATTCGTACATGGAGTGGTCTACATGGCTGCCACCCCCTACCTCAAACAGGGCAGCGCTTCAAAACTTCGGGGTCTTTGTATGCATCTGCATACATATGAATGTGGCAAATGTAATAGCCAAATTTAACAATAACATGAGCTGCTAAAACCACAAATTCCATTTCTATTAACAGCAGCAAACAAACATCTAGGCTCCCTCTTTAGTCAACAGAGAGAAAAGAGAATTTCTTACCCTACAAATGTGTCTAATTCCCATTAACCCTGTCTGCATGTCTCAGTCTCTTTTGATAATAAAATCAAGATTAAGTTACCTTGGTGTTAAAAAAATAAAGCAGCCTGACTAGACAACTGTTTGCAGATAAATGTAAAACACAACTTCTCCCAACTTCTCTCAAAGGCTGTACCTCAAATTGCATCAGCTTATACCTACTGTGAATTTGGGCCACAGACTGCATAACAGGCTAACACAGTATTTGATTAGAAACATGATAAACAATTATTTATTGATTTGTGTGGGAATAGGGTTTGCTAGGGGCCACATCTTGCAAGCACATTTTGGCATGCCTTTTTTTTTTTTTTTTTCTTTTATACCAGCATTAACACAAGTACTGGTACAAGTAGCAACTCACATAAACTTGCCAAAAGAGTGGAATATTTTCTGTGGGAGTATAAAGTAGATTGGCCACTGTTATTCTAACAAGCGCATTGGTTCCATGTGCTAGAGAAATAAAGTGCTCATTCATTACCCAATTTGTGGTGACAGCCTAGTGAGATATCTCGTTTACATTCTGATAGCCCCACGAAATGAACTGAATTCCCACACAGTCGCAAAAGACCGAAGTTAGCATTTTGTTTAAAAAAAATAATAAACTCAAGTCTGCTCTAGAGCAGATTGGCTGTAACCTTGAACCCTAAAGGAAATGAGAAGAGAAAGAGCGAGCAAAGCACACATCATAAGAGGGGGTGGGGAGAAACTAATGGCACCGGGAATGGAAAATGTGGGCATTAAAAGAATTTCCTATTCTAAACAATGTGCAAAGTTAAAAATACCTTCTCCTGAGATTATCCACAGCATTAATACTCACCACGGCTATTTATAGCTGTCTGGTAGCCTATGACAAAGATTTTTATTCCAACAAAGGAGCTGTATATGAATGCAGGACCTGTTTAAAGAACTATTAAAATGGAAAATAAACCACTCTTGCGTCAGCTAGCTATATTGGTATCTGTTTCCAGTGCAGTCTAAACACTGCTTTCCTGGATGCTGACAATTGAGCACTGGAGGCTAAAAGGGGAGAAAATACCCTCTTGCTGTTTATCACAAGCTGACGGACCCATTGTCACAGAGGCAAACACCCAACCATCTGTGAAGGAGATGCTGAGCTGAAATGCAGAACATGTAGGTTGTTCGGCACCTCCGAGGGAGCCCCGGGGCTCCAGGGTGGCCAAGCGCCCGCCCTGAGCTGGGAACAGCTGGAGGAAGCAGGGAATGAACACACTAGGGCCTCGGACGTGCCCTGCGCTACTGGGAAACCAATGGGGACTTTCCCAAGCTGTAGCAGAAGTCACCACAAGGAACCGTTTCCCAGGAACTCATCAGAGAGGAGATACTTTTAAAAAAAGAAAGAAAAAAAAAAGCTATGCTTTTTCTTAGCCCATTCTACTTAGAAATCTATTTATTTTTAAGTAAAGTAAGTATACCCTGCAGCCAATGATAGTATTAAGAACCTTGAGTGACATTTTCAATAATGGACACAGAGCCTGGCTTCTTCAGAGCCCAATTAGAAACTGCCGGAGATTTCAAAGTAAGATTTCAAGACTTCCTTTCAGTGCAACACTTGGATACAATTTCCTAATGGCTACACAATTAATTATGCAGTTTGCTTATGCTAGCTATAATTACCTGACTTCTACCATATGTTCTGTTACCATTTGTCTTTCTATCAGCCATACTCACCTCATGCTAACTCATTCGACGCAAGGATTTAGGAGAAGGGATGCTTCTCTTCAGTGCCTAGGTACAAAGGATCTGATCACAAAATGTAAGTTCGGATCATCAAATTCAAGTAATATATATTTTTCAGCTCATGTTTAATTTGTCTTGGATTTGGCTACTTCAAGTAAGAGTAAGATTTGAATTAGAGAACTTTAAAATAACGATCTCAACTGTTTCAGTTCAAGAATAACAGCTTTAGTAGTTTTACTACTAGTTTTACTAGTAGTTTTACTTTTAAGTTCAGGTTCATTTCAAATTTTTGGTGCTATTCTCTAACTTGTAGATGCATCTCTACCTGAAATAATACTGATTCAAAGTTAAGCATACCTAATTAAAAAAAAAAGAGGCTGGTAAGGATGCTTTAGCTACTGGAAATGAAAGCACGTGAGCAGCCAAGTGATTCAAATTGCAGCAAAAAATGTTTCAGTGAAAACACCCAGCCCATGCCCCCCAAAACTGAGTATTTACCCTGCTCATTATTTGCCCTAAGAACTGGCTGTTCAGAGTTCAGTATCAGTAAGCAAGGCCACTATCCTTATTTCTTCATGAAATAACTTCACCACTTTTGAGAGTTTTCTCCATCTGGAGAAAACTAGTGCTGCTCATTGTTGCCTTGCAGGAAATATAGACCTTTCCTTCCTCCCTCTCTTCACATTTTAAAAAATGATAGGATAACTTTTATAATCTTCAGCCTTCTTTTCTAGCTTCCAGACACTCATTGAAAACCTCTACCAACATGGGCTTTCATGAAAAACACATCTCTTTTTTTTCTGTAAGAATGATGTCAGTACGACTTTTGTCCACATAAGAAATAACAACAAGGAATCTTTTTTTTCTGTAAGAATGATATCAGTACGACTTTTGTCCACATAAGAAATAACAACAAGGAATCTTTGCCTGCCTGAAAGATAAGACTCTCCTCACTTGTATGTAACACTATGTGGAAGTGGAAGAAATTTAGCACAGCAAAATAAACTGTTTCGAGACATGGAATTTTAATGGTAGTTTAATCTATTGCACACAGTTCAGCGACGTAACGAGGAGCTTATAAACCACACAAATGCTACAGCCTGACATCCACATTTCAGTCATAGTATATGGTTTTAGACAGAGCAAAGACCATAGCTGGATAGTAGAGTACATTCTGTTCTACCAATGGCAACTCAACATCATCATCTACATCTGACTCTCATTCTTCTGGTATCCAGCATTATGCCTTTTGGAACAGGATAATAACTATTTTCCCACCCCTTCCTCAATTCTGTGGTCAGCAGCTCACTACTCACAGCATACTTAATTGATAAATAATGGGGAGTGGAGATAGTGAGGAGGTGGGCTTGTAAATGGCAGAGTTACATAACTGATTTATTTTTTTCCTCAAAGTCTTAATTTATTATGGGTTCTTAATTTATTATGTGTTCACAACACTCAGTAAATCTGGCCTGAACTACCACGTTCCATTGCACAAACATGGTTGCAAGCAGCAGCATCTTTTGAAACCTATGCTATTTTCAATTTTTATTTATTAAAAGTGGAGTTGCCTTCGTTTATGAGATGCCCAAAATATAGCTTGCAGGCAAACTGCAGACAAGGCTACTCTGTAAGGCTGCTCACAGATGCACTCTGCTCTACACAGGCAATGCGGTCCAGTGGCTTTGATGCAGGGCTATTCCCAGGTCCACCACTCAGTGATTAAAGATGGAGCTTGAGATGAAATGTGTTATGACAGCCTAAACCCTTGCTGACAAAGGCACATTTACAAGAAACAGGAACATGGTTCTGTCTTAATAAAATACAATAAGTAAAAAAAAAAAAAAAAGTAAAAATAATAATCTGATATCGCCATAGATGCTATCCCAAATAGTGAATCCAGTTCACAAATGGCAGAAACTTACCTTCACTCAAAGGGTCTGGTATTATTCCTGCCCTATTTTCCATCTGCTTTCCCCAGAAAAGATCAGCATCATGTTTGTTAGTTTTGGCCAGAACAAGTCTCCAGATGTGTTCCCCATCCTTGTCTCACACAGACACTCTGCAATGCATTAAAGTGCCCTATCCACTGACCATTCAAGCCATGACTAAAAGCTTGAACCAATGTGTAACAGATACTGTAACCTATCCTTAAACAAAAGATACACTAGATGAAATGCCACAAAAAAATAAATCAGTGGAAAGAGGCTATGGGAGGTGCTGTCATCCTTCTTCAGCTGCTGGAACTGTTTGTGGAATTAAGAGTAGAGCTGCTCCACAAACACTTTTTAGGCTGTGTAAGTCAGCTAATGCCACAGTGCTGACCACACAACAGCTAATGGCTCTAATATTATCAGGTTATCAATCTAATCTTCATCCCGTGCCAGAGGAAATTACCAGCCAATGCACCTAAAGCTTGTTCCATGATATCTCTATAACAACATCCAGGAGTCAACAGTCAGTGAGTGGCAAAGATAAACAACATCTCCAAATCCAAATTTCCATGCAGTAAAATGTACATAGAGTTGTTATTAAATGTAACCAACAGGAGTGAGCCAGCTTCCAATCTGAAGACCTTAAAACTTGTGGAGGTGGATTTTTACAGCCTATACCCAAATCTCATTTTTCATGGTTTCTTTTTTTTTCTTTCTTCTTTTTTTTATTTTATTTTTTTTTTTAAGCCTGAACCAAAAGGACAGTGCTGAAAACCTCTTGCTCTTGGTGATTTCAACATCATTCTCCAAATTTTTCAGATTGGAGAACAATCTATCAAACAAACGAACAAAAAAAAAAAGAGCAAAGCAAAAGGAATCAACCCTTCTCTCTGCTAGGTTTTTAGCTATGCCACAGAGTCCCTCTCAGTTCCCTATCGGGAACAGCACTACCACGTTATATGGATGATGCAGGGATATATACATTAAGTAAATAATTGACAACACCTCACATGCTATGGTTATACATATGCCTATACAAGCAGTTTAATATCAAGACAGGCACGGCCGTGCTAAAGGAAAGAGTTAAAAGGGCCCTATTCTTCCTAACAAAGGCATCATTTGTGGCTTCTTTTTAAACAGTACCCACTGGCTACGTTTCTTCATGTTTCTGTCCTTACACTTACCTACTTACTTCATTTATTTATGCACTTAAGGCTTGGAGAGTCTGAATCCTAATTCTAACTAGAAAAGGGATTATCTTATTAAGAAGGTCTTCATTTTAAACTCCTTCCACAGCTCTGTTTATCCTGCCCTGCAGGAAAGCAGCTTGAAGATACTATTAAAGCAGACCATTTTGTACAGTACCTGCAACCCATCCCTTGTAAAAGATGACAGTTCAGATGATAATAGCTTACATATACAAAAACATATTTCATACCAAATGTGCATTACAAACTATAGAGACATATATCTCTAGTAAAATGCAGTTACTGCTTGAGCAAAACGTGGCAGCCTACAAATACATTGCGGGACATAGAGATATTTTAGCTAAGAACATTCGATGTCTCTCATAAAAATGGCACATTCTTTACCTCAGAGCAGTGAAGGCCTCAACATTTACCATATGCAACCCAAATAAAGACAACATTCAGAATATTTTTATTAAAAACAATTGTCTTGAATACAAATGGCCCAATTTACAGTATGTTGGGTAGCTGCCGGATGTCGATAGAAAATGAACACATGCTGTAAATTCAGTGCTTGGTAATTAGGAAAATGTGCATGTTTCCCAAGTCTGCTTCTCTGTAGGTAGGACTAAAGGGCAACATTATGTCATTTCCCTTTGCGCAGGACTCCCTATTGACTTTCATAAAGAATTTGGCTTAAAAACTGATGACAGGGTACAGCCCAAGTTGGGGGAAGAACAACCAATAAATAAAAGAAAAGGGTTGGTGACGGAAAAGTCACTCCTAGTCACCAAGACATCTTACCAATATTTTACTCCAGCAGCATAATGAGGACAAGTCGGATGATCTCTACTGTCAGCTATACCAATCCCTTAAATCCAGAATAGTTGCTGAACACACACACCAATGAAAAAAATGGGCCAGACGGAAATGAATTATAATACACAGTATATAGCATAATACATAAGCACTGTGAAGGTACAACACAGCCTATTAATGGGTTCTCAGAGTCTATCCACAGGGCTAAGACTTTCCTTAAACTTTTCCTGTTCTAAACCGTATTATTAAAGAATAATAAAAAAAGCTATTTTGGAATTCTGTTATCAGCAAGCATTGACAAGAGCTTAAAAGCTTTCATCAGTCAGACCACAAGTGTTGTCATCTTTGCTCCACTTCTGCCCATTTATGCCTTTATCTTCTTTATTCTTCTAAAACAAGACATGTCCAGCAAACCCATGCAGCCAACAGATGGATAAAGTCACATTTCCTGAAAGCCAGCATAACCACAAACATGCAAGACCTATGATGATATCAAAGTCACTACATCAGGATCTCATTGTAAGTATGATGTGAGCACGATAGTTGAAATCAGAATGGAGCCAGCTAAACAATAGAGAAACAGATGAAGAAAGTTAAACTTTCAAGATGTGAGTCACCAAAACAACACCTTCAAGTGTTTCTCTTCTCAAATAGTGTCAGGGATGATGACACAATTAGTCTTTCATTGTCTTCATGGCTTATTAAGTACTGTATTAGTCCATCTGACAGTAATCAGTAGAAGAAAAATTAGATTATAGACCTATTGAACATGCCTAAACATTCCTGGCTTGCTTTGAAGATTTATTTCTTCATTCAGTTTATGTATATCCTGTATATACATCCAAGTCTGACAAAACATGATGGGATTTTCATTGTTTAGTAGAGGGCTTTTTTTTTTTAGTAGAGGATTAAATTGATCACCAATACATTCCTCTTCTTTAGGATATTAAAATGACTCATTCACTGCAAAAAAAACCCTTTGGTGAGAAATGAGACAACAGGCCAAGAAGAACTTACGCACCCCTCCAGCACGAGATAACAATTACACACTAATGAGAGAAAAGACTTGCTAGTTAGTATGGAGAAAAAAAAGGGGGGAGGGTGGAAGCCTCTTCTGCTTAAACAAATGCATCTTGTGGCATTCCAGCAGAGACAGCCCCTCAGGCCATCATAACTCACTGGTTTGGAAAGGTCATTAGCATTTTATCCCATTTATTGCAAGAATGAAAAGCCAAATTCATGGGCATGACATGAAAATTTGCCCTTGGAATTGCTACGGGGTGACCTGAACCAGGAAACCCTGCCGAGGAGCCTTTTAGGGGCATTTTTTACAAAATACCAGCCCAGCACATGCACGTGTGTCCTGCACTCAGCATTTGCAACTATATTCTGCATCTGGTGTGAGCGCAGCAATAGCGATGGCATCCACACAAAATACTGCACTCCACAGTCTGCTTCTCCCTCTTTCTACTTTCCCCCACCAGACTGTTTTTCAACTCCTTCCCGGAGCAGCATGTACTTGTGGCACCAGGCACATGATGTCTGTGCTTGGAACACGTGCGGCAGCGGGAGGCACTTTGCTGTCTGTACCCCTGCCCTTCAGTGGAATACCCCACTGCGCAAGCTGGACCATAAAAGGCATCTATGTGTAGCAAGTGTTTAGAAAAGTCACCTCCTTGTCTTTCGGGCCTATTGCGCTGCCTTATTAAGACACTGCAGTAACAGCCAGCTGGGGAATCTCGGGAATGTTCTGCGTAACTGGGCCCAGAAAAAGCTGTAGCTTTGCTCGGGCTGAGGATGAGCTTGTGAAGCTGCAGGGATTGCTCAGCTTAGCAGGTGTAGGCTAGTAAGAAGAAACCAGTTTTAAAGGGAGTAGAGTACTGCTATTGCCAGAGCTTGCATGCACTTGTGAAAATACCTGTTCAGACAAAAAAATGCACAACACAATTCTTTGCTTTCAGTCCAGTTATCGTAATTTGCCAGGATGGGGAAAAATGGTGTTAAACCACATGCTGGGAACTTCACCTCAAGGGATGGCATGACTTGCCATCTTAATACAGCATTTTCGTGAGGGGGCATAAGGATAAAAATCACCTATGTACAGAATATCAGGAAAAGGGCCCTCCAAGCAAGTCTCCACTCGGGTCTTCTCACTAGATGATAAAGCTGTTTATACTTTCCTCCTTCATTTTCTCGCCTCAAAATACAGATTCTTTACATTAAAGGACACGCTAGCATTTTGCACCACAGCCAACTTCATCCTGTACCATTCTCACCACTGTATTACAACAGTTCTTTTCAGATACAAGAGCATTCAATCCTCCCAATATTGCTAGAGTGCTGACCATTTTATAAATGAAATTGTTTTTCTCTTGGAAGCACTCTTTGCTTCTACAAGTCACAATTTTGCTTAACTCAGGAAAAATAAAAGGCATATTTTTAAGATTTAAGCTATTACACATAGGTTGGAAAGAAACTTTTACCATAAGCAGCTGTACGTCCCAAGAGGAAGTAGTTAGGTCTGTACTTTCTCAAGCCACTCCTGTAGTGCTTTGTTCATTTGCAAATTTTAAAAGTCACATTGCTCAGATTTTGCTTTCTAGCTTATCTCTTCATTTATCTTTGCAGGGAGCTCCTTTGAAACAGCTAGTTGCAGTAGTCCATGCTAATGATCCAGGTGTTTGTAGGAAGCTTACTGTCATAGGCATGAATATCTGTAGTCCTTTCCTAATTCCACAGAGGCTTGCAGCAAATCTCTGAACTCTCCATCTCTTGCCACGTGGCCACCAATGGTTGGAGGGCAGGGAAAACACACCTGATCTACCCACCTAGTATCTGCCTTTCCCCCCTAATACCTGATACCAAACAAGACAGTAACATGCAGGGATTGTACGTAGGTCTGTGTCTGCACCTCCGACGTCTTTGCAGAGCCGCATTTACAGAAGAAGCAAGCAGCTGTAAATAAAGGCAGGATGTGCACAAAAAATGCTACACTGAAGGCCTACTCAGACACCTTAGCAGCAGCACACCACAGCATCTTCATGGCTCCCCACCACAGTCAAAGGCCTTGCCTGTACACAGAAGTTGCAGAAGCTCATCTCAAATGTGGTTTAACTAAGGGAGTTAAATGTATGCAAACCTCCCATTCTAGATGGGGAGTAAACAGGCTTACCCTCCCACGCTGTTTTACAATAAAATACTCCCCTCTGCAAAAGGCTCAGCTGACAAGCAGTAGCTTGAGTCATGGCAATTTGATTATTTTCCACTGTGTGCACTTAATTGGCATATAAAAATTTACCATGGTATACAACAGGTTTAATTCAGAAGAAGAGGGTTCAGAAAGAAGTGAGCACTTGAACAAGTGAGTAGGTTTAAACAACTGTAGACATGATTTTGTTTCATGCTGGTGGAAAAGAGAACTACTAATACAAGGAAGCAACTTTACAAAACCAGTGCAGAAACCTCACTTCTGAGTACCATTTTCCAGCAACTCTCTTCTGGTCTCATCATAAGAAAGACACAGTCTGCTCTTACTAGGGCAGTGATTACTGTTGTCTTAATTTTTGTACCCTCTGTAAGAACAATTGGAGGAAAAAATGAGCAAATATCAGAGTGTGGGACTTGGATAGAAAGTTTTCTTGGTGCTGTTGTTGTTTTTTGAACAAAGACGGTCACAAATAGCTGTTGAGTTATGGCCCTTGATTTGCTGTGTCAGCATGGTGAGCTTGCTGGCCTTTGTTCAACAGATTTCTAAAGACCTATCCAACTAGAGACAATTAATACACAAGTTTACTTAGTCAAACCAACAGGCTTGGACATAAAGGGGAGAAAAAGAACATCTATAATGTCAGCTGAGATGAAGCTGACCTTTAACTGTTAAACACACCACTACACATGAGTTTATACTTTCCAATAAACCAAAAGGAAAAGCATCCTGCTTGCTTTTCCGCTTCCTATGGCCATCTGTATCACGTGGCAAGCATCTCTGAAGACCATGTTGTCACCCAGCTTCTTTTCTAAGAAGCAATTTTCTGGGCACAAAAATTTTTTTGTGCGTGTATACTGATTAATTAAGGTGCCCAAGAATCACATCCATCTGATTAATTCTGTGAAAGACCTTGATCACACAAGGGCAATCTTCTAGAAACAAGGATTTTCTTTGTCTAGCATGAGCTATTAAGTAGGTTAGGATGAGAGAAATAAAGCTGCTTATAAACATTTATCTTCAGTAATTAAAGCTTTGTTTAAAGGCGCAAAGCCAAAAATGCAGAAGCTAATTGACCAAATGAGATGCTTCTGCAAGTTGAAATCAGTTTGGAGTTTCATTTGCAAATTACATTTTTCCTCTATAGCTCTTTCAACTGAACTGTGAAAGGATAACTTTGCACAAGCTGACAGCAATCTGATAGTGTTTACATGCTATGCTTATTCATCTGTAAAATTTATTAGCATTTGATTTCATTTAATCTAATATCTCTGCAAAAAATTTGGCCTCAGCTCTTTAAAGGAAAATCTAATCTTCTGATTATCTGCATTAATTGCAGAAATTAGATCATAAAAATGTTAATAAAATGCAAACTCACACTGAGAAGCAGATGCTTCTAAAAACCCACTGGCTTAACTCAATTTCATGTCCTTCTTTCAAGAGTCCCAAAGCTGGGTAAAAACTGGAGCTTCTGTTTAGTAACTTGCCATCTTTCTAAGCCTAGAATGCAGGGATGACTGCACCAGCAAACCAACTTATGGTGGCAGTGGCTGCCAAAAGGAATAGACCATAGGAACAGGAATAAGAATGAGCAGCACTTGAATGACCCTCCATCTGAAATGGCATCAAGACCTGATGAGACATGCAAAATCCTATGGCTTGGCAAGTCTTAATTCAATGAACTCAGCACTACCTACTGCACCGCTTGTGGACATCAGAGACATGGGCAGGGTCTAAGCAGCTGAGAGGTCAATCATATGTTTTCTGTCTCGGAACAGACACAGATGAACTGCTTTCATCTACAGAGATTGGTCTAGGAATCTATAGCGAGCTGCACTAATGTTTTTGCAGGTCTAGCTGACAATTGGCACTGGCTATCAAAACAGAAGATGGAGAAGGCCATACCTAATAAAGAGTCTAACAAAACATAGTCCCAATGAACAAGAAATGACTCTTCTTTATTCTGCCTTTGTTTGGGACAGTGGCTTTTTTCTCTGCCATACTGAGTTAACTGAACTTTTGCAGAAGGTAACCTGCATGAAAGGTTCGTGTATTCTTTACCAACAGACTGAAAATGCTTTAGAGGAGACTGAGGTGTTGTGCCTGCCTCCAGAAGACTATGTATCTATAGTCACAGATGCCAATCAGCTCAGCCATGGGTGCTATAGGAAGTTCAAAAGCTCTGTGCCTTCACAAAGCTTACACCAGTTAATGGAGTTTTTCACATTTCAAGTTTCTGAAGTCTTTGTATGAGTGATTTACACTGTCTGGAGGTACAATGACAGATGCACAGAGCTGCAAGACAGCTACAGTCTACTCTAACTTAACTGAGTGTATACCGCCAATTTACACATAAGTTATTAAAGAGCTGTTATTTTTCATATAGATATGACAGGACAGCCATTGACACACACTTACTACACCAGGTACATTCCTTCACCTTCATGTTTTTCTTTGTGCAGTCCTTCAGTCTAATTTGGAAAACCATGATAAAATATTATATGTTGTATTACTCCTCAGACAGTGCCCTTTAAAATATGCATACTAAAATTGAAAATGACAAGCACCAAAAGCTCTGCTTTAATGTCTGTATCTAGCTGTCATTTAAATAAGATCCATTTTATGAAAGACTTTAGTTTAAACTACTAAAAATACAGTAAGAACCAGAAGAGTAAATTTCTCTACAGTAGTAGGTGGGTCAGCTGGCTATAGGCTGGGGGGAGGCACTTTTCACCCAAGAATTTCCAACACTTCTTGGTGTTTCCAAAGAAAACCTGCCATTCTACTGAAAAAAAGGTGAAAGACATGGCATTTTGCCAACTGTCTGGGTGCTGGATTTGGTCTCTCCTCCTAAAAGCTTGCTTGGTATGGTAGATGTAGTGCAAAGATTAAAGAACGATCTTAACATACATTTGGGATTAATATTTGAAATACTAAGGAGCCCATTTTGTTGTCTGCATAGGAATTGCAGTGGGGTTAGCTCAGTTTAGTTTACATTCTGCATGTCTCATTTGGAAGAACAAAGCTTCTTTTATACAACATTCCTCCATCGAGATGTTTAAAGAAAATATAATCTCCAAAACACACAATGGTTGTAAAACTAAGCTGTGCGTTTTTGCTCAGGTCTGCATATGTTTGGTTATTTCCTCCAGGGCATCTGAAATGCTACAATGGCAAAGATTCATCTAGTATCCAGTCTGTTTGAGAATGACAGTAGTTGGGCATGCTTTAATGAGCCACAGGATCCTGCTTTTCTGTCTGGGTTAAAAATGAGCTCTGAGAGCTCAAGAAACCATGTTCATGGCTAAAATACAGGGCCAAACTCACTTTGACAATCCAAGTATTTCCTGTTGGTCCTGGAATTCAAGGTAGCTGTGAAGACAGATTAACCACGGGAGCAAATTTTGTTCTCAATCCTCATGGACTTTTTATCTTATTTATTTTTTAATAACTCCTATACAGAAGCTGTCATGTCTCAGCTCTTCCAGAAGGTGAATATTTTATGGAAAGATGAGCAGAAACACTCAAAATATTCATGACTTCAGAATATATGAAGAGAGCATGAAGCGATAAAATCATTGTAGCTCTTCTTTCAAACAGCAAGAGAGGCTTAAACCTGACAAGGGCACAGTCCTTAAGAAAGGCTGAACATTTTTGGAAGTAGTGTTTTGAAATAAACAGATTGTACACACTGGGAAATTATATGTTAGGTATGTGCTTCTCTTATGTTTAAGCTTCTCTTATGTTTAAACATGCACTCCTTGAAAACTACACTAAAATTATATTGTCTACTCACACAAGCCTGATCTAAACATAGTCTATCAAAATGCTTCATAAAATTTTAAGTAACTATTTTGAAACAAGACCTAGGCAATTCCAAATACTTCAAAAAACAGAGATAAATAAAATGGAACCAGGTAAGTTCATTTCTAAACTCTTACCATTCTCTTTTTATAAGGAAAGGAAGGGAGAAGACCCATTTAAGATTTCTGAATTATTAGAACCAAGCACCGAATCTTTGCCTTCTGGGAGTTTCGGTTTTTAATGGCTGACAGGAAAGAATTGGTTACATTTCCAAATCAACTTCTTGGTTGTCTGACGTACACTTTGTACCCAAGTCTCCATTTCAGAAACAAGAAGTGATTTGGAAAGCTAGCTGGGGTCATTCAATAGTGATCTAATGTCAACACTCACTTACCTTCACATGAGCTGTCTTGGACAGCAGGATGCAAACTGTCCATTTTCTATTCCTGACATATTTATTACTCCACAGAAGTATTACGACACTATGACAATAAATGTCTCCTATCTTCCCTGTCCAGAAGATAACAATTATTTCCATTAAGCCCTAGAAGGATATGTCTGATCCTGCTAGTTCTACCTTATTAACTTGGTGAATTGGTCCTTCGTATGTTTATCTCAGTTTCACCAGCCTCAGTGTGAGCACTCTCACAATAAAAAACATGTTAAATTCCTCTTCTGCATTTGCTTTCACATGTTTGGACTGAAATTCTCTAGACTTCTCAGTTGTGTCAATATACATTTAGGGATTAACCACCTGTGATTAACTCTTTTAACTGCATTGAACAAGCTACCACTTGAGGAGGCTTTCAGCCTGCTGGAGGCTCCTGAGTTGTTTCTATGAACATTCCCTAACACATGTCCATGAAAGTGAACCACATCCTTTGCCTTATAAAACAGTTTAAATGATAGACTGGAAAGAGTTTGCAATTAAGTAGTTAGAGGAAAAGAAAAAGAAAAAAGCTTACCTAACTGCCTTTAGTAACTAATGTTTTCCCAAACACCTTATCCACAAGAGTGTTAAATAGCTTCCTATTGAAGGGAGTGTAACACTGATTCAAAAACAATAAAGAATAAGGCACATGTAATAAATGTCATGAAAAGTTGTTCTATTTGTAATTCTTTATATTGTAAATATAGATGATAACTTGAGTTATCATCTTTTAAGATATATTTAGTAATGTCTAATTAAACATCTTCAAGTAAATTAATCCTTCAGTCAGGACAGGTGTTGCCCGAATCAGGAAATCCTACATGGTTCACAAGGTAAGAGGGTGGTTTTAGAGAGTCTTGAAGTCAAGCTTCAGCTAAATGAAGATCAATCTGACACAGACTCTAAGACCTTTGTGATGGCTGTGGGGCATGGCAATTAAGCTAACTGGACTGACTTTCTAGTTTAATTTTTTTAAGAGTTCTGACACCAAGCAGACATGAAAATACACTGTGCATGCAATAGCAAGTAAGCCAATCATAAAATCACTCTTTAAGTACACAACAGACTTAATACAAGAGCTATTCTTTTGAGAGTTCAAGGAGCTAAGTTTTCCTCTCAATAACACTGAAATCGCGGAAGTCATTCCACTGTCACTATAACAGGTATTTTGCCTCAATAGTTCTCTGCAGCTGCATGTAGATGTGGAAGACCAAGATGCATCAGCAAGAAATTCTCAAAGAAACACCACTCCTCTCATCTCACACATTCACATACAGGCTTGTGCAAGCACACTGCCCAGTCCTAGTCTGAAATTCCTTCAGTGTTGGTTACATTAATGTCAAAATGACAAAAACCAATGGCCAGAGAACATCTCTGCCCAGAAAGAGGCACAAAGCAGTAGGTAGGTTTTCCCCCACTGGAAAGCACTCAGTTCCCTGTGCTCTGTTTACACATGGGCTTTTTCCAGTCGAGTGTAACCCACTTCTATCACAGCCCCGATACCTCAGTACAGTATGTACCTTGTGGCTGGGCCAGCATGGGGTCCATCTGGCTTTGTCAAGGCTGTCACTGAGACTGTCTCATAAATCACCCATCCGGAATCACTCAGATAAGGCTTAATCCAAAGCCCACTGAAATCAGCAGACAGCTTCCCAGTGACTTCAGCTAGGTCCAGATCAGGACCTTGGGGGCTTACATAATGACCAGCCCCTGTGCTGATCTCCCCCAGGAATTAAGGAGCTGCATAGACATCATCCATAGAGTCACTAGAGTCCGATCTCCTGTGACCTTGCACCTGTGCATTGTAAACCACATGTAAAGTGCCTACAGACTGCAATGGTTACAGCTGGCCTACTTTGTCATGGGTTTCTCAACAAGCCTCATTTTTTCAGGCATGGGAGCTACTAACCAGGCACAGTAAGTCTGACTCCATGGAGTAAAGCTGGTCAAAGCCGTGTGCCTGCTGCCTGGCATGTGCCCTGCACACATGTCTGTGCCCCTACTTCAAAACAGGCTGCTCAGCATCTAGGCAGCCCCCCAAATCATGAAAACTCAAAATATTCCATCTGGGCCAAATGGGAGGATCCAAGACATGTGTTACCTTAGAAATGATAAGAGTGAAAAATGCTTATGAATCACTGGGGTTCTGAGTTAGCAGCAATTTAAGTTCCTTTTGCCACAGTGTGAACACCAGGTTAAAGCTCATGCCAAGTGTGAATCGCACCATTGCTCTTCTTAGGGAAGAAGTTTCCTTAGGATCACTTCTGTGCATATCACTACAGAAGGCCAGTGCTACACACCACAACTAACTATCATTTTCCACTGCTTTCTAATGAGAAAACAACTCAATTCCTAGCATCTCCCCTCAAGGATCCAACTCAAGGTATGAGGTGAGTATCAGATATAAGACAGTGACTGCCATCAGTTTACAGAATGATGTGGAGAAGCTCCAGCCTGACGGACACTGGGAAAGCAGCTGGCACATGGACCAGTCCTCACACCTACCATCCCTCCTGGGCAAGACCTGGCAAGGCCAAGTAACAGCCACATGCATGTATGGTGCACGAGCCCACATTGTAAGACATCCTCATCCCTTGATCTCCCTTGAGCACACGGAGCAGGCTGAGAAGATGGGCTCTCCACAGGCTTTTATCCCAAGAAATGACAAAATGCATCAGTGTGGCCAGTGGCTATGGCTGTTCTCTGGGTTTACTGTTCAAATCAAACAAGCCTAAACAGTGCCTGGAAGACTTAGCAAATACATTATCACGTACACATAATCGTCTGGATACTTCATATGAAGGCTGCAGTTTATTGATGGGATGATGCAGGGCAACATCCTGTAACTGCAGCAGGTACAAAGGTACTCAGCACAAAGGAACATTTCCAGCTTCCATGCCGTGGTTTAGGAACATACAACTCACTTCATAATGCACCTGAAAGCGTGCAGACATGCATACTGCCATAGCTCATAGCAGGAGAAAACACGGACACCTTGTTGTCATAACTGTAGAGGGGAGGAGGATGATCTCCCAAACCCTGAAGTACGAATTCACCAAAAAGAACTCAGTGTGACATTTTCACTTGCTAATAACTGCCCAAAGTCTGATGCTGCCCTCATCTCTGACTTGAATGGCACTAAGGAAAAAAACACATGTCTCCGACAGTCCTGACATTCCACTCCCTCCCTCAGGGTAGGTTTCTTGAAGCCCCAGCTCCAAGAGTCACATCAGACCTTGAGAATCAGGCTCTATTATTACTAAGGCAAAATAAAAATAAAAAGGCCAGACTAAATTATTTTTAAGATCTCAAGATTTTTAAAGTAGTCTTGTGACTTTTAACGGGTCTGACTCATGATACTTGAATGCTTGAAGTTGGCAGCAGTTGAGGGAGTGCAGCAAGACTTGGCATAGAGCAATTTATTGCTGTAAGTCTCCAAATGTGTGGGAAAGGGCACAGAGTGCTCCTACAGCAATTCAGAGGAGCACAGGGAAGCAGGCCGGAGCCCTTGCTCCTCCAGCTGGGCTCCCACGAACCTCAGCCCCTTCCCAGAGGTTACCAGCAAAATCCCAGCAAAGCCACTACAGGGATTTTTGCCTGGGACATTTCAAAAACATTTCCCCAAAGGACGAGTATGTGGATGGAAAGGGGGTTGTTTCCGATGGCAGAGGCTGTTACTCTCTTGCCTAATCACATTCCAATCCCCCAAGAGGGGACAGACACCAGTCGTGCTGGGTGACAGGGCTACACTGTGACTCACCAGCACACGGGAATACTGGATTTCCACAGCAGACCTTGCTGCTGCCATTGCATCCACCAGCTGGTCACACCTCCACATCACTGATGTGCAGATCCCTCCGCACCCTTCTCACACACGTATAAGAGCTTGAATGACTTCATGGAGAAGTGATGTTTTTTCACAGTACAAAATTCCTCCTAGACTACACCCCCCAGAATCCTCCACAGTCATCTGAGCATATGTCTTAGCAGCAAATGTTAAACTCTCGGCCTTTTTCTTTTTTTTTTTTTTTTTTTGTTAAATAAAAAAAAATGAAGCAGAAGCAGACTAAAATTATATAAATGCCATGTGTTCTCATTATACCACACTGTTAAAAAATCTGCTAAAATGCATGCACATGGAGTGAATCCACATTCAGTGCAAACGGGCCTTGGCCCAGACCTCCGGCATGCGATAAATCTGAACATTTCTGAATCCTCTGATAAACAGCAGGCCTCCTTCCAGCTGGTGCAGGTGCCCAGCATTTTCACCCACACCGACAGCTACAACACACACCTCGCTTCGTCTCGTTTCTGCCTAAAAGACAAAGGGCTGTGATATGATGAGAAGTGCCAGCCAGATACTGCTGGGTGCAGCAGCTCTCTGCTTACCCAGCTGAGCAGACCGGGGCTGGCACGGGACCTGCAATTCCTCCCATGCGCTCCAACCAAAACATATCGTCCCAGGCCTGGAGGAAAACCTTCTGGGAGAAGAAGGTAGCTCAGTGCCATGGCACACATGTTTCTCCCCCTTTTTCAGGGGGGAGGCTGCTGGCCAGGTGGGTTTTGCAAAAGGAGACTCCTGCCTCATTTCCTTTTGGCCACCGCACTCGGTGCAAGTTTATTTATCCATGGGCAACACTGGCGCGCTTTGCAGAGCTCCTGAGTTCATTCTACAGCCTGGCAAGAGCTCACACACTTGGTTCACATACATTTTGTGTCGAAAGAAAAGCAGCTGCTGCATCTCACCTGCCTGAGACATCCCACCAAGCACCATCAATGCCCATTACAGAGACCTGATATGGAAGTCAGACTTTATTAGAAAACTCAAAACTGGCAAGCTAAACCTATTTAGACACTTAATTTTACTACTTTCCATTCCATTTAAGGCTTTTTAAAATAAAAATAAAAATAAATTAAAAAACACACTTGCTCCAACAGCACACTTTTTTCAGTGCATGGAAAACTGAACACAAAAAAAAATGGACACAAAAATGAAGCCCACATTCAAAACTAAACACAAATTGAAACCAAAATGTGCCTAGCTAGTGATGCATAAGTTCCATTTTTAAAAATCATTACAGTTTTAATATACCATATATCAAATCCTTCTATCAAAAGAGTTACAAAAATATACATGAAGCTCGACTCTCTCCCTACATATTTCAGTGCAAATCATGGGAACCTCCCTTAAAGGGAGTGGAACTGTACCAGTATAAAATGCAGCTAGGTAATGAAATGTCACTCCCAATATTTTCACCTTGTATCACTGTACCCATGCCCAGCTCTATTCTCATTTGCACCAAAGCAAATCCATAGTAAATGAGAGCAAATGCTGCCCTTGGTGCCCAAATGAAGTGTCTGTGATTGATTGAATAAAAATGACAGGCAGTAGTAACCCTGCAGTAGTTGCACAGTAATTGCCCACAACTCACAGATGTACTATGTAATGTACACCAAGGGGGTTATTTTGTCTCAGCTTTCGGTCAATATCCTATAATTTTAGCTCTGTGTCTCAGAAGATAAACATCTTCAGTACAGCGGCCACTCTCCCACATGATATCTGAGCACGAGTCTCCCTAGCAATGCTTTCTCCCCTTGCCACACAGTCCACCTTCAGTGTTTACACGCAGCCATGGAACACCCAGATGCCAGCGCACACAGTTACCTAAGGGAATCAGGCACCGGATACCACTGACATCCAGGCTTTCCCACAATATTGACTGGAGACACTTTACAGCGCACGTCAATAGCAAGAACTCACTGGTTAGCTGTCACGTGCTTTGGATACCAAGGCAGAGACCCTCAAAGCTGCTGCTAATAAAGCCCAAAACCTCCGGCACCCGTTTGCCATATGCAATGCCGCTCACCTCTCGGCTTCCAGGCGCATTTCCTCGCGCTTTTGCCTCCTGAGCTCTCTGCGGCGTTCGAAGTCATCCATGGTGGGTGTTCAAGTGTGCAGAGCCCCGAAAAGTTCCCAATCTGAAAGGGAGAGGACCATTTAGGTGACAGAGAAAACAAAACGAGTACGTTTAACCAACGGAGTCCATTCGGTTTAGTTAACCTCGCTGCAACTATTTTCTATCAAAAAATTTAACTTCCTCAGTACAGTTGAGATAAACAAGATTAATGTCTGGCAGGATAAACATAGCCCATGCCTGAGTTTAGTTTCCTATTCAAAATTAAATCAACATGCTGTAAGTAAGGACTGTATATATCTGCTAGCCGCAGACTAGCTATTTGTAACGAAACAGGTCTTTTCCTACAAACAATAGCAAGAATTCAACAGGATTTTAACTTCAAGCTTCCAATTTATACCAGACACAGTAAAAATGCCACACAAGGATTTTCTTGTTTTCTCTAGTTGCACAGATAATCATTTTGCACAAGCCAGTCCCCTGCCTTGAAAAGAGGGAGAGGAGAGGAGAGGAGAGGAGAGGAGAGGAGAGGAGAGGAGAGGAGAGGAGAGGAGAGGAGAGGAGAGGAGAGGAGAAAAGAAAAAGGAAAAAAAAATAAAAGAAAAAAAAATGAAAAAAAGAAAAATGAGAAAGAAGAAAAAAAGAAAAGGAAAAAGAGAGAAAGAAGCTGGAGCTATTAAATACCACCTGGGAGGAGCCAAGCTATGTATAAATCCTGCTCAAAGAATTAAAAGTAGCAATATATTTTTTGCAGCTTAATCCACGCATTTTCCCTGCGCCCTACCTTCTTCTTTATGATTTAGTCCATGAAATATTTTCCCCTTTATAAGTTCTTCATATGCAAAGCCTCCTCAGCCCCGGTTTATATCCCATCCAGCCGAGTATTACAGAATTCCCCTGCAGCCCCCAAACCAAAAATGACTACCAGAAAAGGGAAAGCTGTTCTCTTTTTGTCCCTGCTTTGTTTACAGAGCTGTCAGTGGTTAGTTAAACTCTGCCTGGAATCTGGCATTTAAGGCCTGCTCTGAGATTGCTTCCTGTGCAGGGTTGGAGGCCTCCGCTTCCTCTGCACTCCCAGCCTAGACGCCACACGGAGGATTTCCACCCCCCCGGCCCCGGCCACCCCACCAACATTTTCCAGCCCATTCCTGCAAGACTGGCCTTTTACTCGGCAAAGAAAGCAAGCGTGCAGATGCACACGAAAATTAGAAGGTGCCTTACTAACCGCTCGCGATCTAAGGGCGGACAAAGCCAAGGTGCATTTGTAAATTATTTGAAGCGCTCTGCTCGCGGATACAGATCTGCCTCGCGGCTTTATATTCCTGCCCACCAGCACGGCAGCCAAGCACCCTCCCCATAAAATCACTAGCAATAGCAAAGCATCTCGCGACTTAAGGGAATCTGTGGCTTTTTCTGCCTTTTTTCTTTCTTTTTTTTTTTTTTTTCATGAAAACACTGCCCAGGGCAGGGCTTTCGGGGAGGTTATTTTATTAGTTGACTTTTCCCGGGGCTGTTTTTGTTTCTGATTTGTTCCTGGATTGGGGGATTTAAATTTTGTTGTTGCTGTTGTGACTTTCTGCATGTTTGGCTGGCTGGGGTTGGTTTCTGGAGGTTCAAAGGGAAGGTTGATTTTGCAAATCTGATAGTGACTTTACAATTGCTGCTCTTTTTTGTCTTTTTTTTTTTTCTTTTAATACACAGGTAAACAATATATAGAAAGGCAAGACATAACAAGCTATTTTTTTCCAGCCTTGCCTTTGTTTGCTCTTACCAAAAGTACCCCTCAAAAAAACACTAAACACCAAATCTGCCTTTTTTTCTCCCAAGGAGCTTTTTCATTTCAACCTGCAAGCGCAACTAAAGCCTGCCTCGATTCCTTTGCTGGAGGGCCCTGGTGTTGCAGGACTGATGTGGCTGCACCGGGCTCAAGAAACAAGGATGGGAAGAAGATTAAATGACCTGGAGAGCACATTTGAAGCAGCTTCCTGGGTTTCAGCGCCCGCTGGGACCTACGACTGCACCAGGCAGTCACATCTACCCTGTGGAGCAGAGCTTCTCATTATGGTGTTAAGTTATAGAGACGTGCGAGTAATGCTACTGAACCCACAAAACATGCCCATTTGCAGCACGTCCCTCCAAACGTGGCCTTGGTGACTTTTCTTGGGGCCACACTGCAGCCAGGCACAACGAGATCCGAGCAGTTCTTCAAAGAGTGGAGACCCCAAGCCTTGCACGGACATCATGGCAGTTTCCCCCCTCACCATTGGGTTTTGCCAAGGACTTCTCTGCTGCCACACTGGCGCTTCGTATGGTAGGACCCCCGTTCCCACCCTGTTTTGCCTTCTCCCCCCCTCCAAAACAGACATTCTTGGTCATCTCATTTATTTGCCCCTTTGTCACTCCTCACCCAGCCGGGTACATGCACCTCTCCTTACCAAGTTGCCCTCTGCCACCTCTCTCGAACTGCTCTGTCCCCCTTCTTTGGGGGAGCACATACTCATTTTGATGATTTTAATGGAAATTCATTGGGAGTGAAACCAAACCATAATCTTTCAAACAGCTCTAGATTCTTCAAAGCCAAGCATGAAAATTTCTCTCTGTGTGACCTTCCCAAGTCTAGAGAGTGAATCAGCTCAAAAGAGGGGCTTGACAAAGAAACACACGTTTCCTGACTGAACTTGCATAAAGAAATTATTATTTTTTTCTCTGTGATTGCATCCGTCTTTGTGTTAGACATTTTTTAATAGCTTTGTCACACCAAAAAATGTTTCATTTTTCTCACAATAGGAAAACTGTCCCTAAAAAAAAACTGGTTTAGGTCAAAAGTGGCCCATTCAATCCTAGAAAATAAAAAATAAAAAATACTTTGTTTTTACATAAATATAAACATTTTATTTTAAATATGTTAGAAAAGGTTGTGACTTCTCAGTTCTTTCTCCAATTTCTTTCCAGAATAATTAACCAAATTCAAAAGTCATGTATAAAGTTTAAGGATTTTTTTTTTTAAACAAATAAAACTAGACTTTTGAAACCCTTTGACCATTTCCATTCTCCTGGTACTCATACATATCTACAAATTACTGGAGTATGGCTGTTCTCATACTGTGAAACATGGCATGATGATTTTGGTGTTTCTACCTAAAGATCAAGACCACTTGACCTTTATACGATCACTTTTCCTGGAAGAATCTGAAATGAACTCTCATGAGTTTTCCACCACCAGAGTCAGCAGTGGGTCTGGTCTCACATTTCTTTTGCAATACCTCTCAAAAACTTTCGGAGGTACCTCTTGCTCAGGATCTCAGCTTTTCCACAGCTGCCCACAGAGGGGTCTCCTCAAGATCCCTATCTGGTTTGATTATGAGACTGGACCCTTAGGTCCCTACAGTCTTACTGAAAAGACCCAATTATCACTAAGAAAGACTAAAAAGAAGAAGAAATATATATATATATATATATATATATATATAAAATGAACTACAGATGAATAAAGTAGCTTTCTTATAACATTTGCTAGCATTGTCGCAGCAAAGGCACTCCATGGATCAGAATGACAGCAAGGTAAGTGTGCTGCACTTAACACCGCATGCCCACAAAATTCCTCTTCATCTCAAAAGTGGTACCAGAGTCTCCCTCTTTTTCATCCCTCTGCTGCACACGGTGCCTTTGATCTTCAGTTGACTACGATTTATTGTTAAAATTTGTTGAGATTTCATTGTCTTGCTAAAGTGTGCTTCCTTTAGGGACACCCCACTAATTCTTCCTGCTGTAAAACACTCAGATGCAGATCCTACTCCCCTTTATCTTTCATCTCCTGAAAGAGTTCAAAATTTTGTCTTCCTATAAACAGCTTTCAGCAAGGTGCGAATCACAGGAATGGTCAGTGTTCTCAAAATATGTGACAAAATATAGCCATATTCTCTAAAATAACATGCTCTTGGAAGGCAAACACAACAATATAGCTAAATAGAAATACACACAAACACACACCTCTATAATTCTGGTATGAAGAGAAAAATAATGTCCCGTTCCATCTTTGATTTAATAATGTCCTCACCTCCTCTCCAGCACTGTTTTCCAAGACCACTCGGCGCCCAGTGGACCTTAGCGGTGGGCGAGCAAGATTGGTAACAGGCAGGTAACAAAAGCAAACTGCTGCTCACGTCTCTAACGGGTGGAAAGTCCTTCCTTGAGACCTGCCAGTCACCTCCCCGTAGACTGCCTGGGCTCTGAGGCTGCAATGAGAACACTGAGCCTCCGCACCGGTGTCGCAGAGCCAAAAAGCATCAAGCCAGAGCACATTCCCTAATATAGCGCGGCAGCATATTGCAGCGGGCTCGGAGCCCGCCGCGCCTGGTGGCAGTGTCCTGCCAACACTGGACATTTTGCTTCCCTCCCAGCACAATGAAACAATTGCAGGTTTCCTCCTTGTGACCTCCGGACACAACAGTCAGCGAGCCGTGCCCACTTCCTTCACCCGGCATCACTCGCTGTTACGAACGCCCAGGGCAGCTTTCACTAGGATAACGAATAAGCAGAGGGCAAGGTGCAGTTACTGCCCCTGCAAGTGAACACGGCTCGGAGGTGCCTTCCAACAGGCTTCCCTCTCAGCAGTTTGGCCCCTTCTGCTTTAGGAAGCCAGGGCAGCAAATATCCTTGCCAGCCTGCAGAGAGAGTGGATTTGGCCTTAGGTTCCTCTGTAACGGGACAGATTTTTGGGATGAGTTTCCTTTCTCATCTAGCTAAAAACATCTGTGTGCACAATGCACCAGGTGCATCCCCTTCCTTCCTTATCCAACCTACCTCTCACGTGGGTGGCTGGACCTTGCCTTCTTTGCTGGGAGTAGAGGAGCTAGCAGAAATTTTAGGACCTAAAAGAAGCACAGAGCAGAGTACAGTAGTAGAAAGGAGGATTTCTAGTTTCTTCATAAAAGAAACCATGACCAGTTTCTAGTCTCCTTCTCTCTTGTGTCCTGAAGCAGGGATGGTGCAGAGGGATGGCTTGGGGGGATTTTCAGGAGAACTCAAGTGACAAAATGAAAGGGGAGGCTAGCATGATAATGTGGCCGTACATTGGCCTAGTATCCTAGGCTGTACCACTGCAACAGTGCATGCTGCTGCTCAGTTCTACCACTGACTTTTTTTATGACCTTAGAGATTGAGCCTTAGTCAAGTTTTTGTGCCTGTTGCCCCTTATACTACATCCACCAGTGGCAAATTATTCTCACTAATTAAGCAAAGTGCTACAGCACAACCAAGACCTGGTCACAGCCACCAGATGTAACTGTAACATTAGCACTAAAAAAAGAGCCAAACCCTACTGCTAGAAATGTCTGAAACAGAGAACAGTGGAGCAAAGGTGATAGAGGGAAATTCTTTCTGAACTTCCTATAGCTGAGAAGGTATTCAGTTTGATTGCATAGAGAAGACCTCTGCATGCATGCATGTAGAAGACCTCTGACTTCTAACCTGTACTCACTGAAGAATAACACAGAATGCAAATATTCAGTCATTGTTCTCTTTCTTTTCAATGTTCCTGCAAGAAGCATCAAGTATCTCTATAAAGCTCAACATAAACTTAGACTAGAAGCAGCTCTGTGAGTTGCACTCCATTAGGAGAAATACTCCATTTTCCCATTTGTCAACATTTTAGTTATCCCAAGGCCATGGCTTGGGGGCATGGAGCGTCTGTAAAGTACTGGTCTGTGACTAGTATGAAGTATTTTGTTTCAGTTGACCACATGCCATGGTATCCACTGTAACTCTATGACTACCATCACTCTTTTCTTCTACTTCCCCCAGTCCCAAAAGTGAAAACAGTATCTGTTCATTTTCCCTTCTGCAGTAAAGACCAACTTAGCAAAAAACGTACCTTGTCTAAGTGCAACTTGTTTAATCTGGCACCCATTAAATGCAGGTATGACAAGCATTCTAGTGTAATATCTGGGAGCATTAGAGTCCCTTAATCTATCTTCAGTTAAAACAAATAAATCTGTTTTCTATGAAAATCTGTCAGAAGATGTTTGGAAATGATTTTCCCCGTTCTCATTCTATTTTGCATTAGAAGCATTCAGGGTCACTTCAGATCTTTCACAAACAGGCACAACTTCCACTGAAGTCAAGAAGTAGAATCCAACTGATTTATTTGTCCTTTGTCACACCCCATGCATGCTCCTTTTTTAATCTGAGATATTGGATACGTCTGGCAATCATATATTACCAATAGTAAGGTTTGCATTTAAAGAGGCTCTTCTTTGCACTATAAATTCATTTCTAATGTTCCTTTCATGTAACCACATCTGCTATTGTTACTACAAACTTGGCTGAGTATTCATGTTGACTGCAGATAATGAACTCTTGTACATACATATATATATATATATATATACATGCACACATACACATATCAGGCAGCTTTATTCCTTCATAAACAAAATAGCTCATTTGGGACTCAAGGCAAAATAAACACATTAGGTCATGTGAACATACAGTTTTGCGCTAATCTAGCCTGTATCTTGTTCCTTCGCCATGCTACTTGAAACTTCCAAGGAAAATTATTCACCAGCAAACTAACCAAATTAATGTGGTTAATATTTAGCTCCACAAAATCAAACTTTGAAGGTTGCTCAAAGTCCAAATTTTTGTTCTCAGAACATGTCACTTCCATTTGCACGGCCAAACCACTCACTCAATGAGAAGGAGTCTGAGAACAACCTATAAGTTCAACAAGGGAATCAAAAACTCCAGTCTCCAAGACTGCTGAACTCTGCCTGTGTCGTATGCTCTGTCAGTTCTTTCTATCTCAGCTTACTCTGGAGTAAAAAACGTCAAAGTTTGTGTTCATTGCTTACACACTTTTAAGCCTAATAACAAGTTAGTAAACATCTCTGAGGCATCCTGAGCAAGCTATTTATTTGTGAGAATCCCAGCTAATACTCTGCAGACCACTGATAGCCCACATGACTATGACATAGTCCAGACCTTTGATTCAAATGGGCAATGACAGGTTGCACCCACTCTGTAGACAGTATATGTTTCCACAGTGAATGCCACATATCTCTTTGCAGGTGTCAGGCTCTATTTCAGCTCCCATGAACCACAGGAAAGTGCCTACATGGTGGTTCTATAAAGTATTTTCACTGCCAAAGAGTCACTTCTTGTCACTGCCAGTAAAAGACTCATGCCTCCAAACAGATCTGCTTGAGTTGCCTCTGAGACATTCAGAAGGCTTAGGGAGATGCTTGTTTGAGTGCACCTCATATCCCTAAGAATATGTGCCTAGTCTTTGAGCTCAGTCAGCACTGGGGAAGATGCATTACAGAGCTGCATCAACACTGAGACACTAGTGAGCTTGCAGCTTGCTGCTTCTAGTGCCACAATGCGCTCCTAAGTATTAGCAGCAGACTTACCACCTCCAAGGCAGCCAGCTGCAATAGAAAGTCCCCATTTTTCTTTATTCCCTTGGGTAGGCTGACAGCGGGTATGCCATTTTGACTCCTTCCACTTCCTTCCTCATCTTTCTCCTACTGCACATTCACACAGGGGCCAGGCAGAGTTCTCTCTTGACATTTGGATTTGCATATAGTATTCCCACCCCTGATTCTGGTGACATTTGTCTATCATTTCCCATTGGCAGACAAAGAAAGAAACAACACATAGCTGGAAGTTGCTGGCACAGTCGCTGGTTCTCATGTCAGAAGGATTGACCCTTGACTCTCCCCTTCAAGTGTCCTCTGAAATATTTCAAGTATTTTGTCCCCAAAGATCAGAAGATACTGAAACATTATTCGTATACAGACTAGGGTTGAAATCCTCGTCCTATTGGAATCCCTGGCTCACTTCCCAGAGAGTTCAATCAGGACTGGATTTCACACTAGCAGGCCAAATTCATCTGTAACGCATGCAAAATATGAGTGATCCTACCGTACATAACAGAACCTGGTCTGCTCTCAGATTTTGCCAATATAGGCTCTTTTGTCCTCCCTACATCAGTGCAAAATCACTGCCTGTTGCATCGGCATGTGTGCGTGAGCACACACACACCAAGGCAGACTAGCTTGCAAGAATCAGAAATTGTTTTTCCGTGTCATCATTACTGAGGAAATGCCTTTTCCTTTTCTGCAGATGGAAATGCCAGCTTAAAATTGAATTGCCCTTTAGTACTGTTTAATCATGAGTAAAGATAACCCAGTTAATGAAAACAAGACCTTGCTTGGTAAGGACAAAACACTCTAAAATCAAATAGATTTTAGGGCCCCAAGAGAGTTTATAGAAGAGCTTAGATACAAAATGAACTCTGACTTACATTCACTTTTTCTCTGCATTCAAACACTGGGATATCTGTGACTCATTGGGTATCATTAACCTGTTATCCTTGTGTTTTTAAATTACTTTTACCAACTAAGACATTTGGCTTCATCACATTAATCTCATCACAAGAATGCTCACATCATGCATTTACTCCTTCTGCAGGCTTTATCACCAGTCTGCAGCCTGACTGTTGAAACTTCTGGCAATGCCCTGGCTATTGGCCAGCTTCGTCTCCCACTGACATCAGCAACAAGTGAAAACTAATGTCTGTGCCAACACCTTCCCAGCTGGCAACTGTTGTTTGTTCCTAAGGAAAAGCGGCAGACAAATGCCACCAAGAAATAGATAGCTCCAGCTCACATGACCAAGGCCACATTAAAGATGGAAAATATATTTTCTCTTGCTCTATAAAAAGGCAGTGACAATTCTCCCATTGATTCCTACTAGCAAGAAATCAGAACTTTGGAGAGCACGTCATACAAGCAGCATTAAGTAGCCACAACTAAACAAAAGTTATTCTTTGCTTTCTGGTCTACACAGATAGAACTGCAATATTCCATTCAATACATGTTCATACATGTGCTTTTAGATTCACCGGTGAGAAGAAAAACTCCCACCTCTCCAAGAGGAGAGCATGAGCCTTCCTGGGGGCCATGGGGGATGGCATCTCTGTGAAGCAGGACACAGATGCTCAGTAACATGAGTGTCCATCTGGGAGCAATGATGGGAAGCACCTCAGCCCCAAAGCAGAGCAAGGCAGTAGAGCTGCACTTGGGGCCCAGTCCTACTCCAGGGCTGCTGAGGAAGCCGCCAGCAGCAGCGCAGTTCTTCATCCTCCTCTCTCAACTGTGAGAAGGATTTCCCTTTCCCAGGCAGAATTGATGAGGAGTTGATCAGGGCCAGCAACCTACAAGAAGGTAAAATATCAGAGCTGCCTCTCTGACTCTGACTTCTGCCTCTATATGCTCCCAACCCCTCTCATCTGGTGTTCCTGTCTCATCGTATCCTTGAATCAGCCACTCTGACTGGGCTACCCACAATTGTGTTGTTCAACAATGTATCATGTAAACTTATTTGGGGCCAAGCGGGTTTTATGAACATTTTAGCACACTCTTCACACTATTTCTCTATGTATCTCAGGTCCTCAATTAAAAACTAAGGTAATACCGTGAAAAATAATAAAATATCTAAGGTAAAGTTCCAACAGCAACATTCACTCAGCCAGACTGAAAACTGCACATGCTTTCTGGAACACATTTTAAAGTACAAAATCATGATATATTAAGCTATATAGTCAGCCATAAAAAAGTAATAGAAAATAATATGAAGATACAAAGCAGCCAGCTTACTGTGGCTTCATTTTGTATTTCCAACCCTTTTTGTTTTCCTGTTAAAATGAGTAGTCCTAGTATGTAGCTCTGCATAGTGCTGTGCTTCGCAAACTCTAATGAGAGTTAAGGGCTCTTCATTGCTTGCTCTACCTAACCAGCAATAAACAATGACACCAAGTTTTAGTTGTCATCCTCACATATTTATAATGAAAAAATGGAATAGCAAGAAAAACACTCCTAAAATTCTTGTTTTATCTTACTGTCTTAGTAAGTGTGCCTAGAGAGATATTAAGCATTTTGAACAAGGCCAGTTTCTCAAGAAGAAATTAATGATAAATTCTGAAGGTCCTATTATTGCTCTCGAAGTTTAATCTATTAATCTTCCCTCCCAGTACCTGTGCACTGTATTTACATAGACAAAGAGCACCTCACCATGATAGATGCACTGCAGCTCAAATTCAAGTTGGGAGAATATCATGGCAATCTGTGGAATTACACCCGGAGTGAGGCCAGCTCCGTAAATTTCCAGTTCACACTTTCTAAATTGCTTTAACAAATGAAAGCCAGCTTGTTCCTGGCAAATACCTGTATCAGTTGGTCTCTAATGAGCAGCAACATTTGCCATTTTCACTGGAAAAGGTCAGTGCCATCTTTAAACTGGTTAAGATGGGCAACGAAAACTCCAACCCTTTCTATAGGGCAACACAAAACTAGGCACGACCAAAGAAAAGCACATTAAATCATTTACATATTTGAAGTTTGCATCCCAGACCCCTCTGCATGGTGAATTTAGCTAAAAGCAAGGACAGACCAAGATCAAATGCCCAGTATCCACGAGGCTTTGTTACAACTGAAAACAACAAGATTGGCAACATAATACACTTTCACCCTGGGCATGAGCCATCAGAACATCTGACACAGCAAAATGACAGTATTTCCAGTTCTCCTTATGAGACTCACACAGAGGTGTTGTTAAATAATCTTGACAATAATCTGACTGCAATCTATACCTTTATGCACAAGCACTTGCTGCCAGCAAATACGATGACCACCTATCAATAATGTGGTGTGGGACTGGGTATTGCTTAGCAGGGCAGGGAAAAAGCATGGCCAAAAACCTGCACCGGAGCCTGGCTCCGAGTCAGTTAAAAAGGCAGTTGAGGCCTGACACTATCCTGTATGCTTAATACCAAGAGCACACAGGCATACGCACCTACTTGGTATGAATGCGACAGGGGAAAGTTACATTTAAGCACTCTATCAAGCCAATAAATTTTACAGTTGTTTAATTTTCTTAGGAACAGTGCCTCAGACAATGTCTGTGTGGTCCAGAAAGGAAAATGTTTAAGTTTCCTTCAAAAAATAAATGGAAAAAAAAATGTATGTGTCAGGCATTATCTGCTACCTTTCCCTGAGACCTCTGCCCTAGGGATGCAAACCCCAGTGGGGGTTCCTGCAGCCTCCCGCATTGCTGTAAGCATTAGGTCCATCCAGTTCAGAACAAGAAAGAGAGCACACGGGGCTGGTCACGTTTTAAGTTTGAAGAATGCACGGTCAATCCACAGAGGTGCGTTAGATCTTTAGAAGGTGCTGACCCAAATTAAAAATAAACATGGGGGGAGAAAGTAGAAGATCCCAATCTGTTTGTAAATGCTGTGTAACAGGGAAAGCAGACTGTGATTACTATGCAAATTATTTTTCATAGTACATACTATTTTTCATAGTATTACTGACAGTAGTCACCTTAATCATAGACTAAAAATTCTGCTCAACTCTGCTTTCAAATCTTATATATGTCAAAATGAAGCAAGCAGAAGCATTTGCAGGTATGACCACCTCTAAGGCTCTAAGGCCTCCTGAGGGCAGATGCTGCAGAAGTCCCAAGAAGGCATGTCTCGACCAGTAAAGAACAAGAGAGAGAATCCTGCCAGGATAACCTAGTCCACACGTGGAAAAGGAGCTCAAGGCAAGGACAGGTAAAGAAATCTGAGGAAAGAAACAGAAACTGGAAAAGGAATACAGAGAAAGGATCAAGCTAGAACCTCATCCATATAAAACTTGGAAGATTTTAATAACCCATACCCCAGATAAAAAGCCTGCAAACAACTTGTATCCTTAAGGTAAGCAAATAATGTAAGATTTCATGGATAAACTCAAGCAAGCTAGCCAGATCTTTCAGAACTTACCTGAATAAAATCAAACCTATACAAATTAGGAAATACTGACAACTGCCACTTCAGATACTATTAATTTAAAGGTTTCCCTAAATGTACATATGTGTATATTTATATATATATACATATATAAGAGGCTGATTGACAGTTAAAGCTTTTCTCTTTTGCTTTTTCAATGCTGACAGTAAACAAGACATATTTCCTGATGTACCTAACTTTTTAGAAACAAATAGTATTAATGATTGTTAGGCAGCTTACACTATACTTGAAGTTTGCACTAAGTCTCATCCATATAACTCCATACTAAGCCAGGTGAAAAAAACACACATGAAGTCACATAAAATACATGTACGATATACAGTAAGGCACTTATTAAATGATACCCCTGGCAAGACACCTCAAACAAAGATAGTGCCACTTTTTCTCCTAGCAAAGGGGCAGCCTCACTGGCAGAAACGTAACGTACTTGAAAGCAATGATTGCAAATATAATGGTCTGCCCAAAGCAAAGTATTGCACAGGGAACAGCTATGGTTATACTGTCTGAAGGATAAACACACACACATCAGACAGGGCATATATTAGGGGCAGAACTGAATTATACCATCTATACTACTGCTGCAAGCCTATGTTTTTCTGGAATTTTATATAAAGCAAATTAGATAGAAATATCTTTGGAGATGACTAAGCAGTTTCTTGGTTTCGATTAAGTACCAAAAAGCAGTCCTGCCAATTTATTAATATTTAAGTTTCTGCAACTTAATATGAACTCAGTTCCAAGAACTACATAGGTCCCCTTAAAGTATGTGTAGCAAGAAGTCAACACTGTGCCAGCTGGCAGATTAAACAAGCTATTAAAGTAGGCTCCTACTGAATTTAAAGGATTGTTTTTCATCTTTTCCCTCTCTATTCTTCTACATCCAGATGTATTATTTAGGGAATATTTTCCAGTTCCAGTAAGAAAAGTGAAAGAAGTGCCCTTGGCACTTAATGAGTTTTTCCTCCAATGTGGTCTCCTGCTGCACTTCAAATTTATTCCATTACTATATGACTTGCAATGGTCCCAAAATACCTTTGACCATATGAAGAGATGGGAACAGGGTATTCGGGGTAGTTATGATTCTTCTTTAAGGTGCAGCAGCAGTCTAGAGTATTTATCTTTACAGATGATTTAGTTTAGACCACAGTTATCACTGCATGCCACCACATAACACACTCCCTGCAGCATTCCATGCAGGAAACCAGTAGTATTACTGGTATAATACTACTACTGCAGTAGTATTACTCCACTTGGGAAAAGTGGAGCACACTGGGATTAAGGACAAAGTCAACGCCAGCCTGGAATGTGTGGGCAGAGAAGCTCTAGTTGCTCTGCATTCTCCAAGGCACTTTTCCAATGATGTGCAGAAATGACGTGCAGAAATTTGCAGGGGTAAAACCCGGTGAATTCATAGAACTGAAGCTTTCAGCATAACTTTTGTCCTTCAGAGGTTCATATACGTATTTGAATCATATTAAAAGTATCTGAACTTCATGATCCAGGAGTATCCAAGGGAAGAATAAGTGTAGAACGCTACTCCTGGAATCATCGGAAATGGTCTTTCCTATGAAACCTTCAGAAGTTGAGGGCTTTATGTCTTTGTGGACATTTCAGATTGAATGGAACTACGAGCAGCTGAAGTAGTGCTAGCTTTTTAAAAGCCTTGGAAAGAATTTGATAAAAATTGAAATAGAAAACAAACAAACCCACAACCACAAAAACCCTCATCCTCTCTCAGCATTTCAGTTCCTGGGTAGTAAAATGAGTTCAGTCTCATAAACTACTACTGAACTAGAAAACAGGAAAGCCTTAAAAGCAAGTATAGACACACAGACAGAGGCTGAGATAGTCAGCTTTGGAGTTTGAATGTGACTCAGAGCATATTCTTCCCCAGAAGCAATAAGCTCCTCCAGGCTCCTGCTCAGGCCCTGTCTGGGCCCACAAGGCGAGAAGGTCCTTCACTCCCTTGCAGGTTCAGCCACAACCGTAGTCCAAGCAACGACCTCAGAATTTGGCTCAAATAGAGTTTGATTTACCAAAGTTGTTTTGGGGTCACAAACCTTCTTGCTCTCTTCTTTAGGGGCAGCTTAATTCTTAATTGTATAAAGCTAAAGTGTAAAAACTGTATTTTGCATGTGTTCTTTGTTTCTAATACACGATATCCGTAAGGGGACTCCCTTGCTTGGCTAACAGTCGGGATTCATTAGACCTTTTATGATGATTCTTTCTGGTTTGCAGATATATGATGAATCTCAGATGTTTAAATAGCATATAACAGTGCTCCATTGACCTTGCTGAGTAGAGTTGGAGGGAAAGAAAGGTAATTTTCCTCAAAGAAATGTTAAAAATGTGTCTCCACTATAGCACAGATGCAGAGGATAAAGGAACTCCAGAGGGATTAAAATATTTTAGATTAATTTGGAAGAAGGCCACATTGTGTAAAGCCTGGTTAGTTTGGGCCTTTCCAATTCCATGCCATATAAACAAACCCATTTAAACTGCATTTGTTAGAAGGAATGTTTGGAAAAAAAAATCCCCCAAAGTAGTTGTAACTCAAATGACCTCCAGTTCTGTATTCTCTTCTTACTGCCTAAAGAACAAACATATGTACAATATATTCTAGCCAGAGTTTGTGCAGTTGCTGCATGATTCATACTGCTTGAAAATTAAGTCATTTAATCAAATGATGCTGGCCCCCTCAAGCAGAGTTTTAAAACTTAAGCAAGGCTAGATCTGGTTAGTTCTTGAGCATGCTTAGATCTCAAGACAACCCTTGCTTACAAACCAATTTTCCTCCATCAGTGCGAGCACTATTTTAATAGGTAGTCCTAATATTTTGAGGGTTGCATTCTAGTTTCCCTGTCTTTGTGGGAATGTGGTCATCTGCAAGTTTTGTTTTGTTTTTTTAATCATTGCTTTGAGCCAAATTTCAGCACCTCTCCCTAAAAACTCACACCTACTATCAATGCAACTAATTGAGAATTAATCTAGTATTCAGTGTGTTAGTGTCTGGCAGAAGTAAGTTCTTACTGTTTACTCTCTGACTTTACTCTTTTTTACCCAAACTGAATAGTGCTTTTGTCCTCAGAGTCTTCAAAGAGAGTTCACAGATTATGGTGTTAAATAACTTAAATAACTATAGAAAGTAAGCAGTTTCTGACCCTCATGAGCTAAGCAAGATGAAACACCAAGTGGGAATATGATGGCAGCTATGAGCCATCCAGGGTGGGTAACAACATGAAAAGGACTGTGAGCCATTTGCATCTACAAAACAGCAGGCACTTAAAGCAAATGGACTTCCCTAATCATAAACCATAAATCCCTGAGCAGCTTGACATGAGAAATACCCACTCTCCTGTGTGTCACATAGATGAAGAGTGTTCTCCAATACTCCCATTCCTCCTTGAGTTCTTGAAGTTATATCCAAGTGTTTGACTATAATTCAGTCACAGCCCAAATTCCTCTCTCCTCGGAGGACATAAGGCAGCTGGCCAAGGTGAGGACAATATATAGCCTGCTCTCTCCCAAATGCCCAGAGGAGCCAACATCATTTCATCACTGAACATAGCGTGGAGTGAACCTGGCAACTTTAATAAAATTCAGAACAATAGAACTCAACAGTTTAGAATACAAAATAAGGGGAAATGTTATTTTCATTACAAGCAATGTAATTAGAGAAAATAAAAACGTAAGCTTAAATTCTGAGATTTAAGGGCTAGAATCTCTTCACTTATTAAAGTTATTATGAGATCTACTAAATATGATTTTGCAGGAGGCTATGATGTAATTTACGGTTATGACATCATAGCTGTACAGTTAAGCTCTCGGCTATTGTAAGTCTGATAGCACATCATTTCCTTCCTATAATGCTGGTTAAAATTTTCCATGTGATCCTTTTCTTGTTGATAGTTACTGTACATTAGCAATAAACACATTAGCTAGCATCTCCTGCACATTTTTATTTTGACTGTGTCTATCACCAGCCCTGTGCTTCCATACTCAGCCTGGCTGCAGGAGTAGGACAGATACAGTCGACTCTATTTGGAGATACACCAGATTTTCAAAGATACAACCAAAACCAGGAAGCTGTCTAAAGGGATTTTTACATCATCAAAAAATCAGCTTGGAATGTAGAACTTCTGGTAGTCAAATTTTGTTCTTTAAATGTTATGTATGGACCTTTGTTTGTTGACATACCGTTCTACACGCTCATGAAAACAAGATGTTCCGTAGGCCCTTAGACTTTGCTGGTAAAGCAGATTTTAAATAAATGCTTCATATAATTTCAGGAACAGATGTTAGATAGTAAAATTGCATGTTTGCAACAGAAACAGCCAAGACCTACTTACTAGCACTAGCAATTTTCTATTTTGTGCTTCATTTCAGTACCAGCAATGGATGAAGAACACAACGGCCACTAAATCCTAACTTTCAGCTGGAAATCTATTTATTTTTAAGCATAGGTTGCTCCAAGAGGTTTATGAGTCAAAATTAGTAGTTTGTGACACTCTTGACTCTTCTGTTTCACTCAAGTGCCTGCTACAGTTCTATGCTTGCCTTTCTGAACCTTTGATAGGCTTTTCTGCTATATCATCTCCCATAACAGTTTATACAAAAGCCTCTCTACTCCTCGTACAGAGATGGGCAGGGCTTGCATGATAATTTCGGCTATAAATATCTGCATGATATTTCTGCCTAAAATAGAAATTATGCTTTGCAGCAAGTTTCCTACCTTCATGCTAGTGATGTCTTCTTCCTTTGAGGAACACCACTTTACAAGTGGGAAGGAGCAATGTGCTTCATATTCCTTCCAATTCAAATTCAAAAGTGACTGCATGGCACCTTGAGAAAAACTGTCTAGAAAAATTGCCTGTAAACTATTCAACCTAAATACTGCTTCTCTTAATAGTTCTAGCATAAGTTTAGGGTCTCCTAGTACACCTATTTAGACACCAGTGTACCAGTATAATACCTTCACTCTTAATATTGATTCTTTCCCAAATGATTCATTTCGAGTATGTTTGTTACATGTAGTAGTAAATTTTTAAAGCTTACCAATAATGATTTACTGGCTCTTAGTCAAGCAGCAGAAGAAAGATTAATTCAGTTACTTAATAAATCACATTGTTTCAGTCTGTTTGCATTCTACAGCCTACTTATGTCATCTGAAGTAGTCAGAGGTAACGTTATGGCCATAGAAACACAGTGGGGCCCAAATATATAGGGATATAAAGTCACCCAAACGGCTTTTTTTTCTTTCTTTCTGTCAGAGCCATCTTAGTGTATTAGTGACTGTGATTAGTTCTGGCACAAAGATGAGCCCCCAAATGCTTTCCCATAGAGCTCTTCAAGTCCATCCGTCACTCTGGGCTCCTCGGAACCAGAGCGGTTATGGCACAGCAGCCAGCTGGATTTGGCAGGGAAGCTCCGCACAGCCGTGTAGCACCATGACGGAGTTACAGCCCATGATGTGACTGCACATAGCTGGCTCTGGTGGCCCTGCATCTGCATCACTGCCCCAGTAAACTGCACTTTGTTAAGACCATCACATAATCATCTGAAAACAACTGGTAGGACTCAATGAATAAAAATAATTAACGGATCTAAGCTTTATTTTGAGATTTGTGGTTTCTTTTTTTGGCGGACTTTTCTCAGGTTTTGTCATTGAATGTTTTTGTTGTGTTTCTAAAGAAAATAGTCCTCAGTTTTAACAGAGCCAAAACCATGACTCCATGACTGTGAGATTTGTCTTTCAATGATAAAACTAGCAAAAAGTGGAATACTTATGATAACCCTGTCTTTGAGAAACATCAGCAATAAGCACTCCCCAACCTCCAAGAACATGTTGCAGACTGCACATCACATAACTAAAGGACTACAAATTTTTCCCTCAGGCTCCTACATTTAACAAAGGGAACACTACTTTCAACAAAAGATGCTATTCTAGCTATGTGCCCTTTTACCCTGTCAGAGAAACAGCTGGTATCATAAAGTCACAGCTAATTTGTATCATGTCTGCGTTAACAGTCAGATTCAGTTTCCATCAGACTTTCAAAGTTGAACTAATACCAGTTGATGGATGACAGCTTTTCTTACCTCCCTTCTCAAAACATATTTAAACATTCCCCCCACATAGCCCATATTCAAAATAGAAGTAGAATGCTTTAACATCTTTCATATAAGAAAAATATAGGAAAATATTTAACAACTGGTAAGTTGAAGGAAAAAAAAAGAAATAAGAAGGATGAGAAAATTATACCAGAAACACTGAAGTTGTGTGACAAGAAAATAGAGCTGTAAGACAAGCATGTGGGTACCAAGTGTAGTGGAAAAGAATTTTCTCTTAAAAAGGCAGAAAAAAATCACTTGCCTCAGGTAATCTTTTGAAGTTTGGGGTATCTGTTCTCCTAAAAAAATGTCAGTCTGCCTGCAGAGACTTTAAGGGCTTTTTCAAGGTCAGCACTCAAGCAATTCGAGGAAGGCCAATTTTTTTTCTCTCTCTCTTTAAGGGACCTGTTTCTCATTTACGCTACTAAATGTCATCTACTTTCATTTTAAGATCCCTGAAGCAGAATGCTTGTACTGTGTAAAGGGACTGTAGCAAAAGTGAGAGTCAGGCCAAAGACTTAACAGCTCCAAACCCGCAGCACTCGTGTGAGAAACAACTGCAAAGATCAGGCTCTTCTTGGAAAATAGGCATAGGGGAATTTCCAGAAATTAGGAGTTCAAACTCAGTTCAGATAAACATCTAAGTGGGCTGGTGCACTTCTAGGACTACCCTCCACAGCACCTGAGTCTACAGCATTAGTCTGAGACAAGATGTCCTTTGGAGATTTCAGCTACTTCCCGCTTCCAGATGATTGGAAAGCATCTGCCCAAGTTTCTTTTATCCTGTGATCTGAAAACATTACAGTAATGTATGCAAGGAAAAATCTCCCAGCGCCCTGGGAAGTTTTTTCTGTTGTCTTTTTTTTTTTTTTTAGTGCAGCACATTATAATGATTATCGAGGTTCTGAGCAATTGGCTCATCTCTCTGAAACCTCTCAGGCTGCTCAGTCAATGAACTCCTACAAGCAAATCACATCTTTGGCAAGCTCAAAGCAACAGGATTTCAATTTTAACTTGATAGGAGAGGTTATCAGGACCAAGCTGAGGAAGAGTGAAGAATCAGTGAAGCCCAAAGAGTCGTGGCGCCCGGGCTCTCATCCCTCAGCGCACGCATTTCCTGCCTTAGAAGGTTAATACCACACAGAAGACAGTAAGATACAGTGTCTGCTGTGCCTAAGCTGTGCTTGGCACTGCTCTCCGAAGGACTGCTTGCCAGCGAACACAGCCAAGGCGCAGCATGCTCCTGCCACATCCTCTCTAGCGAGCTATATCTGCTCTCTACCTACTGGGAAGATGCAGATAATCAACTCCACTCCCTTCACGCCAAGAGCAGCAGAGCAGTGAGTCTGCCACTACATATGATCCTTATGCTTATTCTTTCTTATTCTTTTTTTTTTTTTTTTTGGTTCTTAAACCTCTGTCTGGCAAGGCTTGGTTTATTAGAAGCAGACTGCTCTTCAGCTACTCAGTGTGTCAGTTTTACAATTCCTAGGTGGTGTAATTCCTGGAAAATAAAAGATGTTCTTCATCCAAAATTTTGGATGAGTCACAGCAGGTTTACTTGTTTTGGTTCACCCTTAAATGAAGCGTAGCTTTCTATATCTAAAGGATGCTCTGCTTTTCTTTGTTTCAGCTATTAGCTGCACATTTCTTTCAAACACTCAGACTTTCACCCACTAACTGAAGCTCAGCAAGCAGTGAAAGGCAGTCATCACATTTTCATGGGACTGTGAGTTGTCTCAGGAAGGACAATGGTATTATTTCTTGAACTCGCTCTTCTGACATTACACTAAAAACCCCAAACATTTGGCCTTAACACCCCTTCAAGAATGTAATGCTACACAAAAATCACCAGGTTCTCATCTCTCACAATAAAAGTTTCTGCAAAACTGTTCCAGCCATAAATAGAGGTCACCCCAAGTTTCAGAACCTGCTGGGAAACTTAGGCTGCTAAACAACATCCAGTTTCAGCACACCCTCCATGTAACTCACAGAGTTGAGGCAAGATTTGGTGCTTCATCGCCTCTGCTCGCAGCAGAGAAGACAGATCAGACAAAGAGGATCCTACACACATCTTGGTATAAATCATCACAAAGTATATTAGAGAAAACTGTCTATCAGAGGCTGTACAGAAATGCTTTCAGTCCTGAGTATTTAAAAGCTGACCACACCTTTTCATACAGAATGCTTCCTAGTGGTGAATAGCCTGACTTTTAACAAAATACACATTTCCATTAAATATTAAACGATAGTTAACCAGTCCTTTTGCACCTCAGCCATCTAAGGCATCATTGTGCTGTGAGTGCAATTTATATAAGTATGTTTCGGCTTCTCTTCAAAACTCTGACTTGACTATACTCGAGAATCAACTGGCAGTTAGAATTAACAGTTGCAGGACAGTCACATCAATACCATTAATGCACTTTATACTAAGATAAAGATATGTGCTTTGTTTCCAGTTTTTCATATATATTTTATTCATTTTTAATGCTTTCCAAATGAATGTATTGTTTTACATAGTTTGTTTTAATAGTTTTCTAAAGGCAAACACTAGCTTTTTTGTAGTACTTTTCTTCATGTGCTATAAAGATTCTCCTCCCATTTGGACACATTTACAACGGGAAGAGAAGGTGTGGAACGAATTACCAGATTTTGTCCTTTTTTTCTTCTTGACAGAATTTTCTCATGTCTCAGTAAGTGCTATGTAAACACAACAGGTCTTTAGTATGAGTGAGATGAAGCTCTCCTTGTGCTATCCATTTGAAGTAGTTGAATGAGTCACTGAGGGACAGATTTTCAGATGCACTTTATATACCAAAATAAGGTACGAGTTCAGAAGTACATTGAAGCATAGATGTCAGTTTTGAGCAGACGGAGAGTCTTGTTGAAATGCCAAATTTTGCATGCTTAGACATGTCCAACACTCTAGACGGTGAGCTGTCAGAAAAACTGATTTCTGAATGTTTCATCCTAGAGCACTTGCATGTCTGATCCCATTTTCTCTTGGGAACCATGGCCTTCATCTCCTTGGCTCAGATTTTTAGGGTATTTAGGTACATCACAAATGCAATAAGGAAGCATATAGAAGTCTAACTCAGTGATCTCACTAGCAGAAGTGTTTTACGGGAAATTTTATCTTGTTCTGAATCAGAAAGAAATCATAATTCCGTAATATCAAAATTTCCCACAAACTGGAAATCCCAGATTGTGTCTGGCTCCAGTCTCCAAATACTCCCTAGGAGCTCAAAAGTAACACATAACTCAGAGCAATCAGGGCAGAGAACAGCCTGCAACAATTATCAGTCCATTCAGCACTTACACGAACTTTCTCAGAAGTATAGGCAAAGTTAAATTTGCTTCCCCAAGGACGATGACAGAAACAGCTAAAACGGGCCCAGACCCAGCATTCCTGCCTGGGAGGGAGGCTGTCTGAGATGAAAGGAAATGCAACCAGCACGCAGCTTCCAGCCCAGTTGCTGTCTTCCTCCACGCTGCTCTAGCCAGAAAGAGGGGAACAGGGCAGAGGTACAGAAGAGGGTCAGGCACCCAGAGCATGGTCACACATTAGTGGGAATAAAAAGCTTGCTGTACCCTGAGTTACCTGAGAATGGTAGCATATAAAGGAGGTGCCTTGACCTCAGCGTAATATTTCTGACCCCAACAGTCCCCTGCCATAAGCGCTGCTTAAACTTAAAGCCAGCCCTCAGTTTGTCTCCAGCCTGGAATTTCCGTAAACATTGGAAACATTTCTTTTAACTGGTTTGTGAGCCCTTTCGGGGCACTCACTTGTCCTGTAGTTCTAGGAGTGAAGTGGGAGAAAAATGTTTGGAAAAAAAATGTCTCTAAGTCTTGTATGTTGTAAATAGTCAGTAAGCATGGTTACTTGGACCTCCCATACTCACGCAGACCCCTCAGAGCCTGCTTGCTCTAAAAAGAATTGAAAATACAATAGCACCACCAATGCATGAGCTTCAAACAAGTAAATACAATTTAAGGTGTACATTGCAAGCAGAAAACTTGCTGAAATCCAAACAGATACAGCTGTAGGGAAAAAAAAGCCTGGTACCCACAAAGTAAATATTGTAAAATTCCAAGGTTTTGATTTGCAAATAAAATTTGATAAAATTCAAGACAAAAGTTTTTAAATCTGTTATCAGTCCTGAACAAAGTAGTCTGTGTTGACAATGACTCTGAAGGAACAACAGTCAAAAGTCTAATTGCTGTTCACCAAAAGCAGAGCTGTCCATTGACTCTCAGAAGGATTTCAATTAACCTCCAAAGAAGCAAGCAAGCACACAGAAGAAAAGAAACATCCCTATATAAAGAAGCAATATAAAAGAAAAAAAAATGAATTCCACTAGCAAGGAAGTCTGAGGTAAGTACTTTAATCATACTCACAGGAAGGCAATCAGAGGAAATACTCCGATCCTTTCAGTAACAAAACAGCTGCTGATGAATTCAAAATGATGACGCCAGAAACAAGAGGTGATCACTGTGGAGAAATCAAAGAACAAACACTTTTTAGCAATAGTATAGTTATTTCACACTATAATAATAATAATATAACAATAATAATAATAATAATAATAATAATAATAATCTCTATTAATATACCTTTTGTAATATACCTTTCTTTAGCAAAGCCAATACAAAGATTTTTTTTTTTTTTTTAAAGAGTGGAGTAAAATGCAGCAAAATTTTGCAAGTGACAAAAAAGAAACAGAAACAGAAACAAAACAAAATTTTCTAAACCTGGAGTTTGGCAAAGCAGACTTGGATTTCCCACAAGCTCTCAACAGTCTCTCACTAAAATCTCTTTAAGTACTAAAACTGATATGGGCTGAGCAGAACTTTCTCTTGTGATTAATAAGATACAAAGGAAAGAATCAAACTAGCTGGTGAGTTTCCACAACAGAGCAAAGTTTTCAGTGCAACTCCCTAACGATCTATACTGGGACTTGCGTTCAACATGTTTAGAAGTGAAAAGTGCTCTGCATAAACAGATGAACAATAAGAATAAAGCCTGTAAATGACAGAAAAATATTCATTATAATAAAACCAAAACTGCAATGAGTCTAAGAAGTTGCTCGCAATAATAAATTTTCAGGGCAGATTGAATTCAGTGTTCCTAACTAGAAGTAAAGGGGAACACATAACCAGATAAATCTGTGCATACACAGTGATCAACTCTAAATGTGCCAATATCACTAAAAGAATGAAATATATACACATATCTACCTCCTCATTTTTTGTGTGAAGTTTTGATGACCCTGTCTCAAGAAGCTGTCCAAGGAAGAACTCCAGTAATGATCTGAGCTATGGCACAATTCCTAGCTAAGGGGCTATATAAGCGCTTTGCTTTGTAAGCACTACTGTACATATCCCTCATCTCAGAGAAGACCAATATGAGAGGACATCCCTAATAATCTGTAATAATCTGAGAACAGCAACCAAGAGCTTCATATCACCTTCCTTTCACTAATTATTTCTGTTTATAAAGAGAGCAGACTGGGCTCTATCAGCCCATCAAGCTGACTCATGTATGGCATGAAAGTCCTTCTAGGTTACAAAATACATTCAAACATTTTCACTTCTCTGAAAACCTGACTTTGCCTATTTCTGTTTGCTTAGTGCCCATCACTTGATTCTCAGCAGGAATAGCTTCAAGACATGGAGAATATGCACAACAGGGGGTTTATGGGTCTAAAGGACTTTCTGTGCTTCTGAACTGTTTGTTGTCTTCCACCCTCCTCAAGATTTTTTAAAAACTAGAGACCAAGTCATGAAAGATTCTCCTTTTCTTTCCCACATTGTTACTAATATTCAAGTCACACACTGTCCTCTTCTGCTATTCTCCTTGTATTCATTCTGTCCTAAAGCAATTTTTTTTTGAATTAGGCTCAACATAATTTATAATATCAATAAAATGCCTGAAATATGTTCTCTCGCTATTTGCTGTCCAAAAGAACTTCTATAACACCACAATTCCAATGTGACATGACTACAAAGGGCTAAGAACCAAACAGGAAATTTCCACACAACTTGAGCATGAAGGAAGTTCAGGTCCAGGTCGAAATCCAGACTTCATAAATCTAAACACTCCAATCCAAGAAACATCACAAGGGTTTGGACACATTGTAGCTTGTAATCTTCAATGGTAAAAATTGGCACAAGTTTTACTGACTCTTCTCTCTTTAGAATTCCCCTAACCATAAACATTGGGTTCATATTCTGCTGTCATTCACACAATGCCATTAACAGCATTGCAAATGTAGCCACACACCCTGCACTGCACATTCAACCACACAATGGAGCTAGGTTTCCAGCATCTTTTAACTGCAATTTTAAAAACACAAATGCTTTCATCAGAAGTTCTTGGAAATGCTTTTATCAAAAGTTCTTTGTGGTTTAAGTGGTGAAGGAATTTTTACTATCTTGATTGTGCAGCTAGGGAAACCAAAGCATATCCAAGGCCTTCACAAGGTGACCTCTGACACCTAATTACATCTTTCAGTAGAAAGGTATATGCATTTGTAAACGCACACAGGAACACACATGGAAAAAAACACGTCCCCTTTTAGTGAATTTGGGTCCATTCACCAGGTAATTTTCAATGAAAATAAAGTTACAGAGTCTAGTTAAAAGATGTATGCGCTGTAAATGGCCCGTTTTATCCATTAGATCAGCAGCTAGGGCCTGGAGAGAGTTCAGATCTCGTTTCTTCTTGAAGGGATTTCAGCCTACATAATCTCAAGGCTTCCCTAGCGCTAGGATGTTTTTCTACATTCCTTCCTAACCAAGAGTAAAAGAGAGACTAGACCACATTAGCGTAAATGTGCAAATAGCTCTTTATCCTAGCTCTGTATCCTAGCTGTGGCGGTGGCCTATATTGGATGTTTAGGGTACAGCATAAGAACAGGAAAAACACATAGTGATGCTTCCCACGAATACTCTCCCAGCCTCCCAGTCACAGCTTGTGACTTCCAGAATGCCTGGAAGGTGGAACGTGCATATTTACTGTTTACCATGGCAGGTTTTTTTTTCCGTTAGTATTTCCATTAGCTGTAAACATTCAGTAAACTCCCATAGCAGAAAGATCCACAGTTCACTGAAATGCTACGAGAAGAAATAGTTCACTTTGGAGAAGTAATTAAACCTTCATACAAATACCGGAACTCAGTGATCCTACTTCCCATCTGAATATTCAGTCACCTAATGCATAGTTAGGCATGGAATGCAAATAGAAAGTGCTTTTAATTGTACCATACGTTATGGAGCAATCCCAAAATGCCCAACAGCAAGGTAATTATGAAGCTCTTTTGGAAATCGGACATCTAGATTTCAGTCACAAGTATGTATTTAATCACATAGAAAAGTAAAACAACATCAGTAGGAGAGTAGGAGCACAATAAATGACAACTTGAGTGCACTTTGGGCAAAGGAGGTAATCCATTCCCCTGCACTGTGTTAGTGACCTATATATAAAAGCAGGATTTCTCCTCCCTCCTTTAAATGCACAATTTCGTTTCACACTCACAATGTTTGAGTTTGGAAGGTGCCTCTGGAAGCCATCTAGTCTAAGCTCCCTGTTCAACTAGGGTCAGCTAGAGCAAGCTGCTCAGGACCATATCCAGTCAGACTTTGAATATCTGTTGGGTGGAGACTTCAACCTGTTCCAGTGTTTGATCACCATTAAAAAAAAAAAAAAAAAAAGTGATTAAATGGAATTTCCTGTGTTTCAGTGTGTGTCCAATTCTGCTTGACTTTCACAGGGTACCACTGAGAAGAATCTGGCTCTGTCATTCTCACGCCCCCACAAAGAGTGGCTGTTTACCTGGGATCTCATTCTGGAAGGTTAAAGCTACAGATTTTTGCCAATAGATTTCACTATTGATTCTTGTGAAAATTTTAATTCACAAGAAAAAAAAATCACAAGAATCAATACTGAAATCTATTGTGAAAATTGAAATTTTTCACAAGATTTGAAAACAGGAGAAGGAAGCTATCTTTAAAAAAACAGTCTAGGTGAAGTATTTCTTTGTTTATCGAATTCTTCCAGACTTCTTTTTTCTCTTCAATTTTTATGTCAGGATTGCCATGTAGTATATTTATACAAGAACACATTACAGAGGGAGCATTTTAAAATAAAAGAAAAACAAAAGTGAAAAAAAAAAGACCTTTCCAACTTTGCCTCAAGGGAGCACTTAAAAAAAACTTATCTTCTCCTCAGCTGTTCAATCATTTTCAACAAAAAAAGCTGTTATTATGATGTTTGGCAGAACCATCCTAAAAACAGAAAAGGGGCACAAGAAGCCTTGTTTTCACCCACTAACCACAGACACAAGGAATTTATTTTCTAAGTTGACCTAAAAAAGAAGAGGTAGTCTATCTCCTCATCTGTGAACTGCTCACCTAACCACTTATTTGCAGCATATCAGTATAGAGAATCAGAATTTAAAGTAAATAAAAACACCTATTAATTCCCCTGCAACAATACATATGGAAGTTCATTTTTTTAAACTATAGCTATAGGCCATTGACTTCAGATTGAGCACACACACACATGCTCTGCTGAATATGGATGGTTTGCTCTCTCTGAGCTCTACTTCCCAGATGACTGCAGCAATCTCCTAACTAGCATTTTTTTGCCAGTGTTACAACTGGGACTGCAGTAATTTTGCCAAACCCCAACATTCCGGGTGCTATACAGGATAAACAATAGGATAAAATGGTAGCTCTTGCTTCAAAAGACCTTTTAAACCAAGTACAAAACGGATGAATATACATAGTAGAAATTTCTGACCCAGTAATTCTTCTCAATGATTTTTATATCTTATTATGTTATATATGCTAATATGCTATTAATAAATGATTGGAAAGTTCCAGTGTTATCTCAAAATCAGCTGAAGAATGATAGCTTCACTGTGGTCCTGTGATCATTAGGACACAGCCTTTCACACAGGTCTTCAATTAAATATTAATTTTTCAAACATGTTGCTATGTGCATATACCTCTGTTAGTTTTCAAATGTTACAAAGTACTCAGCCTATTACAGCTTCATCTTTCCATGGTCTCATCTGAGAAGGATTTCAATGACACAGAAAAGTATCAATAAGTACAGATGCACAGGGAAAAAGTGAGATGGATGAAAAAATTCCCCACCTATTTTCTGTTCATGAACCACACAAGCTGCATAATGTAAAGAGCTGATGGTCTCAATAGTCCAGATGTGCTCAGGGTCTAGAGGTAAAGTGTTAGAGAAGAGGGAAAGCATGATGTAAGCAGTGCCTCTTCCAGCTCAGCTGCAGGCTATATTGGACATGAGGGGCAGGGAGGAAAGAAGTCCTTCTCCAAAATCCACCCTTTACATTCAGCTTATTGGGGGCCCACTGGACGCCAGTTTTAACCTACTCCCAACCCAATGGGCATAGCAGTACACAGAAAAGTACACAACATGTCCTGCCATGAGACAGGAAAGGCAAGAGAAGTGCAATCAAAAGGCAAGACTAGATATAGCTTAATATACTGAGTGGAAGCAGATTGCAAGGTCTTTGCAATCTTGAAAGTACAGGCTAACAATTAAGTGAGGTATGTGCATATCTGAACAGATGTGGCTGGAACGTTAACCTCAGCTGCACAAATATAGCACTTGCTTCCTTCTTTGGCCATGTTCATGCTACTAAGCAGAAACCATTTGATAACCACAAAGCAGTGACATTTGCATTAGCAGAAAATCAAACTCCTTTTCTCTTCCTGCTTTCTTCAGCACTTGCTATGCAGAGGAATAGACAGAGGGTTGTGTTCTTCACTTACTCCACACAGGTTCTGACGCTCTCACGGGGACAGCATTCAAAATCCTATGAACATCAGTTTGCAACAAGAACAGGCCAAGCTTGTTCCAGACTAGCCTTTTATTTTCATGTAAGATCATCTCTCCAGTAAAGTGGCAAGGAACAGTCAACTCGAGAAGGGTTTTCCCCTTTCCAGTTGTGATCTGAAACGCTTTTACAGTTAAAAGTCAAAACATTCCACGTTCCGTTTAGATGATCAGCAAATTGAACATAAATTCTTCTGCATCACTGACCACAGATAAAAGCATGTCTGCTATAGAAAATACTATCAAGGGACATCATTTATTCATAATAAGACCCAAATTCCTTGTAAAACTACATCTCCTGAGATATCCAGTCAACTTGCTACTGCAAAATTTCTGAAGTATCTGCTACCAGCTTCTGTAACAACTGCAAAATGTTTAGGGTTCATTGTCCCTTTTGTGAAAAGGTTTCAGAAGGTTGAGAGCCCTGATACAAATGTTAATAATCCAGAGAGGATTAAAGCATAATGATCCGAGAAAAGTCATTTGCAACGGACAGCAAATGGACAGATTTAAAGCATCCTTTGACAGTTGCTAGCATCATTCAACATAACAAATAAAAGAATTGGCTCAAAACAGGCAGAGAAGGATAGCTAAAATAAGTCTGTAACAACAACAACAAAATCTCCTGAGAAAAGTCTTTTGTCCTCTTAGATCTTAGTTATTGAACGTGAACACATCGCTGGGATGCGCTTCAGAAGAGAGGAAGTTGCAGTGAACATTCTGTGAGTTTCATCCTTTTCAGGGAATTTTTAATTAATAGCATTTCTGAAAAAAAATTCTGATTGACAGGATTAATGCTAGCACTAAAAATTACTATCTGTGGATCCCGGAGCTCACAGCTCCTATTAAAATAAAGTAGTGAAAAAAAGAGCTTTGTGCAAATTAAGACATTCCCTCAGCAGGGAAGGTTCATGGGAACATTTTCGGTGGCTTCCTTTCAAATGGGTTTTTCCCTGGAAATGGGATAGCAGAAAATCCCTGGAGAAGATGGACTTCTCTGGATACAGAAGTTTTGATTCAAGTTTTCTAGGCTAGCCCCTGGGGAAGCCCTAGGCTTTTAGTTTTCTGGGCTAGCCCCTCAACCCCCCTGGGTTCATTCATTTTATAATGAACCAAAATGAAACTATAGGAACAAATGTCACAGGTTAACTTGGCAATCGCCATTCTCCAAGTAACATGTACATTCTGTCCCACTACGGTCACCGTTGGATCAGGGAAATAACCTGCGAATATTATGAGGCAAAAAACAGAAATCAACAAGTAACTTGAATAATTTCTTAAGAACTCTAAGAACAAATGTCAAAATTCAAGTGTGAAATGGCACAATAACATCACAACCCATGGCAGCAGCACCATGCATTATGGTAGGTCCACTTAAACCCACACTGCCATATGCCATTTTAACGTCTTTCACTTGTTAAAGCCTGTTTATGTTAATTCAGGAAGGATACAATAAGGCAAGAGAAAACTGATCCTGGTAAGAGTCAGCATAGAACTTTCTCCAGAAATCTCCAATCTCTCCCAAATCCCTCTTAGGCCCAAGAAGTGTTTGGATAATATTATTTCTTCAAATAAACTTCCACAAAGGAAAAGTATCATGGCAGACCAGAACCCTGTTATTTATTCAGGATAACCAATGGAAGGAGATGTCTTTTTTAAATGACTATACGATATATATATATACGTATACGTATATATATATACGATATATATATATATATATATATAAAAATGCAAATCATGCATCACAAAGTGCCAGTAATTACATTATTGGTCATTAATACAGAGTTATATCTTCTCCCATGGACAGGTTCCAACAAGTCACTGCTTATATTCCAGCTACTAGATCACTTTCTGGGAATAGTTGTAACTTCAGTGCTGTCAATTCTCACCGCTGCTGGCACTGCTTGTTTTGACTGAAACATGTACACACACCTTCAAAGCAACAGCTTAATATTTCAACTTCCATTAGCTTAAAAATATATGGAAAGTGGAAGAAATTATTAAATATTCAAGGACCTTGAATATCCACCCCAAAACCTGATTTTCAATCCATTTGAGAAACTGGGATGATTTTTAAGGATAGATATAACCTTCTGCACTATGCAAGTCATCAGCTCTTTCACCAGATGGTGAGAAAAGTGTCCACTGCCCTGAGCTCTTCCAATTCTGCCCCACAAAAGGAGGAGACAAAGTTCTTGGAGAAGGCATGGCAGGCAGACCTATTTGGCACTCTTTTACCTAATGTGTAAACACAAAAACTGGCAGCAATAGGTCATCTCAAGAAAAATTAACTAAGGCTGCCTGTCAGCCTTCAAACACTACCTGAGCACTCAGTGATACCCCAACTTTGCCAAACTCAGTCCATTTATTTTAATGAACTATAACTCATAAATTCAGTATGCAGTTTAAATCTTGCTTGGCAGCCGTATAAACAGCATGGAATGTGCACATAAAAAGTTATCCTTGTCACACCTACTACTTTTCCAAGAGGAAGGGCAAGTTCAGGTATTGTAGATGTGAATCTGGGAGATGACTGAGCCCCAGCTACTTGTTTGGGCTGTAACCCTTACTTTCAATGGTAGGAAATATTACATAAAATGCACGTAACACATACAAGCTAAGTGCAAATGATGAAAGAAATCAGCAAGGGAAAACAGGCCAGAGTGCTGTTGCGATGGAAGAATAGCAGCTGGGAAAACTGAAGTCAACCCAGCTATGTTATTTTTTAATTAAAAATAAACATGGGCTTTGTTGCCAAGGGATTGGTTAGCATTCCATTTAAAAAGAAAAAAAAATAAAGGAATTTTGTTTTACTTCATTTTCATTCTCCTCCTCACCTCCCTACCCTCTTCTTCCCCCTTATCCTTTCCAAAAACTTCCCCCCATCCTTTCCAAAAAAGTATTTATAGATTTTGCAGAAAAAAAATAGTCATAAAATTCAGGTCTGAAATATGCAGTACCAGAGCCACTTATTTTTAAGACACCCTCTTTCTCTCATATTGATTTTGCCTGTTTAAAAATAGGCAAGAGATCATCATTTTTAATTTTTGTTTAATTATTTCATCTTCATTGCTGTACTTCTTGCTAGTTGTGCAAAATTTGTTATTGAAGGTCTTATATTGTTTCCTTACAGTCCTTACTACACAAATACTGTTTGAAGACAAGAGTAGCAATAGCACAGAAAAAGCAGAGAAAAAATGAAGGATCTAGTGCCTTTGTTCAGACTCTTTATATACTCCAAGGACTTAAAGGTTAACTAAATTTTAAAGGCTGAACATCTCCTCAGCCTCTCTCCCACCCTGTTTTTCCCATTGCCTAGCTTATACCTTTCTAGTGTGTTTTCATTATGTCTGACCTCAAAGAAGCTTTCTCCTACCAAGTTCTTAGCCATAAAACAGACTTGATTATTTCACCCTACTAATTCTACATCCCATTTCAAAATCTGATCTTGCCAACAGCTTTTACTTTCTCTCTGCACCTACTTTACTACTTATTTAAATTTTAAGTTGGTTTTAGGTTGTAATTCATGTATTACTAGAGACAGTTGTTTTTCTGAAAAGATATTATGGAAGAGATAGTGGGGCTAAACCTCACAAAATAGAATGTTTAGATCCAAATTTTCTTTTTAATTCATCTCCAGTTAAACAAGGATATAATTTCTGGCAATTGATAGACTGATTGATTAGTCATTCAGCTGGTAGGGAAACACAATTCAGCCAAAGAAAAAACCTCATCAACTAAATACTATCATGAATAGCAAACTATTCATAACAGCTAATGGCTGTTTTGGAGCAGGACTGGTTTGTAGTCTATACACTCACATTTGCACAAGGACAAAGACTCAGCCTTCATCCCAGCTGTGCAGAACTGTGTTTGAACCTTCAGTCTCATAAGAAGCCTTAGCCATTTGAATTAGCCTGGAAGTCTGTCTCTGCTTTTCTACCTCATTTAGAATTTATATGCCTCCCACTGCATTTCAGAAAGGATTCAGAATTTCTGAAAACACCAGTACAAAAAGCATTTTTACCCAATTCTGGTCACTATCTGTCGACTCACATCCAGATTCCTGAAGTATCTGAATCTTCCATTGATTCCAGAGAAAATTTGGGGTTAACCAGAGAACACGAGGTTACCTTACTAAATAGCATAATAACACATATCATTTGCAATGTAACAGTAAGCTCGAGAGAAAGAGGATACTGTGCTGCAAAACAGTTTTCTTTATTCTTTGCATATTTTTGGAAGAGGAAAGAAAACCACATTAGGCAAAACAATATATTTGTTTTGTCTTAAGGACATTGGCTTACAAAGAAATGTTGCTGCAACAAGTGAGAGTTCAAGTCATTGTTACCCAAACCATATAAAACACATTAAAAAGCTTTTGGAACTCAAATGTTATTCCTCATCCCAACCAAATGTAAATAATTCAACAGTTTAGTGACCAACTGTATACAACGGAAAATGACTTTTCTGGATAATTAAACATAGAAACAGAGCTGAAACTAATTCTATGAACATTAATTCTCTTTTGTGGCAAAACAAAATTGGATTCAACACTACAATATAAGAGAAAGGAAGAAAAAAAGAAGAGTATGCTCTGGCAGGATATAACCATGCTATACTTAAGTCATCTTGTTTTTTACACAGATTTTCATATAAGAATAGAATTTATTGGAATTAAACATGATTGGAGGAACTCTGTATTTCAGATGGTGCTTGCTGTTGTTACACACACACACACATACACACACACACTGAAGAAAATGTTCATTCTATTCTCTATATAATGGCCAGGGGTATGCACAATCACGTAATACCTAAGAGGATAAGTATACCAAAATGAGACTAAAAGAAGTGCAAAATAAGGTAAGAGACCTGGCTAGAAGAAATGTAATAAAATCACATTTAAATGCTCTCAACCTTTAATTCAGAGGACCTTTGTATCAGTGAAGAACAAGTCAATAATCCTGATATGTTTTAAATGACTGTGAGTCTCCTCTTGTCATACAATAATGGCACTGCTTTATCTTTTAAATCTCAGACCACATACATAGGCCACTGAAAACACAAGCATCTGTCTAAATGGGCAAAACATTTAAAATCACCCCATCCTCATCTGGCGAACAGAAAATGGAATGCTATATACTGCCCTTTGATATTGTTTTGTTTCTCATGGGAAACTAGTTGATGTTGTCTATTGTCAGTTCTCATTGTTAACAACAATCATGGAGAGTTCATTAATCTTATGTCTTGATGTCATTTGTCCAAAGCAACTTTTCTATATGGGTCATATTAGACCCATAAATATCCAAGTGGTATACAGGCCTATTAGACCACCTTAGCTATCATATATTCCATCTGTTACATGCAAACAAGAAATAGCATTACCAAGTAGCAGTTGTATGCAAGAACCAGATAAGTTAAAGAAAATGGGAAGAACGGTTGGCTCAGAGGCAAGGAGACCCCCCCTCCAAGACCATGTTAGCAGGTATAAGTTTAGCAGTAGAGCTGGACCACGACATCAGGAGGTCCAAAGCAACTCTTACAGCTCCTCCAGCTGGTGCTAGCTGAAGCTGCATATACCATGTTCAAGACATTACAGTTTATCCTTTTATATTTATAGTATCTGCAGTGGTGCTTGTCCACTCTGCAAACACCAAAAAGACAGTTGATTGGAACTGCTTGATTTTCCACCTATAAGAAAGCTGCACATACCATGAGGGAAGGAATTTATCAAACAGAAAGACTGCACAAAATGCCTTACGATGACAAGCATTTCATGAACTAGGGTTCATTCCACTTATCTTAGCAGAATGAGGACATTAGAGATAATCAGATGGGGAAAAAGAGAAGAAAGATGATTGAAAAGTAAGATGGCTAGTGCTGTAGTTATGAACTTAATCTACAAAACAGTTTTCACCAAAACAATTAGATTGTTCTCCTCCAAGCCATTCATCATCTCAGTTATTTTTCTAGTTTTGACTTTTACCCACTGGAGAGCTGCAACTTTCTAAATAATTATCATCTAGGGATTCCTTAGCTGGAATTTGGAATGGCAAACATAATTCCTCCAAACAGTGCTCCTTGACTTTTTCCCATAGACCTCAACATTGAAGTGGAATACTTGGAATGCTAGCTCTGAGCTGCAGAAATTATGTTTCTATGTGACAATGTGTCAAATTCACTCTCTTGGCAGCAACACTGAAAACTAATAATATGCTCCCACTTCTGTACTTGAGTAATAACTAGTTGCTAGGCTCTATTTGAAAAGGAAGTTGGGGGGTGGGGAGAGGGCAACCAAACAAGTAGTCATGAGGTTCTCTCAATGACTTCAATGTTGATGTTGGATTTGTGGTGTCAAAGAAATAAGTCTTTCACCAATCTGCAAACCTGACAGACAGTACTGACAACAGTTATGCCAGCCCAATTAGGGACATGTTTTCCTGTTTTCCTGATTTCCATATAGCGTTTGACTACTCTGTGTTTTTCATCCAGAATACTCTGAATTTTTCATGCCAGAGAGGGACGATAGTTTTAGGGATCTTTCTAGTAACAAACCACTAATTCCATACACACTTTGCTCTCTGCATTAATACAGGAAATCAAGAGATATATTTGATCATGAGAGGAACATGGCTGAAATTCCATAAGGGGAAGGTCTTCAGGTAATAACACATCATCTCTTCTCTAGCTGAAGTTTGTATGGTTCCTTGCAAATATACGAGGAAATCAAATCTCTAATGAGTTTTAGTCAAAGTTCAACCACAGTAAAGTTTTCATTTCTGTTTGTGGCATTCACATGATTTCCACTGCAATGCTAGCTGAGTGATTCATGGTTTTCAGTCTCACAACAGTTGTATGAAGAGTAATTTCTATTCCCAATTTACAATAGGCTGATTGTAACAAATGGAAAATAAATAACTTGTATGCAGTCACAGACATGCTCTGTGAATGAACATCTTACATGGAGGTCTCCCAGTGCGTCAGTGGACTAGCCTTTTTTCATTTGGTTTCCTTTACCCAAAAAAAAAAAAAAAAAGGCAACTTTCTCTGAGAGACACAAATGCTTCAATTCCTGGAAATGCAGAACTGGTTTCTGTGCAATTCTTTCAGTGGTATGCTCTGTTAAGGGGGAGAGAGCAGCCCTCAAACATGGCAGATGATGATAAACTGCTGTCTTCACTAAAAATAGCAGCTGGGTTGCTATTGAGTTTCTTGTTTGCATCAGAACCAAAGCATGATCTTTACACAGATCAAAGGGCCTCTTTATCCAACAATTAATTACATCCAAATCATTAAAATAATAGAAGAAAGGATAGCAAAAGAGAAAAGCTTCAGTCAAGTCCTAAGTACTGTCTTGCTCAAAGAACATAAAGCAACACCAATATTATTAGTGGCCTAGTGGAACTCCATGTAGGGTTACCTGTGCTTGCAATTTGATCAAAGATCCATAAAGATATAAACAGTTAAAAATCCCTGTTTAGATAACACAGAGACTATGATTTGTCAGCCAGTAAAGTGACTTAGTCTCCTTCCCACAAGTCAAAAATGTCCTATGGATCATAATGCATATGGATCAAAGGCATAACCTGTTCCATTTATGTAATGTGATTCCCTACAGCAAATAGGATCCTGGTGGACAAGGTGATCATGGACCAACAAAAGCGCCCTTGTGGGACATCCTGGCATCCAGGACTGCACTAGGTATAGCATTGCCAGCAGCTCAAGGGAGACAATCCTTCCTCTCTGTCCAGCACAAGTGAGGCTGGTTCTGGAGTGCTGGGTCCAGTTCTGGACTTCTCAGTACAGCAGAGAAGTGGTCTTTTTATAGTGGGTCCAATGCAAGTCCACAAAGATGATTAAAGGAAGGGCATCTGAAATATAAGTGAGAGAGCTGGGACCGTTTCTCCACCATTTGGGTGGAGAAAGGAGAGAAAGTCTCTTATTAATCTGTATAAATACCTGATTAGAGGCCATAAGAAGAGAGAGGTAGACTTTCATCAGTAGTGCCCAGTGACAAGAGGCAATGGGTACAAGCTGAAACACTGCAAGTTCTGGGTGACTGAACACTGAAGCAGCTTGCCCAGAGAGACCATGGAGTCTCCACCTTGAACATACTCAAAACTCAACTGGACACTGTCCCAGGGTTTTAGACCAGATGATCTCCAGAGCTCCCTTCCAAACACAACTATTAGATGATTCTATGATAACACAGAGTTTTCTGATAATTGCTACTTAGATGCATCTTCCAGTACATATCACACAATTTACAAAAATGTAAATATTATAACAGTGTACCTTGCATAAGATGAAAGAATAGCAGGCCAGTTCCTTAAGTAATACCCAATCTATGGAACCTCGTCTATTCCAAGTGGCATCATTTGAGAATATAAACAAAACAGTTAGAATAGTTTTGTTTGAAAGAACCTATTTCAATGGTACCAGATAAAAATGCCTCTATTGGGACAATGATTTTTAACGACTGAGCATCTTATGCGAAGCTGCTCTAATCATTATTGTAGTCAACATCATGACTTACAATATAACTTGCAATTAACATATGGTAAATAGCATCAGCCAATTAGACTATCATGTGCACTGTACATCTGATTCCTGTTTTCATTGGAATGCGGCTATTTGTGTTGGATCTTATCCAGGGTCTCCGCTTTGGCCTCCAACTCTCTTTGGATGAGAAACCCTCAGCTTTCTGCTGCAGTTAAGGGGAAGACAAGATTCCTACACATATGAATTAGGTCACAGATATGAACATTGAAAGGAGATTCATTAGTCATTTTTAGAGCTCCACTACTTTAAAGTAGAAGAAAATAAATCACAAAACACATCCCCTTCGTCACTGCACATCGTCTTTGCAGACAGCAAAGTTAAATCTGTATTAATCATACGTAGCCTACCATTCCTCTTTCTGTTCCCCACCCACATTCAATTTTTTTGCTGCTGTTGTTAAACTTTGCGGCCTTTGAACAGACACAGGCATTTTATTTAATTAGTCAAGATCAAATTTGTGCATTACTGAGTGATTTCTCTAGATGGTCAAGAACTCTCAGTTTCCACAGGCAGCTATCGTTGCTGAGAACTCATGCAGCTTGTATGGATTATCTAGACCAATAACTAATCAATTTTCTATTAATAATCCCTTTCCTCAGATGTGTCATGTCATCTAGAGCAAAGATTTTTGAGAAGCAACATGAGACTGCTTCAGAGTGGTATACTAACATAGGCTGAAAAAATGACCTCCTTCTCCTGTGAACACAGAGTCTTGCACAAAGTCCACAGCTTCTGCTGGATTTGTGGTACCCAGATTCAAAGCACTTGACAACCTCCAGAGCACATCATGTACGAAGCCCCCTAAGCCTCTAGCATTTATTTAAAAAAAAAAGTATATGTGGCAACTAGGAATTTGAACAAGAACATGGCCAATGCATCAACGGAAACTGAGAGCTGTCTTAAAACTTCTGCAATCATTACTTTTCTGTTCAAGAAAAAAAAATGCACACACACACACAAGAAAACCCAAAAAACAAAAACAAAACAAAAACTCTTTTTTACCTGCTCAAGTACTCTTCTTAGAGGGGCAAGAGTGCTTTAACAAAAAGTTTCCACCACTGTCAGCATGACAAGAATTTAATAATAATTTAACATAAATAGGCATGAGTTCTTCCCAAGTCAGGCAAAAAATATTACTCAATACAGATAACAGAAAATGGATAGAAAGTCAAAGGAAGCAGCCAAGATTTTCCACACTAGGTTACTGACTGTGTGTAACTGCAGCAAGAAAAGGGTTGATTATAAGCAATTAAATTTTTGCTTGAGCCTGAAAGGTAGGAGCCAGACCTCAGCTGTCATTGCTGTGCAGATAATAAGATAATGTGCATGGCAAAGGTTTACGTGTAATGTTCCATCATATGCTCTTGTTCCTTTCAAACATGGAAGAAAAATGGAAACATGACTCAATGAAGTCATTTTGTTTCCCACATACAACCCTTAGGCTTCAATAATGTCAGATTTCACAGGCTAAACAAGTTTCAGTGGCACCAGTGTTTGAGAGGAAGAAATCCAAAGAAAATGTATGTCTATCTAAAAGTAATGATGATGATTCAACAGCGAGAACTGCTCCCTCAGAGTCTGTAATGAATTGGTGCCTATGTATCATATGAGGCCTTCACTGCTGGGGAATTCAGCTTTCAATAAAAAAAAAAGAAAAAGGTGTGGGGAAACATGTAAAGGCCATATTTTCTCCCATGCCAAACAAATCCTGAAGGGATTGTGAGGCTGGATCCCTTGATTCCCAAGTGATCCAGCTTCCTATTGATGCATAAAAATCACATAGGTTTCATAACTGCTCTAATATCTGACAGCTCTTGATCTCTGCTGAATTATAAACCATCTAAGAATTAACATAAGAGAAAAAGAAGTCTCTTGCTTTGGGTCTTCCAAGTCTTTAACCAGATTAGCAGTGGAAAGGGTAGACACTGGTCACTAAGGCTGGCTTTATTGTAGTTGATAGGCTAGTTGTGGTTGCATTTCATCCTTTTCACACCAGCCAAAACAGACAAGACTGGGACTGAAAACTTAACCCTCAGTCCTGACCTCCCATCCTCACTGAAGTCCCACAGCAATTTTAACATGAGTAGAAGTGCCTGGGAGAGCTGAATTTTGTCTTCCCCTTATCCTGAATGTGTCTGTTCTGTAGAGCATATCCTACCTAGACCTAAGAGAGCAAGTCTGCATACCAAGGATCACCTCTTCATAGCAGAACAGAGCTCTGCTACCATTTTAAGTAGGACTTGAATTACACAATGTGAAGAGCGTAGGGAAAAAGGAGAAATTAACCCATTTTTTCCCCCTTTGCATGTCACTTTTTAAAAGGATGGGTGAGGAAGGTACATGGCACCTTAGCTGATGTAATAGCTACTCCTGTCATTTCCAGGTAACCTTAGACTTTGAAAGAAATGTGGCAAGCTTGAACCACATTAAAGCCCTGATTTAGCAAAGTGCTTTGAAACACATGCTCACAGTTAAGCATGTGCTTAAATGTTTTGCTGAATTAGGACCTATGTTGGTAAAAGGGGCAATTGATTAATGATTTCTGACAACCACCAGAAACTAATGAGCCACAGACCTCCACTTCTTCCTCCAAATTACTATACTTAAACCCGAAGGAAATTGCATTATGGAAACAGAACACACTTATAAATAAATCATACGTGTCTCCTTTGCAAATATTAATTTTTATCTGCAATTAGTGGTAAACCCAAACTTCCTTTCATACAGTAATCGGAGACAGTGCCATTTGCCCTATGTAACTGGTTACTTATTCAAACCCATAAATTTCTTTCTAGAATTGCATGGGTTATGGAAAGCTCTACGAACACAACTAACTGAACCATGAAATATGCAGCATCCAACATACTAACTAAAAGGTTGTCTCACTGAGACATAAGCTTCAGAATGAATCAAGGTTGCACTGTACAATCCACACAGAAATGAAGAGCTCAGGACTGTAGAGTGCTGAAATCCACTTCAAGCAGCTGCATGTTCAGCCTCAGTGAAACACGTTACAGGATCAAAACCCGAGGAACTACCACAAGCTGTACCGGTCCTCCCATGCGAGAGATGGAGAGGGTCTAGAACAGTGAGAGAAAATAACTTATCCAAGATACCTTGGTTCTCTAAGATACAATTAAACCTTCCACTTGTCAGGCTGAACTCCGTTGCAGACATTTTTTAGCTGACAATTTTAGCCAATCTTAGATTGCTTGTATTAGACAAACAGGAGAATTCTTTTTCAGGAGCCTTGACATCAAAAGTCTAATGTCAAATTTACCTAAATATACATTAAGCAAGGCCTCATGCTTTTCCCTAGCACCAATATTATTATTGCGAAGCACAGACACCACTTCCAATACAACAACAGCAGCCACTTCTGTTAACACTGTGAGGTCCTGATCTTGCAGACACATCTAGAAACTTGAAAATCATTAATTAAAAAATAGGGACACTAATCCAAGGTCTCATCATTATACACTGATGTAATACCTGAACTGATTCTCTCTTTTTCCATTTTTACATGTGTATCTTACTCACTCTCTTGTTATACTTATAACATGATTACTTATACCATGGTAAATAACATTAAAAAAATACTATTAACACCATACAGTACAATTGTTTACAGTGCTATGAAGGGCAAAGATTGACTGGCCCTTAAAAAAAATGGTAACTGCAAGCAGTTAATTCCTCTCTTGTAGTGTCTTCCATTCAGGTATTCTCACTTCAAAGTGCATTAATTCAGCTATAAGTATAAAAAGAAGTAGTTTGAATTCTTGACTGTGGATGACTAGATACACTTAGACAGAAGTTTCACAGTCATTAGAGTTGCACATAAACGTATCACCAAACACTGTAAATCTGCTTATCTGTCATCACGTTTCCATCCTATTAGCCAGTCCACCAGACTTTATACTTCCATTACACTGTCATACTAGGTTTGGGACAGCTTTACAAGCAAAGGCAATGCTCCATCCACCAAAATTCCTGAGAGTAAAAAGTTAATCTGCCAATTTGCTTGCTTTTGATTTCAATCATCTTTGAGAGTTTTTATCCACATTGCTTTATACCATCCAACTAAAAATGTGGATCAATTACGAAGAGCCCTAATGCACAATTTACTCTGTCACTGAACCATGACCTCCAAGTGCCATGAGGACTTCAACTTGCATAGTTTTGCTTAGACATTTCTTGAATATTCGTTATAGCCTTTGTAAAAGAGACGGGGAGCTCTTAAAGACAACTCTAAGGAAAGAAATGTGACAGGACTATCATGCCAGAGCCCTGGGGAAATGACCAAAATCTATCCGGTCAGTGGAGGAAAATTGTTTCAGTTCCCTGAGTATGGATCAGATCAAATATGCACATACTTTAACAATGCCTAAAGGAAAGGGTGGGGAGGGAAAAGGAAAATGCTCGATTTTTCTTCCTAAGTCTATACAAATCAGATATTACATTACTAAGTAAATGCTTGATGTGTTTACACTCTCGTAGCATTGTGAAGAGGAGAACAAATTTTTACCTTTGCACAACTTTGTCAGTTTTCTGTATGTTTATTATAATTCAGAGCCAGACCCACACTCTGCCTAAATCCTGTTTATTTTTTCCACATATTTCAATTACCATTTTGTAAAATCCAATAGTACACAAACAAGATTTTATCTAGAACTCAGTTGAGGCCTATCTGTATTTTACAGTAACATGCAAAAGGCACGTCTAGGTTCAGACAGAAATTATTTGTGTGCATTTTCAGAAAGAAAGACAAGGCAGTAAGCTTAAAAACATATGTTCTGACTCTCTCAGAGCCTGGAAAAGTTTGAAACAACAGCTATTTCTTACTCCTAGCATCAGTTATCACCCTAAGATGTATATGATGGTATTTCTGAAGGTGAATACTGTAGCTAGGCATTCACCAATGGAAAAAAAGCTTAACCCTTTAGTAAGACTGTTGCTGTGAATCTGTTGGCTTCATTTGACTTGACCCAGAGCCCACTGGCTCCAACAGCATTGCACCATGGACAGTTTGGCTGAATCACACCCACATCTGTGCAAATAGGTGAAAAACTTGTATTCTTCAAAGGATTAGAGCCCTGTCTCTACTTAATCATAATAAAGGACCCACTGTAAATTCTTAGCATCATTCTTCATTACAAGAAGTCTAATTCTCCATTTCCTTAGCCTAAAATTTTCAAACTCTAGTGTATTAGTGTCATGATAAGCACTTTGTTTTAATTCTCCCTTCTTTTAAACACACATTTCTTTTACAAAGTAGAAAAAGCTATGTTGAACTGAATGAATGGCTCAGCAGTATTAAAAACCACAAACAGATCTTTCACTACAAGGTTGCTATTCTGGCTTCAGCATATTAAGTTTGTGGCTAACGGATCTTAGTAACTGACATCTTCTTAGCTACCAAAATAGAAGAAATAGATGTCTCATTATACTTGTTTAATGAGTAGATGTGATAAGAGCTGCTCTCTCCATTACCAATCACTTGTGTGTCTAGGAAACCTCTAAGAGATTAGGTTTAAGGAGTTCTTCTAACCTCTACTGCAAACTCACTTTGAAGATTCAAGTCTTTCACTCCTGGATTGGCAAGGAAGGTGAGAGGAGCAAGCACCTTGCCTTTAGCTGTTCATTTTATTATGGAAGGAGCATGGCTTCCACATTAACAACATGATATCTTACACAGGACGTCCTCCATTTGCAATGAGACATTTGCTCTTCTGTCATAGCATTATCTCTTCTGCCTCAAGATTTCTAATATCAGATTATAGAAATGTGTATGAAGCACACTGAGCACACTGTTCTCCATACAGAGCTTCTATTATTGCTGTTCTCCTAATCACTTTCTAAATCTCATTGAAGGATATATGTAAATATACATACATACATACATATACATGTGTGTATATATATATGCATATAACTCAAACAAGAACGGCAGTAAACTGGAACCCTTCAAAAGACCATCGGAAAGCAGAGGAAGCAAATAGTCACACTACCTTCTCCACAGAAGCTCTTGCAGGGAAAGAGTCCCAAGATTCAGCTGGCAAGTCAAATAATCCTCATAGCCAAAAAATATCAAAAATCGATGACAGATGTAACAAAGGCAAAACACAAGATACTCTATGGACGCTATGTTGTTAACCATAGATAACATTCAAATCAACATTAAGACTCCAATCTAAAGCCAGACTGGGATAGCTACAGAAGTATAACGAACTCAAGATGCACATTTTTTTTTCCAAATATACAGTTTTAAGGACTGATTATTTTTTTCCCTTTCAGAAAAAAAAAGAATCTAAAATTTTAAAGGGAAATTTTAAAGAGCTACAAAGAACAGTTACTAACCTTGACTTTTGAGTATCTCTCTCCTGCCCTTGAAAATCCCCCTCCCCTACCACTACTACTTTCACTTGAATTCTTCCACATATTTAGTTTTGCTTCTGATAATCCTCTTGCTATCATTTCAGAGCTCTGTTATTTCTGCTTGGATCATATGCATAATATAGACCATACCAGCTCTGACTGCTACCCTACCAACCTCAGTAGCCTGCTGAGCGTATATGAGAAATTCAGAAGATGAAGTAAAGCCATGACTGTTCAATAACAAGCATGATAAGACAGATGAACCCTTTTCTGAATCCCTAGCATTCAGTTTACATCCTGGAGCATGAGCTCTACTTACCTTTAACTTCACAGGCATCTGTACACGTTTTGTTCAGAGTCATCAAACAACATCTTCTTTTACACTTGAGCTACTTAATCAAAACTTCGATTAACTAAAATTTTAGAACAGATAGAGAGGGAGAAAAATCCAACAATAGGAAGATTTTCTCCTGTCTTCCCTCTCAAGAAAACATAGTAGTCCTCTATGCTACATGCCACAATGAAGTAGTTAAAGAAGGCATATAGAAACAAACCACCTAAAACAGTATCATAATTTTGAATTATATTCTGAATATACAGGTGGGCCAGAAGTAATCATTACTGTCAAATAGCTCCCTTTTATGCACACTTATAGTAGAAGGTTGGATCCACCCCAATCTCAACTTCATTAGTGCTGGTTTACCTCTGGGAAAAAAAAAAAAAAAAAAAAAAAAACTCCTACCGTTGTACTGAGAAGGTCACTGAAGACCTTGATGCTCAGGGACAGGCCGTAGCCACCTTTGCCAAACCAGACTTATGCGCAGCTTGGGAGACCTGCATTCTCCATGGGCCCTGTCACCCAAAGGTTTCTCCCACCAAGCAACTCATGGCTAAAAAAAAACCTATACACTTAATTTGCTCAGATTTATACAAATTTTGTACTACTTTTTAACTTTAATATTTCTTTTTAATTGGCCATTTCAACTCTTTTTTTTGGTGGTATGTTTCGATGTTCATTTGTTTCAATGTACAATCCAGACAAGATAGAGAAGAATCTTTTAAAGATCGAAATCAGGACGATGTTCCTCTTGTAATTAAAGCTAAACCAGGGCTCAGACAAAACAGTGCCAACATCTGCAAACTCTTTTCAGAAAAAAATTGCAGGCAAACCTTTTAGACAGTAGCTTTTCTTGAGAGGGTCTACCTTGGGTTTAAATTTCATAGAAATGATTTTTTTCAAGAATTAAACTAATAGAGGTCTTTTCTGCACTGGATCAAAAATGGGAACCAACAGAGGTGTGTTTCACTTGTCACCCCTCTCTCATCTTCTTTGAATGAAATCAGCATTGAGATTGCATTTTGAACTATCACGCCTCAGTCTGATGGGCTATGAAGGCTGTGGAGGAACATAAATAGTTACTTCAAAGCCCTCCGTGCATCCTTCAAGCCCCTCATCCACCATTCTTTCAGTCCTCATCTATGACTCTGCTCTTTAAGAGAACACACCTTCACCTGATCGGTACTTTCACACGAGTGGTTCTGTAATCTATCAACAACCTAATAGCAACTATTTACAATGCACTATCCTTGAGAAAAATCTTTTCTTCTATTAGATTTTCAGCCACCTCAAAACATGCACTCTCAAATATAAACATATATTAATGAAACTATAAATCATGTATATATCTATATTCCCAACTCATAGAAGTAATATTGGACTTTATTAAAAAAACTCTGCACAGGAGTCAGCCTGGCTGTCAGAGCTGTTACGAGACTTGGAAAAGCCCCTCAGCATGTATGTAGCATCAACAGGCACTGGCTCCTCACAAAATCACATCAATTGAGCCCATATAAACACACCTAAACAAAAGACAGGCTCACTTCCCTTTCTGAGACATTCTGCTGATTGTATACTTGCTTGTGCAGGTCTCTTAAAATAAAAATCAACAACTGGGCAAAACAACAAAGCACATTTGGACATGTTAAAACAATATTCTTAATATATCTCTGGTGAAATTGGCAGGATTTACACCCAATATAAAGTTCATTCTTTCTGTTTGATTTAGTTCCCCTCTTCTTTTAGCAAACAAGGTGATAAACAATTATACACAAATAGAAGTTTAATGACTGTCCTCCTAGATTTCCACAAGCCTGGACAGCGTAGGCTTACAGATCATGTAATGTGCCTGCCCAAATACTTCACATTTGCAGATCTTCATATTTTCCAGCTCATGTACAAACCTGAACTGACCCTGGCGGGAAGCTTTCAAAATGCAGCAACTACACATCTAGCATCTTCTAACCCATAAGGACACAGGGCTGAGACGTTAAATGGCATATCACCCATCAGCAGCAGAACCACACTCAGAACTCATGAACTGCTCTTAACTTCCTCACAACATACTGTTGCCTTTAGCTACAAACCAACTACATGCTTCCAGCTATTTCTGCATCTTTAAAAGATGTAATCAAAATTCACAATGAAAAGCCCAAAGGTTTAGAGTTGGACATGTATATACCAACTTTTTCAGATGTATGCATCAAATCAGTGCATGATGCAGTAGGAAAAAGAGACCATGCAATGCTAAACAAATTACAAAGACAACATCACAGGGAGAAAAGGTAGTATACCTAATACAGCTCTGTGATGATCACACCTGGGATACTTCTTTCAGCTCTGGAGAACTCATTTCCTGAATGATAATAAAAATACAGAGGAAGATCACAGGAGAGCCATAAAAATGCTAAACAAGCAGAGGGACTGACTTACAAAGATGGAAAGAGCTAAGGGTGCACCCACGAACTAAATCCTGAGAAGAGGAAGTGAAAACTGTCGGCAACTATTAGAAGAGTATTAGCAAGAGCAGAGCATAATTTCAGCAAAGCTAGTGTTTACAGCTACAGGTAACAGTATTAAAATAAAAATAATAGAAACAGATGTATGATCAAGAAAGTAATTTTAATAGCACAGTCTAGGAGACTTCAGATTAGACCTGACTGAATTATATGCTTATCCAGCACTTACTTCTCAACTTTTGGCTCTTAAGAACATACAAATTGTCAGTTAAATTCTGAAAACACTTTTTTAAAAGTTTGGGTTGAAAAAATGTATTTTGACATTTCCAGAATAAATTATTTGCTCTCTGGTTGGTGGAATTGTAGGCGTCCAGTAACTGAGGAGTCACAGATGTGTCAGGATGGTTGCTTTTGTACCGACCCACCTAGGTTCCTCATGAGGATCTCCTTGACACGTGTAGCCTAGCCCTGTGCATACCAGAGGGCAGCATCCCATGAGGGCCCTCCACCAGAGGCTCCAGTCTCTCAGGGGCTCCATCCTCAGGTACTCCTGAGAATAAATGCCAAGTCCTATTCTTTTTGCCTTTGGGTTAAGGGAACTGCTTGATCCGCTTGCCCACCCATTCTCCTCTGCTGCAGACCACCATACCTTGATGAGTCCACCAAAGGGAACATATGTTCTTACCTTAGCCTTATATGTTCTTACCTTAGCCTCAGCCTCACTAAAGTCTTTTTTTTTTTTTTTAACCTTACTGTGTAATATTCAACTACCAAGCTTTCGGGTCCAATTTCTAGAGTGGGCAATTGCAAACCAATCTGCTGAGTGATCAAGATCCATGGGTGAATGGCCCAAGGAAAACACTAACTTTTGTTTTAATAATGTCAAATTTTGATTCCTTTGTCCTAAGAAAGGCTTTTTCTGTTACTGTTGCTACCAAAATTCAGTGACAGTTCTTAAAGGGTTCCATTTGTCTAATTTTATTAAACCTTCTAGTTCCTAAGAAAAGCAGTGGCTGCCTGCTCCATAAGATATGTGCACAAACAGTAAGTACATCAAAAGCCTATGGCTTTTTGGACAATTTCCATATAACCTAATATGGTTAAGAAAATGTTTGACTGAAGCCCAGAGCAGAGTGCCAAGCTTAACAACTCTGCAGTAAGCAGAATGCCACAGAGCCCTCTGCTTAGGCTCACTGCAATTTCAGTTCAGTGCAGCTACTATCCATTCACGTTAACTAGACCATAATTGTACTTTCTGCACAGTTACAAAACACAGATACTTTTGTTCTTTCTCCCCAGCCAACAAAGATTAATGCTAGCTGCCATACAAGGCTTTCAGAGACTGAGGCTCCTTGGAGTGTTTCCCTTCTCGGGCTAAATATATCAAGGAAACCCTGGGTATCCCGAGGATATAAAAGAACCTTTAATAAGCACTGCATGAAGTACTCTGCATTTATGTAAAACATTTTTCTGGGGCCGTTTAAAGGGCTCCAATGAAGAACACACCCTGTATCTGCTGCTAGCTTACAAGAGAGGTTATGTAACATCACATCTATACATTGGTCAGACATTTTTGTCACCATCCTCCTTGCTACTACTGCAGTTTATAAAACTTAGGCATAGATTGCTTACCTAGTGCTGTATTTCTAAGCCTACTGCAGAATAAACCTCAAGCATTTGTTTTAGATATTTGTGCTTCTCTCTTTCAGATTACACTTGCCAGCACATGCTTTAGGAATTTTTTTTTAAGTGCAAAAAGGGTGACAAAGCAAATGAAGGACATTACCAAGGCCAGTCTTTAAGTCACACTTTGGTCCTCTCGGTTACTGTTTTATCTAATGCCACTGCAAAGTCTGATAACAGGGATTTGGCTGCAGTGGAAAGGTGGATCACTGAACTTGTATCAGGGATACGCGTAACTTTAGGCATCAGAAGAACAATACCACCTTGATTATGCAAGAGGGTAGCCAGCCTCTCCCAGATCATTTCCTATGAGATCATATGCAGACTTGGAAACAGAAAGGACTGATTTCAGGAAGTTTGGAAGCTTTTTATGGATTATATTAAGGCACAGGCTGTTCCTTAAAACTGATTGTACATCAAATTCCATTATTGCCACGTGCCCTTGGTTGGAATGACTTTAGCACACATAATAGTACCAACAATCACTAAAAAAGGCAGCAATTCCTTTATCATTTAATAGCCAGAGGGTTTTTTTGTTTTGGTTTGGAGTGCTGAGTATTAGCTACCGTTTTGGGGGTGTGGATAGCACTAACTTAAAAGTGTAGTAAAAACTATTTGTAAAATAACATACGTTCCGGACAAAAAAAAAAAAAAAAAAAAGAAAAGATTGCAGGAATTAATAAGTAATGTGGTGGTTTTGACCGTTACGATAGGGTATTTCCATGTAGGTGCATATGAGCAGGGCAGATACCTTGCAGCAGGCGACAGAGGTAGGCTGTGACTCCAGGCAGACCCCTGCGTCTACACGTGCAGCGATTGCTTGGAAATGTCAGGGCTTTACTAACGCTCTGCCCTTCAGGCTCCCTAGAGAGCCAACATAGAGCTTTTGCATCACTCCAGTTTCACATTAAGCCTATGTTGATGCAAAAATTGAGCTTTACAATGCCCATGGCAAGCAAATTAATCCATCGATTAATTAGACTAGCTAGCCTTCCTCTATGTAGGACCAATAACATTACCAAATTTTGTCCTCGGTTGAAAGTAATACATTTTCAAACAGCGTCTCTCAAAGAAACACATTATTTTTTCCTTCTGTTTACAGCTGGGGAAAGAGAGGCATGGATAATTGCATTTATTTTGCCCAAACCTTGCTGACCATCCAATAGCAGAACCTCCTAGGTCCCACTTGAGAGGTCCCCTCATCACCCTGCATTTTCTCCCATCATCTGCACTGATCTAATGTGGATTTAATCAGCATCACTACTAACACGACTAGAAAAACAATATATTTAAAATAAAGACTCCCCTAGTATCAAACTGTCATCCATCATTAGAAATAAGACATATTTTTGTTCCTTTTGGAATGGAGGAGAAATTAGCAGCAGAAATTCCAGAGCAGAGGAATGAAAATCTCACAAGATTTATTACAATTATTTGCTATCCGTTTAATGATAACACACTGCTTGGTAACAAAAGGAAAAAAAAAAAAAGAAAAAAAAAAAAGAAGAAAAGATGCATCAATTAAACACAAACCTCGCCTCTGCTCAGTTTGGGGAACAATAATCCCTGATATAATCTCACAGGCATCCATCCTTAGAGCCTTGCCCCTGGCTATTTATAACAGTAAAAGTTTGTAGATTCTCATTTTCTGCCCTGAAAAAATAAGACCTTTGGCCTTAACACTTCTTTGGAAAGTGCTTCAGAGAAGACTGCTACTCTGCAACAATATTTCCTTCCAGCAACATTTCCTCTTAAAATATATGGCCCAAAGAAGGAACACCAGACCTCAAATATACCACAAATATGGACAAGTCTGCCTGCAGGCATTTGAAGTCTGGGAAATTGCCCAAAACATTATCCTTACAGAATTAACCAACTCTCTGTTAGTCAGCATAGTTAACAGTCCCCAGAATAATTCTGCTCTTACTTACCTTCATCAGGACCGCCCACCAACTGCACTGCACGTGGTATTGTTGCTCACTCTTTAGGGATTAATTATTCCCAAGGACTGAAATTCAAGCCTTTACACTTCCACATCCAAATAGAAATTGTTTGGGAGCTGATACTGTCCAACAAACTATCACTTTTAGGTTTGTATTGCTTTGGGCTTTATATCAGCTCACAGTGTCTCTCATTGCCCTCTGGACAAAGACTGTCACAGCTAGTGCACAGACAGGTTACGGCTGGCCACACAAACTCAATATGCTCTCAGGATTTTGCCAAGCTTGGGACTTTGCAAATGCTTCAAGAGCATTTGTGGGTGAGTGATACAATGATCTGCCTGATGAACTCTAGTTGTCATAAAAGGCTGTCTGGAAAATAGTGTGAGAGGCACCACAACTCAAAAGGCAAGTCTCTGTCTGCTGCCCACTAAATAAGGGCTAATACAGACATGCAGCCATCAGTTCTGCCGTGCGTTATCACCACGACTCCTTGACATGTTTGTAAATATTGCTGTCATGGGAGAAGTTAAGAAGAATCAGATCTGTGATATCACTAAGCCAACAGGCCTTGATAGTGGCCAGTATCAGTCACTTCAGAGAAATGTTCAGAAAGCTCCACAGCGAGGCAGGGTAACCATTCAAGGCCTGTTCCTCTTGTAGTTTCTGATTAAAGATAGCTTCTTTTCAGAATTTTAAATCCCTTTTTATTGTTTTAATTAGCCTTCACATTATAACTCTGTATTGAATCATTATTTTATATAAATGTTCCATCCTTTTAGATCAGTTCGGTACTACCACTTGCAGCACATGGCATGACAGCCTCCATCTGTGTGCTTACATTGATGGAGTCCCCTCACTTGGAGCATTTTCTGCTAAAGCACAATTATAAAACAAGCACAGCCTGGGAACATTTATTATTATTATTGCTTAGCAAGACTCCTATCAAGTGCTGACACAACAATCTTTTGAAAGCCAGGCAAATTTCCTCCCACCTGGCAAGCAGAATTGTTTCACATGTCCCTACCAAACTAAAACCAGAACCCAGACCTAGGGGAATATATAGTCATTGACATTGCTACATATTCAGCAATATTATTATCTTAATGACATATAATAGTCTCCATAATCATAACCTTTCACTAGGAGAAAGGCTAGTGTGGCTGTTGAACTGAAATAATTATCTCAGTCTATACCTGCATGTACAACTAGGGGAGGTTATGTGTGTACAGGCATTCTTGCATGACAGCACATAGTTTTAATGACAGAGATAAATGAGAGTTAGGCCTTGTCAAGGGAAGCAATGCTCCCTTCCCATTCTGGTAGTATCCAGGGACCACAAGAGCCATGACTCACTGTTTCAGAAAGCTGGACTGTTGTGCATGTACAAGAAAAGAAGTGATCAAGGTGGAAGCCTGTGCTCTCAACAAACAATTTCTGGCGGTCAGTTCAGTCAAAGGCTACCATGAAGAATCTTCTTAACACATTAAACTGGAAAGGCCCTGGAAAGACAGAATTGTTTATGGGGGTAATGAAAAGGGCACCAAAGTTAGGGGAGCTTTACAACAAGGATGATTTTGAAATAAGATATCCAGATCATGATCCTCACTGCTAGGTGCTGCTGTGCTGTTTACTAAGCTGACTTGCAGTTGCTTTATGTTGTCCAGTGATTCCTGGAGTTGCCAGTGGGGAAGAAGCAACTCTGGTAGAGTATAAAGGAATCAGAGGTCCTACTAGGGAAAAGGAGCTACTTCTTCCCACAGGGAAACTACTGTCTTCACCTGAGCCTGCTGCCATCACTGTAACCCAATAGGAATGTAATGTAATCCTGAACATCCCATGTGCAGCTGAAAAACAGCTTGGAAAGCATCAGCCGCACACCTGAGATTTTAGATTTTAGAGATAAATGAAACTGGAATTATGAAAATAGAACCAAACCTGATTATATTCTCATGATTCACTTAACAAAAAGTATCTGCAGGAATTCCTACTTTTTTTTTTTTTTTTTTTTTTTTCCTAGACCAGCATGGTTCCTTAATTGCCAGCTGCCTCTACTCAAAGGTGCAAAGATGTTTGGCTATTTCTGCATAGCTGCTGGAATGCATTTACATAGCTTTTGGTGTCAGGCTGTTTGTTTGTCTTTAATGGTCTTAAGCCACTTTGTGACTGTGATAGAACAGCTGCCAAAGAGTAACAGCTAGGATAAAAGGTAACAGCTTAGGGAGCGTGCAGGGAGACTGGTAATTTCCTCCCGGAGGCCTCCTCAGCAGAAGCACTGGAGAGAGTTGCCTAGGGAATAGGCTCAGAAATCCCACTTGGATTGAAGTAATTGGGAAAGCTCTCAGCAGCTCTAGGGCTCCTGTTTCCTCTTATATGTGGAAGTAGGGAAAATACAAGACCTTCTAATGTCTACATACCTAGAAGATGAAAGTCTGGTGTCATAGGGCCCTAGGCACCTTTGTATCTTTTGCACCAGGTGAAGAGAGAGCTCTCACAGAGGAGTTGACTTTGCAAGACACATTTCATTAGACAAATACACAGTTTAGTTTTCCCATTCTCCCTCTAATCAACATGATCAGCATATGTGTTTAAAAGTATTCATTAGAGCTACTGGATTAAGGAGAAGGTAATAGCAAAGCTCCACAAAACTTCCCTGGAAAAAGTCACACTTTTGCAACTGACACAATGCAATTTTGCTTCATCTCTTTTTAATCCCCAGTGTTTTTAAGGGGGAATATTTATCTGCAGGAAAGGGTTTTTTTTTTTTTTTTTTTTTTTTTTTTTTTAATTCTATGCCACCTCGCAGATGAATCTGTATTAAGAACAGCATGTGACGGAAGAGTTGGTCTCCACAATATACAAATTCTATGCTCCACCATGGCTAAATACAACTTAAACCATGTTGCTTTAAAAATACAAGAAACACCTCAATTGCTTCAAGAACTACCTCAAAGGAGAGTCACAGCTGTGTCCAGCTCAGGTGAAAGTTCCTAAAAGGAATTCTACTCTACACTGCTGAAGAACTCCCCATTTTCAGAGGTGTGTGACATTGAGCATAACTAAGAATGCAGATTTACACTAAACATGACTGAGGTCCAAGTTTCAGGAAAAAAAAATGGTACCCATAAAACTTCTACTAAAATCAATAGCAGTTGAATATTCTAGTCCACAGACAAATGTAGTTCCATCCTGCGCTCCAAGAATTAATACAATCCAATGGCTGAACTGTCACTGAAGTCATGCAACTTTACTAGGTATCCCAATTCTTTCAAACAGAATTTGGTTCTTACATTGCTCACGCTACCTAGTTTGCAGTGGCCATGAAAGACAAACATATTCTAACATTTACATATGATGAGGAAAAAATATATATATATGCAAAATAAAGGAAAGCTAAACACCATTAACTTCTGACACATCCTGGTTGATGAAATATTTCAGAGATAAATTTTCATCAGAAGTAGATCTTAGTCTTTATCAGAAGAAGACCTCATCACCACTGCTTTCATTTAGTTTTGCTTTGTGTGATACATTAACATTCATACATCATTCTTAAGTGCCCAGATTCATGAGGTACTTAAGTATGCTCTTAATCAACTAAAAGATTACTCACATATTTAAAGCTAGGCATATGTTTGCTGAAGCAGAGCCAACAAAATATTGCATGTTCCTGCGTGTGCACATGCATATTCCTGATCAAGTACATGATTCTCTCTCATGGGCTAGTGTTATTTTGTAATTCAAAGCAATTTCAATTTGTAATTCGAAGCACAGCAGAAAGAAAAAAATCCATTATGCCATGAGTCTTCAAGAATTCTTTAGTGAAACTCAGTAACACAGGATGAATGAATGTATTTCACATAATTTATTTCCTAACTATGAAGTATTTTTCAGTATTTTGTGTCCTCAAAGCTACAAAAATCTGTTTTTGTTTTGTTTTCTCTAAAATAAGACAATACTGGAACTTCCATCTGAAAGGTTTTACAAATCAGGGAATAGTAGTGATTTGTCAAATCATTTGATACATTTCAGAATACTTTTATCCTCCTTTATACCACATGGCTTGCAAAATAACTAATGAGAGATCATTGGTTATTAGTTATTATTATTAGCTATTATTGAGAGATCATTAACTAATCAGACTGTAAAAAAATAATTTATTTGCATAAATACAATGCTACATTGCTACAGCTAAAGAAAAACTTAGAGGGCTTAAAGTTTTAATCATTTGGGAGTTGTTTCCTAAAGGATGTCAAAGCACAATAAAAATGTGTTCTGAATTAATAGATTCTGTAAGTTTTACTTTTTAATTCTTTTACCTTTCCAATACTTCATCTCGCCATTATGCATGCTTACATTGATCAGCTTGCTTACATATTACTTAAATATGCTTACTTCCATATTGATGAACAAAACCAAAGTTTCTGGATGGGGAAGCACTGGAAAATGAAAATATAGGTACAAAACCCAAACTGTTATAGAAATACAAACTTTCTCTCATAATTCCCAGTACTGTCTTCCTTTCGCAATTTCTTAGCTAGAGATGGCTACATCTAAACACAGGAACAGACCATTTACATTTTTAGAAGCAAACTAAATCTCGTTTTTCCATTGCTCCTTTCCAAGAAGAAATTCTGTTCTCTGTAGGAAGGGGAAAATGATCATTTTCAGAAAATACAGCCATTACAGCTTAGATCGCAATGCATTAGCCTAATATTTTTGAGAAATTCCATTCCTTCAATTTAACTTGACCACTATGATATGCAAGCTGGATACTGTGGGTTATTTTGACATACCGTAGCCACTTTTGCGTAAACATGGAATAGCACCGTGAATCTTCATAAGCCAAGCAAAACAGTCAAGAAAACATTTGTCTACCCCTCCTCTACCTCCAAAAATTTAATGGCACACTAAAAAAAGAATTACATATAGGCAATTGGAGCCTGTCCTTGAAATGTGGGGTGTCAGTATGTTGTCCGAACCAATGAAAATCACAAA